>NC_041403.2:55204333-55804333 GCF_900747795.2 Erpetoichthys calabaricus | reverse complement strand
TGGAACGCACGTCTTGTGAGGAGGAGAGGATTCCAGAAGTGGCTGAGAATGGAGCTACATACGTAGCTGGGCTGAGTTCATGTGGTTTGAATTCATTTGAACTTCAATAAAACTCTTTGTATTAATGATTAGTGCTCTGTTATGGTGATGGTGGCAGTTTTGGGTGGTTTATGATTTCAAATCTTAATTGTTTTTTTATGAGATACTAGCCATCCCCACTGCTTTGCCTGTGTAGTAGTGAAACAGAACAGTGAGGAGGGCCCACCCAGCTCTCTACTCCTGACGTCCTGCACCCTCTGTCTCGGATTAGCACGAATATATCGCTCCTGCAAGCAAACTATGATTCTTAATGCAATGAGAGAAGTCGCAAAATCAACTGGAACGTTCAAGCAAATTATAGAAAAAAAAAACGATCTAAATCCGTTAAGTAGTTGTCTCATGAAAAGTGGACAGGCAGACAGACAGACAGACATACGTTGGACTTTATATATATATATATATATAGATATAGATATAGATATAGATAGATATAAAGAGAGAGAGAGACAGATGGGATTGATTGTATTTATTGTTTTCAATTTCTCTGCTTTGTTTCACTGAAACTCACTTTTGATTTTCATATTATAACACAGGCAAGAAAATTCACGGAAAGATCATAAAATGAATGAAAAAATTAAATAAATAAACAAAGAGGATAAGAATTTTACATGTCCCATTTTAAATGTTGTCAGAGGGAAGGTGAAATTCAACGCACCTTCTGGTCCTTGTGTTCCTCACACCACAGAGAATTCTATCAGTTGTCGGCAGATAAATCAAATAAATGGTCGGCAAATCTGCTCGTTGTAGAGTAAAATGTGGAAACGAATCTTCATATCTTCAAGTTTGTGTTTAATAAGTTACAGGCTTGATGCCAGGCTGCCAAGAAGCAGCACTGGCAAAGGGAAATCATGTTAGCACTGGATGCTCTTTTAAGGGGGGCAATAGGCCTGGACAGTGAATAGTGACGCCCCCCTCTATTTGACTGGCATGGGCGACTGTGTCAGAGTGGCTCAACAGCCAGCCAGCACCCCGAAAGTGAAGACCTTTGTACTCACGTTGCCTCCCTTAGTGGGTATGGGTGGTTGGTCACGTGTCTTACATACAGTAAGTCAGACATGTCACTTTGTCTGCTATGGCCAACTGTGGAGTCCATGGAGGTTTACATTCTCCAGGAATGCTGTGGCCTGGTGTTTGTGTTTTCCTCTCGTCCATCATCGACTGGTCATAACTCCTTGATAACACTAGCAGGACTTTATATTGACAAGGTTTTGTCATGTTTATGAGGTTATGCATGGAGATGCTACAAGGTTTAGTACTTTCATGGTCACGTTTGGGCAGCACAGTGGCACAGTGGGTAGCGCTGCTGCCTCGCAGTTAGGAGGCCCGGGTTCGCTTCCCGGGTCCTCCCTGCATGGAGTTTGCATGGTCTCCCCGTGTCTGCGTGGGTTTCCTCCCACAGTCCAAAGACATGCAGGTGAGGTGCATTGGCGATTCTAAATTGTCCCTAATGTGTGCTTGGTGTGTGGGTGTGTCTGGCGCCCTGCCTGGGATTTGTTCCTGCCTTGTGCCCTGTGCTGGCTGGGATTGGCTCCAGCAGACCCCCGTGACCCTGTAGTTAGGATATAGCGGGCTGGATAATGGATGGATGGATATTATAACACGTCTTTTGTAATACATGTTTTTGGAACAAAACAAAAGAGAATGTAGCTTCATGCGCAGATCTTTGGTGTCAGAATAAACCAGGCTGTGTGCAGCAGTTCACCGGGAAGGTGACGGTCCACTGGGGGTGCGGAGTCCTGGAGGAGACCCCTCACAGTGCTCTGCCGAAGACATGTCCAGGGATTATGGCTGACACCATGTAGGCATTGATGGGAGAGCGCCGTGAAAGATCATCAGGTGAGCGGCACATATTTCTTGTATTATCAATTGTCCTTACAAACAGAAGAATCAACTGACTATCATAAGGGATGGAACCACCATGACACCCCCTGCTGTAACACTACGCCATTTAGTGATGAATAAAATAAGCAAGTTGCAATTTCCATACAGTTTTTTGAAACTGACACTACTGTAAAATTAGTTTAGTAGGCAGTTTCACAACTGCAAAATCAAAAACTCACTAAAGCATTTTTGTGGATATAAAAGTTTTTATTGGGTGGGAAACAGGGAATATGGCCCCCTAAAGCATCATGCATTCTTCTGTGTTTACCTGTGTGAAGGTGGCTGCGTGAAGCGAGTGATGAGTTACTCATCTGTCAGATCAGCTCTGTTCCTGCCTCTCGTTCACATCACCGTGGAGGAGTGCAGTATGCTTTTAAAATGTGATATGCTGCACTTTTTTACACACAAAGCTTTTTATGCACTAAATCTTTCACTCCACAGGAACTCTCATTACATGCAAAGTCGCTGCCAACACAATGCAAGTTGGGGCCAAACCCATTACCTAGCAAATCCCTTATTTTAGTTTTAGTAGATTTGACAGGCAAACATAAGCACAGAATTATTCCAGTACATGAAAATGCTTCCTTAGAGGGTCTACAACTTCCAGAAAGGCCTTTCTTCTTGGATGAATACCACTGAGTTTCATCATTAATGCTGGAAAATGGAGATCCATCACATCCAGCAGCCCTCTGTGGGGCCACCTGCTGCCACCTCATGGATAAAGAGAATATTGCAGATGTCTGCCCAGTTCTAACCGAACCTTCTCGCATATCAGTGTCTCCTAGAGTTCCCTTGTGCACATCAAAGGGCCACAGGCCTAAGTTTCTATCGCTGCCCTGACAAACGTTACCGTGATCCTCGTGTTTCCTGGACTGTACCAATATGTGAATTGTGGGGTCACAAAGTGCAGCTTTCATGTAATGCCACCTCCCAGTTCCAGGAGTTTGTGATCAAGTCTCATTTACACTTACTCCATCTCTGGGTGGGTTTTTTTTCCCAGGCACTCCTTCTTAGAGACTACATGGTACTAAATGTCCCTCTGGGATGATAAAGTCCACCTAACCAGGATGTGGTATGCATGAAAGTGACAGATGAACTCGCCCTGACATGGATGGACGTAAACTCCAACCCCACTACCCTAAAATCAGAATAAATGGTTTCAGTCAATGGGTGGATGTTTCTATTTTTCCTGATATTTCTGGTACTGAACTGACAACTATGCAGGTGAGGAGGGACAGGGGCACAATGGGCACTGGCTTGGGGCCCACAGTGTTTCTGATAAATAATAATAATAATTTTTTATAATAATAATAATTTTTTGCATTTATATAGCGCTTTTCTCACTACTCAAAGCGCTCAGCAATTGCAGGTTAAGGGCCTTGCTTAACGGGCCCAACAGTGCAGAGTCCCTATTGGCATTTACGGGATTCAAACCGGCAACCTTCCGATTGCCAGTGCAGATCTCTAGCCTCAGAGCCACCACTCCGCCCCGATGCCTATGTATGTTTCTATTTTGCTATCAAAACAAGGCTCCCAGTGCACTACTTTGCCCCGGGGGGCCTATGATGCTGGTTAAACATCCCTGCAACTATATGGTTTACAGTTGACTGTCTCAGCCTCTGTGCCACACCTCCATCAGCTACTCAATTTCTGAGCCCCTTACCCACTTCAGGGTCACGAGAATGGGTGCTTAGCCTGGCAGCGCTAGTGTGTCACAGAGCACGCAACCACATGGGGCCCATTTAGAATCGCCTAAGTGGCAGTCAGAAAATGTATGTGCCTGCAAGTGATGCATCATGGATATGAGAAGAAAGTTCAAAAAGCACATTTCAAAATTCCACACTTACTGGGACTGTGCACTGGTTGGCATTGCTGCCTGACTCCTCCAGTGACCTGGGATCAAATCACCTGGCGAACTGGCGTTCCTGTCAAATCAAAACCACTGAACAAAACACTTGTAATGCTTTGAGAGTTCCCTTAAGTCTCTGAGACCCTAGGCTGTAGCTTGGTTACCCTGCTTGAGTGCACACAGCTGGTGCCACCATCTTTAATAGGTGGAGCACAATGACAAACCATCCATTAACAAAACTGCACAAAATGGCAAAGAAAGGCCATTTAAAATGACAGTAAAATAACAGCACTGCTTGGCCTTTGTTTAGAAATGCATTTCACATTAAAGTAGTGCAAATCTCTTTACATTTCTCCTAATGCACTACTTTAATATTTGTTTATCATGGCGAAAGGACGCATTTGACATGTGCTTCTTCTACACATTATTTATAAAATATCAAAGTCAGTCGGTCATTTTCTAACCCGCTTAGTCCTGAACAGGGTCGCGGGGGTCTGCTGGAGCCTATCCCAGCTAGTAGAAGACACAAGGTAGGAACAAACGCTGGGTAGATTGTTTCTGGTATTGTTGTTCAAAGTTAAGGACCTTCTGTCCAAAGTTTTGCACTTTAATGCCTGCAACAAAATAAACAAACAAAATAAATTGTAGATGTGTGAAAACGGATATCCATCACATCCAGCAGCCCCCTGTGGCTCCAGCCGCTGCCACCTCATGGATAAAAAGAATATTGCAGATGTCTGACTGAGCCTTCTCTCATATTAGTACCCCCAGAGTGTCCCCTTGTGCCCGATAAAGGGCCAACCACCTCCAGTAAGCCACTGTCGTAAGTTTCTGTCTGTGCCCTGGCAGGCATCACCCTCATCCTGTGCCCCATTTACAGTCTCTTTTTAGACCACTAAGCACTTGTGCATAACTGAACTTGGCTTTAGCATTTGTGTGTGTTGGCTGGCAACCCCTTATGTACATATGGCTCTGGCAAATGCCTGTCAGGATCAGTGGCACCTCCCAAGCAGACAAAAGCACTGTCTGGGGGGTCCTCTGAACTCTCTCCCATCTCAACTCCTTGTCACTCTTCAGCAAAAGACAAACGTTAGGATGCCTTCAGATTTTCACAGAAAGGGGGCCCTCTTGCTCAGAGCCCGCCTTGTCATTATTTCATGAGAACAAAAGTGTGCTGTTCAGCCCAGGCAAAACAAGAAGATGAAATGTCTCATAATTGTGGGGAGCATCTCTGTTTTTCAGAAGTGTTGTCAATGGCTCCTCTTGTCTACCGTGTTAATCATTACTCCTATTCTGCCGCGCACTCGATGAGCAGGCCAGAGTGGTGCCTGTCGATTGACAGAGTCCTCCTCTGCAGTACCACTGTCTGTGTCTGCGTGCAAAGGTGACAGGCTCACAAAAGACATGGCAAGGAAACGAAGAGACAGCTCAGCTTCAGAGGCCGTGCCCAACAGCTTACGTATCGTCCCTCTCACACACTTATGAAGTTCAGAGTTGGGGGAGAGGTGGGCCTCTGTGTGGAGGAATATGAAGTGTGGGCAAAGACGGAGGAGACTCATCAAGGAAGCTGACCTCTAATAGAGAGACAGCCATAGGGGTGAAGAAGAGGAAAGAGATGAAGTGCCTATTCAGCAGAGACATAAGCAGCATAATAAAATATTCTGAGATCCATTTAAACCAGAATCATCAGGTCAAAGGCAAGAGCAACCCTGGACAGGGTGCCAGTCTGTCACAGAGGCCACATTTCCAATCTGCCAATACTGAATCGCCAACTAACCAAACACATCCATCTTTGGGGCTGCAGGAGGAAAATCCAAGCAGGTGAGGAGTGACAATCAGCGGGTATTGCATTCAAACCCATGACCACTGAGCTACATGCCACCCCAGCACGTGCTTGGCCAGCTACAGAAAGACCTAACAGCATATGACTGTAATTTTGTGTTTTAAAAAGGCATGAACAGATAATACTTATGTGCCTTTAGGGCAAATCTCTTCTTATTAATTCAAAGCAGCATTTCCTGGAGTAAACATTCATCTTGTCTTGGTTGTAATAGACTGGGCCTCATCCAAATGCTGGCACTTGTCCTACACCCGCTGCTACTTATAGTCCTTGATTAGACAGTTCATGGTTGCTGATGCTGGTGCTTACCTCAGAAGCACTGTGCACAAGGCAATAACCAACCCAGGCTGATATGGGGAGCTCAGGCTTTCAAGGTTCAATGAACATGTCCTTAACTTTGATATGGAGATAGTGCGGGTTCAAATTGCATTGTATTGGTACACTCCTGCCACCTGGTGTACAAAGTGGGTGATGGAGGGTTCACAGATATCAACAGGAGACATCACCCAGCAGTCAGCTCTGTGGCTAAGGGTCTACACTGGTATATCTGGAAGGTTGAGGCTTCAAATCCCATTATTGCCATAAGGGATCCTATTCTATTGGGCCCTTGTGCAAGGCCCTTAAACTGAGAATTGCTCCAGGGGTGCTGTCCCCGTACTCTGAGCCCCCAAAGGTCACGCGACAAGACAAATTCCCCACAGGGATTAATAAAGTATATCAAATTAAAATCAAAAACTTTTTTGCCCTCAAACATGCTTATGGATTACACTGCAGATGAAGACATCATGGGTGCTCCCAGGCCACTTTGCCACAACATCCATAAAAAGTTCTTACTGATTGTAAATCCCCAGTGTGCTCGATGCAGAGAACCATCAAAGCAGCCCAGCTGGAATGCAGAAATGGCTTTTTATGAATGTGGAAGTGGATGGCTTGCTTACTGTAGTTGTGGTGCAGTGGCCTTTACGATCCGATGATGAAGGTTCAAAGTATGCTCGTGACTCGCTGTGTTCCCCTAAGTAAGTCGCTGAGCCCGCCTGCTCCAGCTGTTGAAAATGTCTGTAAACAGTAGTAATGCAAATTGTCTTGACTAAAGGTGTCGGACAAAGAGCGCATGTTAAACTCTAAGATACTCTTCATGCCCTCCATCTCACATCCATTTTTGGGATACCACTGTAGGCTTGGAGGAAACCAGGGTGCATATCAGCTACAATCTATGAAGTGTCTCTGGATGGAGGACAAGCTCACTGATCCAAACTGGGCCTGTTCAGAGTCACCAACTGACCCCACACACCACCCACAAGCACTGACCAGGCTGCTATTTGAACCCAGCATGCTTGTGCCAGTATAGCCCAAATGTCGGGCCTCCATTATGTGGTGTGGTGTGTGGACAGGCGCTTTTGTGGAAACAAACTTTGCTCTGTTTTGAAAGAAGTCATTCATGGAGCTCAGAGGAGAATGCAGAACAATTCTTTATTTGCTCATAGATACAATACAATACAATTTATTTTTTGTAGAGCCCAAAATCATGCAAGAAGTGCCACAATGGGCTTTAACAGGCCCTGCCTCTTGACAGCCCCCCAGCCTCGACTCTCTAAGAAGACAAGGAAAAACTCAAAAAAAAAAAAAAACCCTTGTAGGGAAAACATGGAAGAAACCTTGGGAAAGGCAGTTCAAAGAGAGACCCCTTTCCAGGTAGGTTGGGCGTGCAGTGGGTGTCAAAAACAAAAGGGGGGTGGTAAATACAATACAATACAGAGAACAGAACATAAGTAATCCTCAATACAATATAAAAATAAAAAAAATATTACAAGTATGGACCAGAATTTAACAGTAGATGATATCACATAGGGCGGCACGGTGGTGCAGTGGGTAGCGCTGCTGCCTCGCAGTTAGGTGACCCTGGGTTCGCTTCCCGGGTCCTCTCTGCGTGGAGTTTGCATGTTCTCCCCGCGTCTGCGTGGGTTTCCTCCGGGCGCTCCGGTTTCCTCCCACAGTCCAAAGACATGCAGGTTAGGTGGATTGGCGATTCTAAATAGTCCCTAGTGTGTGCTTGGTGTGTGGATGTGTTTGTGTGTGTCCTGCGGTGGGTTGGCAGCCTGCCCGGGATTGGTTCCTGCCTTGTGCCCTGTGTTAGCTGGGATTGGCTCCAGCAGACCCCCGTGACCCTGTGTTCAGATTCAGTGGGTTGGAAAATGGATGGATGGATGGATGATATCACATAATATGATTTGGATTTTGTTCAGAGTCCTGGAGACCTCAGCCATCACAGCTGCCTCTACCCTATTGGCCAATCTACAGCTGAAACAGTGTTGAGCCAGCCAATCCGATGAAAGGACCCCTCTACCCAACAATTCCTTACAATTCCTTACAATGACTTTACCTTAGGCAGGAAAAACAACTTGGCAGGTGGGCCGTGGCACCAAGTGCCACATTTGAGTATGAAGAAGAGAAACAGAATAGGTGAGGGTTAGTAACAAAAGATACATAGTGTGACAGACGACCAGAGGGACCATGCCCCACCAGGCCACCTGGAGAAGCAAAGGTCTGGGAGAGGGGCAATTCCATCCCCAGGATGCAAGAGGGCAGCCCTCCTGGATTGCATGGGGGCCACAGAGCTTGGAAGTTCAACCCTGTGGGGTTCCGTGGCCACCACCAGGGGGCGCCTGGATGGTTCTGGAGCCATGGACTGCAGCACATCTGCCACACCAGGAAGTGCTGCAGGGAGATCATCAGGGAGCACCTGGAGCACATCTGGGTGCATTATAAAAGGGGCTGCCTCACTCCATTCGGAGAGCCGGAGTTGGGAGGTAGAGGACAGAGCATGCGAGGACAGGAGTGGAAGCGGCAGAGGAGAAGATAAAAGGAAAAAAGAAAAGAATAAAGAAGAAAAAAAGGTCTGTGAGTTGTTTATGATGCATTGTGATGTGTGCACTGTAAAATAAAAGTGTGTGCTCTGATCAGTGTGCCTCTGGGGTCTGTCTGTGTCGGGTTAAGCGCTGGTATAGCGCCATCTATTGTCACAATAGATATGCACAAATGCCTCAGTCCATAGAGTAAGCAATCACTTAAACACTTTGTCTGCTTTTATACTTTTCTATTACCATTACCTCATCTAATGTGTCACGTCATCTGACTCTTAATATACAGAACTTTATTATTCCATCCAATCAGCTCGTGCCAACAGCATTTACTGACTCCTGTCAACTCTCCCATTAATCTGAATGCTGCCTCGATGATGGGGGTGTTCTGCGGATTCTCCTATTGATCTTAGCACCGCTTCATAGAAGGGGGTATTTGGGCTTTCCTACTAGTCTATCCTCGCGTTCTAGAGGGGTGTTTGTTAGGCATTGACCTCATTCTTACCTTGGAAAATCAACCAAGTGGTTTGTTTGAGATGAGGCGGACCTCACTTGCTCGAGCTTTAAGCCACGTTTAGTTAATCCTTGAGTTACCTTCAGTCCTTTTCCCTTATGCTTTAATAATTCATTGTTACAACTTCATTTACATTTATACCTGTAATAATTTGTAAAAGATGATATGTTAACTAAAAATTCCATACGCTTTCTTAGAATGAAGACCATTTCTGCAGCTAACAGAGCCAACAGAATACTGAAGTGCCAACAATAACCAAGAAAGCACTGGAAAGTGTAAACTCATCCCAAACTGGAAAGCACTTGTATCTTAGCTGGAGGGATGTGCTGCACACCATTTGTTGGGATCCCAAAGCAGAGGAGTCCTCGAAGCCTCGCCTGACCCAGAAGTCTTTCATACAACCCATCTGTTAAGAGACACCAGTGCAATGAAACCTGAGCGGCCTCCCGAATATTTTCTCAACATCAGACAAAGAGACCTGGCCGTCAGCCTTTGATCAGCCCCGGAGACGTTACAAAGGCCTTGTGTTAAAATGTAAGAATAGTCCAGCGGGTATTGTACGAAACAACCTGTGGACAGGAAAAGCTGTCAAGGAGAAGGGCAGCAGTGAAATCTGACATGCGGGGCTATTGTGTGACGAGCCCCTAATGGGAGATCAGTGACACTTAAAACGCCGCGTCGAATGTGTGCCGGCCATACAGCTCAGTAGGAATGACATTACAGAGGGTGGCCTGGAAAATGAACAGGCCCAGCTTTATCTCATATAGTGCCTTTCAAGTCAATGCTGTACCAGGCAGTGAAGAAGAAATTACATAAAGGTAACAAAACATAAAGGGTGTGCCCACCGATATAACCAAGACTTTCAACGTCTTTTTGTATAATTGATTTGTATTTCCCTTGCACTAAATATTGTTGGTTATCAGATCTTCAGAAAGGTCTGACCTGATGTGACTCGATCTTAGACTTGACATGAACACAAGCTGGAATTCATTAAGGGTGTGTAGACGTTTGTTATTTAGTGTAAGAAAAACAAAAAAGTAATAACTAAAGAAGCCTCCGAGCGTCATTCTTGTATGTATTACAACATGACTTGGATGAAGGTGTCTGCTAAATTAATCAAATAAATAAACTCGAAATGAACCCATATGAGTGGATCTGTGACTCGTGATGGCCTGGTGTTATATTCATGTCAGGAAAACTACTGGAAAACAAACAAACAAACAAAAACTCTTGATTTCCATCAGGATGAGGGCAACTTTATTGGTTCCCTTACAGTTCATTGAAAAAGTGCCATCTGCCTCCTGTAAAGTGATCAAACGAAGAGCAATTGTCTCGTGTGTCCCTGCATGCCTTTGACATGTCATCGAGTAAAGCAAAGCAAGTGTGAAAAGAGATCAAGTATCACTTATTCTACAAAGATATTCTAAAATGGCTTGGATACATTTGTTGGTACCCTTAGAAAAGATAATTAATAATTGGATTAGAGGGATTTTTAAGCCTATCTGTTTTCTTTTATTATTTTCACACATGTCTGTGATCAGTCAATTGGCCCATTTAAATGGAGAAAAGTCGTCACTCTTGCTGTTGGTGTCATTATGTGTCCCACACTGAACCTGGACCAGAGAAAGCAAATAGGGAATTGTCTGAGGAGATCAGAAAGAAAATGATAGATAAGCATGTTAAAGGCAAAGGCTAGAAGACCATCCCAAAGCAGCTTGAAGTTCCTGTGACAGCAGTTGCAAATATTAAAAAGTTTAAGATCCATGGATCTGTAGCCAAACTCTCTGGATGTGGCCGCAAGAGTAAAATCGACCCCAGAATGGGCAGAAGGATAATGAGAATAGCAGACAAAAAAGCAAAGAACAACACAGAGATACAAGCTGAACTCCAAGGTCGAGGTCCATCACTTTTTGAGTGACAAGTGGGCTCAATGGAAGAAGACCCAGGAGGACCCCACTGTTGAAAGAAAACCATAAAAAAGCCAGACTGGAATTTGCTAAAATGCATGTTGACGAGCCGCAATTCCTCTTTGGGCAGATGAGATAAAGCTGGAGTTTTTTGGCAAGTCACATCAGCTCTGTGTCTACAGACGACTAAACGAGAGCTTCAAAGAAAAGAACACCAGGCCTGCTGTGAAACATGGAGGAGGCTTAGTTATGTTTTGGGGCTACTTTACTCCATCTGGCACAGGATGCTTTGAGTCTGTGCAGGGAACAACAAACTTTCAAGACTAATGAGACATTCTGGAAAGAAACGTACTGGCCAGTGTTGGGACAGTTCATGGACCCTCCAACTGGGTAATGAGCCAAAACACACAGCTAAAAGCACCCAAGAATGGCTAAGAACAAAACGTCAGACAATTCTGAAGTGGCCTTCTACGAGCCCTCAATCCTATTGAACATCTATGGGTCAAACTGAAACATGCCATCTGAAGAAGACCCCCTTCAAACCTGACCCAGCTGGAGCAGTTTGCTCAGAGAGAGTAGGCCAAACTACCTGTGGACAGGCACTGAGACCTCCGCCGGAGTTGTTTGTTAGATAGATAGATAGATAGATAGATAGATAGATAGATAGATAGATAGATAGATAGATAGATAGATAGATAGATAGATAGATAGATAGATAGATAGATAGATAGATACTTTATTAATCCCAAGGGGAAATTCACAAGTGATCAATAAATAAAAATAGAAAAATAAAATTAGAAAAGTACACATACAGTCATACATGGAGCTGCTGGAAAGGCTGCCACTCTCGGCGGCGCCGGAACTAGTCTAGATTCTAAAGGTTAAAAGTCTAGATTCTAGATTCTAAATTCAAACTCTAAAGGTTGTGCAACAAAATATGAGGTTAAGGGTCCCACCATTTTTGTCCATGCCATTTTCATCTGTGTTATTATTTGAAATATTCTGAAACTCTAAAGCAAAGTCTGATCTTTGTTAAATATGGAATAAGCAATTCTTTTTCTTCTTCTTCTTCTTCATTCAGCTGCTCCCTTTAGGGGTCACCACAGCGGATCATCTTCTTCCATATCTTTCTGTCCTCTGCATCTTGTTCTGTTACACCCATCACCAGCATGTCCTCTCTCACCACATCCATAAACCTTTTCTCAGGTCTTCCTCTTTTCCTCTTCCCTGGCAGCTCTATCCTTAACATCCTTTTCCCAGTATACCCAGCATCTCTCCTCTGCACTTGTCCGAACCAACGCAATCTCACCTCTCTGACTTTGTCTCCCAACTGTCCAAAAGTTATTTCAGAGACAATTGCGGGCTCTTTTCTTTCTTCATAGAGGGGTACCAACAAATCTGTCCATGTCTGTGGACACCTTACTGTCCAGCACCTTACGATAGCGAGGACCCCCTAAGGTGCTGTGCGTGTGCAGGTCTGTGCCACAAATGTGCTGGCTAAGAGTGTAAACCAACAGCCTTGGGGTTACATGTCTAAGCACAAATAGCTAAACAGTCACTGACTGAAATGTAAATCAGTATTTATAAGCTAATGTCCATGTGTCTGATTGTTTGTATATGTATATTTGTTCATATTTTTATATTTGTTCATATTTTGTTTGGGATCAGACGGGTGCGCCTCAGAGTGGCCGCAGTCCAACCTTCTCACTCAGTCCTGCTCAGTTAAACTTCGCGCCCGACTCTCTGAATTGGATTAAGTGGGTTTAAAGACTTGGGTTATTCTGATAACTTTTATGAGTTGAGGTTCAACATATCTTTAGCCCGAAAATAAGGACGAGACGGCCACTAATCAGGAGACGAATGCCGAGGCCGAGTGGGAGCTTCATACGTGTGGAGAGTGGAGCTGAAGGCACAGAGGAGTCCAACGCCAAGCGGGTGAAGCCCCTTTAAGCTGCTCTGTGTCGCCACCATGTGGACAAGACAGATTAGAGAACACTGAAAGTACTGTAAACCAACAATAGAACAATTCTGTAATAATAATTTGTTGTAATCATTACTGGAATAATAAAGCAGTTTTATAATGTAACAGCTGAGTAGTGCAAAAGCACTCTCTGTGCTGTAGCCAAATGCTGAGAGTGTCTTTAGTACAATAAAGAACATAAAAATAATTGCTGCATCCTTAATGGGCAAATAATGTCTGGAATCGATAAAATGTGAGAATTCTTTTGAGTCTGTTGGCATAAGGGACAGTTCAGATAAATAGCAGTGACCCCCCAGTTCTGCCTTGGGGTCCACCCCAGAGCCTAAACAATAAATACTCTCTGAATCTCCAGTTTACCATCCTGAATGCGAACAACTTGGCCATCCAGCCATCCATCCATCTATTTTCCAACCCGCTGAATCCAAACACAGGGTCACGGGGGTCTGCTGGAGCCAATCCCAGCCAACACAGGGTACAAGGCAGGAACCAATCCCGGGCAGGGTGCCAACCCACCGCAGACAACTTGGCCAAAGTCGCGTCAAAAAAGCTTCTGATTAAGAGGTCACTCAGCACCCTCAGGATCTCCAGAACAACAAGGCACCCCTCAAGGGCAGTCAGTGATCAATGCAGGGCACCTTTTATTTCTTTCTATTATGTTACATTTTGTCTTGAGTCCTTTCATGGCTGTTAGGACAGGAAAAGGAAGGAAGGAAAAAAAAGTGATCAGAATCCCGAAAGAAGAAGAGAAGATCATTTGGCCCCAAAAGACCCCTTAAGCAGGTGTACTTTATAGGGTGCAGAATCCAAATCTGGCTTCAGAATTGCTCTACCACATCCAGCTTTTGAGACATGAAAGGTTTTAAAAAAATTTTAAATTAGTTATTAATTAAATTAAAAAGTTTTATATTTACACATTGTGAGCGATTGGGCTGTGCTTTTGCTTATCAGAGCGGATTCAGTTTCAGTCAGTCAGAGCAGCCGGCAGACTTGTGTAGGCCTCACGTCTCACGCTAGTTGGAGCCTTCGATGCCAGTTGATTTATTTGGCTTTCTGGTCACCACCAGGCTGAGATTTTTATCTTCTAGATCATTCACAGAGCACGCTGGGCTGATGGGGATGCCTGTGAATTCTTTAATCTCCAGGAGACACAACCGGAGCTGAACAAGTGAAGACGTTTATGGCACTTGTGACTCCTGTTTTGTTTGTTCTTTCGAGTTGAAGAATAAAGTGAGTTTAAAAGGACTTCTCTAATCCGACCGCTGCCAGCTGAAGTGAAGAACATTGATAATCTCATTACAATGGCACCTGGTATCAGTCAGTTCTTGGAGGTGATGTTCTGGAAGCAGGAAAAATGGGAAAGCATAAGGATCTGAGTGACTTTGACATGATGGCTAGGTGACTGGGTCTGAGCATTTCCAAAACAGCAGATCTTATGGGGTGTATACAGTGGTTAGTACCTACCAAAAGTGCTCCAAGGAAGGAGAAATGGAGCACCAGCAATAGGGTCATGGGTGCCGAAGGTTCACTGATATGTGTGGGGCGCAAAGGCTAGCCCAACTGCTTTGATCTCACAGAAAAACTACTTTAGTGTAAACTGCTGAAGAACTTCATGCTAGCTATGACAGAAAGGTGTCAGAGCACAAAGAGCATATGGAGTTGCATAGCCACAGACCAGCTGGAGTGCCCATGCTGACCCCTGTCTAACACTGAAGCGCCGAAAATTGGCATGTGAGCATAAGAACTGGACCATGGAACAATGGAAGAAGGTACCCTGGCCTGATGAATCACATTTCCTTTCACAGCATGTGGGCGGCTTGATGCGTGTTTTGTAGTTTACTTGGGGAAGCGATGGCAGCAGGATGCACTATGGGAAGAAGGCAAGCCAGCAGTGGCAGTATGAGGCAATGGGCAAAGCTCTGTTGGGAAAACTTGGGTCCTGCCTTCTATGAGAATGTTACTTTGACACGTGCCACCTACCTAAAGACTGGTGCAGACCACATACACCCCTTCATGGCAATATTACTCCCTGATGGCAGTGGCTTCTCTCAACAGGGTAATGCACCTTGCCACCCTGCAAAAAACTGTTCAGGAATAGTCTGAGGATGTGACAAAGACTTCAAGGTGCTGACTTGGCCTCTAGAGTCTCCAGATCTCAATCTGATCGAGCATCTGTGGGATGTGCTGGAAAACTAAGTCTGATCTCTGAAGGTCCCACCTCATAACCTACAGAACTTGAAGGATCTGCTACTAATGTCTTGGTGCCAGACACCACAGGACACCTTCAGAGGTCTTATGGAGTCCGTGCCTTGATGGTAGCACGAGGGGGACCTACGTGATATTAGGCAGATGGATTTAATGTTGTGTGTGTATACATATAAATATATACATTTCCCCTTGGAATTAATAAAGTTATCTAATATATATATACACAGTATATACATATATATATACACACAAAGTACATATGAAATAAGCACTCAACATGCATCAATGTCTTTAAAGCTAAAGTGTGGTGAAACTGAGGACCTGCCTCTCCCCTCATCAGTTGGTCATCACGCCTCAACTGTCGTGTTCGGGCCTGTGAAACTGTACGGGTGAACTGACCTTCTCCTTAATGAAGTACCTCAGACTTGAAGAATGTAGCAAAGAATCCATTCATCCATCCATCCATTATCCAACCCGCTATATCCTAACTACAGGGTCACGGGGGTCTGCTGGAGCCAATCCCAGCCAGCACAGGGCGCAAGGCAGGAAACAAAGCCTGGGCAGGGTGCCAGCCCACCATAGGGCACACACACACACCAAGCACACATTAGGGACAATTTAGGATCACCAATGCACCTCACCTGCATGTCTTTGGACTGTGGGAGGAAACCCACGCAGACATGGGGAGACCATGCAAACTCCACGCAGGGAGGACCCGGGAAGCGAACCCGGGTCTCCTAACTGCGAGGCAGCAGTGCTACCACTGTGCCACCCGAACGTGACCATGAAAGTACTAAACCTTGTAGCATCTCCATGCATAACCTCATAAACATGACAAAATCTTGTCAATATAAAGTCTTGCTAGTGTTATCAAGGAGATATGACCAGTCGAAGATGGACGAGAGGAAAACACAAACTCCAGGCCACAGCATTCCTGGAGAACGTAAACCTCCATGGACTCCACAGTTGGCCATAGCAGACAAAGTGACATGTTTGACTTACTGTATGTACGACACGTGACCAACCACCCATACCCACTAAGGGAGTACAAAGGTCTTCACTTTCGGGGTGCTGGCTGGCTGTTGAGCCACTCTGACACAGTCGCCCATGACAGTCAAATAGAGGGGGGCGTCACTATTCACTGTCCAGGCCTATTGCCCCCCTAAAAAGAGCATCCAGTGCTAACACGATTTCCCTTTGCCAGTGCTGCTTCTTGGCAGCCTGGCATCAAGCCTGTAACTTATTAAACACAAACTTGAAGATATGAAGATTCGTTTCCACATTTTTCTCTAAAACGAGCAGATTTGCCGACCATTTATTTGATTTATCTGCCGACAACTGATAGAATTCTCTGTGGTGTGAGGACCAGAAGGTGCGTTGAATTCCGCCGTCCCTCTGACAACATTTAAAATAGGACATGTAAAATCCTTATCCTCTTTGTTTATTTATTTATTTCTTTCATTCATTTTATGATCTTTCTGTGAATTTTCTTGAAGTCACAGGTCAAACACTAACAAATAAACGGTCAATAGAATATGTCACTTAGTAGGTGGTGGGATAAGAGCGGGCATTATTCCTGCATTTTAAAGATTAATTTGAAAGCACAAGCCCCCCCCCCCCATCTCCTTAAAGAAGAACACATTGCTCGCATAACATTTGGCGGCGCGTGCGGGGGCTGACAGTAATCCCTTTCATGAATATACACAAAGGCTGTTTTACTTTGTCTTGCTATTGAAAACATTCTCACTTTAAATCCATAAAATGTCATTCTTCAGCCTTGTAGGCAAGCGCAGATATGAAAGCAATCTCCAAACATTATAATTATGGGATTAGAATAGAGAGGCCGCTCTTAGCTCTGACAATAGCTCGAGTTTTGTGTGAAGGTGACGAGCCCCCCACTCATCTTTTTCATGGCAGAAGTGAGTTGCGGGATGGATAAGGTGGCGGTGATTTCTCTTTATGCGCCGTAAGAATGCGTCTAATTAATCTGCAGGCCTCTTAGTGGGGTGAAGCTGCGCATTGCTTCAGGATTCACTCCATGGCCCACTTCTGGGCCTGAATGTCTTTTTGCCCTTTGCTATCGATGTGCCACAAGCCTGTTCCAGATAACCCAGCTATCATCAGTTCACATCAGTCCTTCAAGGACAACAAAGAGCTCACTCCGAGGGTCCACGTCACCGACATGCAACAAATGCTTTATTCGCTGCTCCCTTTTTTTCAGAGCCTCTTCCAGTATTGGCATCAGCTACTGTATGCTTACATTCAAATGACAGATTAGCTCTTTGGAGATTAAAGCCGCTAACAGTAAATGGTGGATCTTGCTGAGGGTGCGCTGGGATATGGTGGCGTCTTCTCACGTTACAGCTCAACATACTAGGACACGCGTGAAATTTGGGATGAGCAGCAGTCCCAGGTATGGCCTGTCATATCTGTTCACGTATGTGACATTCAATCATGGCCTCTGTCTCAATGTCCGTCCACCACACAGAGCATGTCTTACCCTTCATGTTTCATGCCATCCGGGCACATCTGGGTAATAAACCTGCTGTGCCAGAGTCCTGTTTGTAGACCAGGGTGCAGCTTATTATTCAACACCTCTGTAACGTCAAAGCTGATCACCAAACTCAATGTAGGACTCAGGGCCTCCCTTTGCAGGTACGTTTTGGACTTCCTAACCAACAGCGTACGAACAGATTCACCTTCTCCATGCTGACCCTCAGCACAGGCACTCCACACAGCAGCATCCCAAGCCCCCTTCTCTGCTCCTTATTCACGTACCGTGAGGCCAGGCACAGCTCCATCTCCATCATTAGGTTTGTGGACTCCTGCGTATGAAATCGAGACCAAGCTGAATAAACCCAGTCCTACGATGAAGCTCGGCTGGTCCCACCTAAGCAAACCATTTCTTGTTATCTCATGAAGGGTTTGGGCCTGCGTTTCTAAAGGTGTTTTCACACCTTTTCATTTGGACCAGTTTTTACGAACCTTGGTGCAATTTCCCCAAATGTCTGGTTTGTTTGAGTAGATGTGAACTTGCCAATAGCACTACAATGCGGACCAATACAACCATACCAAGACCCTTTGGAAAGGGTGGTCTCAGTGTGGCACCAAGTGATCCCTGGAGGGGTTCACATGAGGTATGAATGATCAGTTATAAGATGCACTCTGGACCCCCCAGAAGTCATAGCAGAGAAGAGAATTAAACCAAAACTGAGTGCCATTATGAACAAAGCTGCACATCCTCGATCTGACACACTGATACAAAGACTTTCAGCCAACGAAATATCAGCAGAAGTGTGTCAAGAAACGTGACTGGGGGTCCTTTATACCAACAGCAATACGTCTGCATAACACTTCACTTATGAGACTGGGACTGGCCAGTCAGATGTTCTTCTTTCTTTTTAATTTTCTTCCTTTTTGATCATTCTGGTGTGTGCTCAGATCAAAGTGTGTGTGTATTTATTTATTTAAAGACCCTCTGTTAAAAGTTACATTTTCCCCTTAAGGCAAATAAAGTTCGGTCTATCTATGTGGCACAGGACCGCGCTAACTACATGACATATAGTGCATTATGGGTGAAGCTGTTTGCGCTGTGGTAGGTGCGCTAAGCGTCCTCTGTTGGTAATCAGGGAATCTCATTCTCAGAATGGGGGATAATTCAGAGCATTAAAAACAATAAAAAGATAAATACTGTATATAATTATGTGCATAGGTACAAATGTAACAAAATTCGCATAAAAGAAATGGCACATTTGCCAGTCAGTCAGAGCAAACCTAACTCCTGATTCAGCTTCTCGCGTGCAGTCGGCTCAGTCAAAACAGATACAGTAGTGAGGTGGTGAGAAACGAACAGCAGCGCCCTGTGAGAGCGGCGATCAAACCCCCTAATCTTACACAAAGAAAGTGATGCGTGAAGTTCGAGGCGTCCCCTCAGTGGGCTCGTTCTTTCGGGCTCTGTGTGTATCGAGAGGCACAGTAACTCTGACGCAGGACAATGAGCGGGTTACACAAGAACTGACTGACCGGCTCATAAAGCTGTGACTGGAGAAGCACATGGGAAAAAATCGTCGTCTGCACAGTCTCTCCAATCTCAATCACTGGAGCTTGTAACTCCCTTACAGCTCCCATAGGTCTCTTGGGGTATCCCTCACTAGTTGTCTTATTCTTGTCTGATCACTCAGCTGCACCGCACTCTTTCCATTTCTTAACGACTGATTTAACTGAACTCCGAGGGATCTTCGCTGATGTGGATATTCTCTTGTCTGCGTCCCCCGACTTGTGCTTTTGCGTCACTTTATCGCAGAGTCTCTCAGTGTTCTTCTGTCTTTGTGTGTGTATTTCAGGCCGCCTTACCGACTCAGCTCATGTTGAACCTTCCAGATCAGGTGAAATTCAAGACCTCCATTGAACTCATTTAATTCTGTGATGTCTCAGACAAGTTAGCTCTGATGATTTAAGGGCGTCACATTAAAATGGTGAATAGTTGTGTGACCGTATATACTCATGGATAAGTCGGGACTTGATTTTACTGTATAATCTGAGGTATTTTATAATGTCGGTCCTATAAGTCGAATGCGGAAAACTCACGCTATTGGTACAAGAGATTACGATATGCTAACACCCACCTGAGAGAGGAGCACACGGCCTGTTTTATGTATTGTGCCTACGTGACCACACAGTGATACCCAAACTATTCCGAAGTGACGTCTGCACTGATTTGTGTTTTTTTTGTATCTCACACCCTCATACACCTTTATCATACGAGCATCCCTTATCTATGCTGGAGCATTCGATCAGAAGAAAATATGAAGCTGGTTTTAAGTTAAAAGTCTTTGAAGTAACAAAAGAAATTGGTAACTGAGCTGCTGCAACAAAATTCAATGCATCTGAGAAACTGATGTGAGATTGGAGGAGGCAAGAAGAACGGGCTTAGAAGTCGGGGTCTGATTTTATGATCAATTTTTCAGGTTTCAAGACCCAACTTATACTGTACATGAGTATATACGGTATGTGTTTTATATTTGTAGTTAATTTAGAACTCTTTGACATTAAAGAGTCTTTTTCTGCTGATCAATGTTAAAAAAGCCAAAATAAATCCTCTCTGATTCAATGTTGTATAACAATAAAATGTGAAAACTTCCAACGCTCATACTCAGCACTTGTACTGCTGTGTGGATTTGCAGTTCCCGTCTGCACGGCGGTGCGTGTGCTCTAAGCCTGCAGTACCTGAAGATCGAAATTGGAGAAATATGTGAATTTCCCCTTGGGATTAATAAAGTATCTATCTATCTATCTATCTATCTATCTATCTATCTATCTATCTATCTATCTATCTATCTATCTATCTATCTATCTATCTATCTATCTATCTATCTATCTATCTATATAATCTTCATTTGGATCTTGATCTTTGTTTGTCCGTGAATGAATTAGAAGAAGAAGCACTAGATGGCAGCAGAGAGACAGCTAAAACATAGGCATTGCATTAAGAATCTCCTCCAGGCTTATACTACTGAAGACTGTAGTACTCCAGTCACACCTCAAAACACAGACATTCAAACTAAACAAATTGTTGTGCTTTAAATTAACTAATCTTTATATATAATCTTCATTTGGATCTTGATCTTTGTTTGTCCGTGAATTCCACGCATGCGTAGACCACCTTCCAGTTTAGTACGTTGTTGTTACTCACGGATGTCAACAATGTGCCGGAATAACAAAAGGGGTGGTGGACAGCGTTACGCTGGTTAGCTCCTGAGGCCTGATTAGAGAATGAGATTGCCGAAGATAAAAGGTACGTGTCTACGTAACAAATGAATGAAAGAAAGACAGTGGGTAAAATGAATGACAACGTAGCAGCACGTTCCAGAAATTATTATTGTTACGTTGTAGCCGGCGAGTGCTGCGCGTCTCACAGTTGTACCCTGGCTTGCTCACATGTCAGTGAAGTGATCCCTATTTATGCTTTAAAGAGCCTGGATACCTATGTGTCCCCCTTTTATAACCATTGCTCCGTGTATATTGCCTTACTCTTTGGATTGCCACAAAGCAACCTGCGAGATTGGAGAAAGATTCAGAAGAGATCGTGAGAGGAAATGACAGCGTCGTGAAAACGAGATGGACTGTGAACGGAGAGAAGCAGAAATGCTCCTCCACCACCACATAATTACTATTCGGACAGTGATTCCGAGTGGGCCGTTCCTATCAAATCAATGTCCAAGGGTTTTCTTTTGTAATTTTGTTTCCCTTATAAAATATCATAATGCTGTGCGACGAAGGGCCCAGTTCACGACTGGCAGCCGCGTTTAAACAGGGAGCCCTTCACAGACAACTTTAACACGCGCAACGTAGCTGGGCGCACATGGCTAGTCTATCTATAAACTCATTGGATCAAATAGAAAATGCTTGCTGAGAAGCTGATGTCCACCATCCTCAAAAGCTCATACCTCACTTGTGTTTGCCGAGCACCTCCTGTCCTGAATAAATGCGTCCATTTGGCAGTGGAGGACTGCGGACGGAGACTTTGGGAAAGGCCGCTTCACTGCCCGAAACAGAGCACATCACTCAGACTTAGGAAATCCCAAATCCTTTTGGAGGGGACCAGTGTGGGCCCCGATGTACCAAAAAATGTCAAGCAGCTTGTACTTGTGTTGCTAAAATGATTGAAAGTTTAATGATGCAAAACTGAATTGTTCCATCCGAAAAGTTTGCCATTTTAGAATACACTTCTCCCAAATCTGAAGCATTCCACGTCAGAGAATACAGGCAATGTGTGAACGTGACGAGACAGAGATCACCATAACGCATACTAAGAGCGGGTCACCTCAGGCGCAGTGGAACTCCTGCTATCCCTCAGTCCCTGGGCTGCACTAAGTTTGCATGACTAATGCACAGCCAGGACTTCACAAACAGCTCAATAAAGGACCTCCAGCAAGGACGCGACACCTGAGCCATCCAATCGTTAATGGAGACCTCGAGGAATCTCTTCTAGGCCGTGTGTATCCGATATGCCTTGCTGAGTTTAGAATTGTTCAATCTTGGAAACTTTGGGGTCTTTGGGGTCCTTTCCAAATCTAAAGGGATCAGGAGAAGAGCTTTCACTCCACTGATGTTTAGTGCAATGATATTCCTAAATGGTGCTGAAAAGGACTGCATGGCAGTGCGGAAAATGTAATTCCGAAATAATTTATACTCCAGAATAATCCAGCAGCAAAAGGTTTCTTTACATTTGCCAGTCTGATAATAAGCTGAAGTAAACATTTTTAGCAACTTTTCTCAATCCATTGTAATAAACTTGAGGCCAGTTGTAGGCAGTGCGGTCACAGACCACATTACATGTTGGGCTGTTTGTCATTAGCACTCCAGGGGAATGAGTCCTGGCCCTGTCACAGAGTGGCGATGGCTTGTTGTCCCCGTGTCCCTCCTACACCCCAAAGACTGGATTCTTGGGCGACTCAGAATTGGCCCAATAAGAGTGAGCAGCAGTGTGTGTTAAGCTGGCGCCCAGTTCAGGGCTTGTTCTGCCTCACACTTAATGCTACTCTGTCTGTGACCCTGACCGAAATGAAGGGATGGACAGCACATATCAGAAGCAGCAACGGAGAAAGAAAGTGGTGAGAATCAGGGAGCGAACACTGGCAGAACCAAAAAAAAAAAAGAACGAAACGAGCAAAACCTCAAACGAGCTCTGCCCTCACGTACACAAATCCATATTGTTTTGTTGTAAAATTGATCCACTTTGATACGTGCTGCCAGATGCCGCCATCTTACATAGGCACGATCGCCACATTATGTAACTGGCAACAGTCACTGTCACCACTGAACAATAAACCTACAAAATTTTATTTAATTCATAACAATGAACAGGTAACACATTTTACAGCTTAATTATAAAAAAACCAAAGTTAATTCTTTATTAAGGCTTCTCGCTGTCTGGTTATGCAGGGAATTTTAGTGTAAAAAGCAATTTAAATAGATAAAGAAAAATAAACTGCAACAGCATTGGAATTGGCCGATCCAGTGACGTAATACGGTCATCGTCATCGGCCTAAAAACCTGATCAGAGCGTCTCTAGTGATCATGAGGCGGAGAGGAGAGGAGTCAAATGTGGACATGACAGGCTGAAGGTGTGGAACCAAAAGCTAGTAAGAGCCAAGAATATCGAAACCAAACTGCCAACCAGACTCACAAGACAATAACACGCTGCAGTGTTCTTAGCACAAAGGACTCCAATGGGCCGCCCAGCAGCCAGCATGAGGATGCATTTCCGTCCATCATGTGATAACAACCAGGAGCTGTGAGCAACAATGCTAAACAAAATGGCACCATAAAAATAACATTACAAATACTAAGATGAGCAAAAAGCTAATTAATAAATAATTAATTTTATTTCTGTAATCATAACATTACAATGCTACTCAATTAAAAAGAGAAAACGACAGAAAAATAGAAATACAAAGAAAAAAACAAAACAAGATTCAATCACACCGAAGAGAAAGAGAAAATAACAGAGACTTTTTAAGCCCAGCATTCTTATTCTAAAACTGTCTGTGCCACCCACCTAAGACGAGCTGAAATCTAATAATCAGCACAGACCTCTACATTAATGTTTGCAGTTCATTTCATAAAGCATGTATTAATAAAATGCAGTGCATCTGTCATTCCAACAGATGGTGTAATGCATTACTACAAATATTTGTTATGGACCATCTGTTGGAATGCCAGATGCAATGCACATGTCTCTGTTATATGCTATTTGGTATGGGATTCATAAAAGCAGTGTGTTAATGTTTGTGATGTGCCATCTGTTGGAATGACTGAGTCATAGCAAGTGAATGAACCACAATGGCACAGACACTTATCCTTTTATTAGTGTGGATAATACCAATGAATACTTCTGGACATATCCTCCTTGAGATGACATTCAACATCTCCTACCCCCATGAGTTATAGAAGGTGGGCTGGGATTTTTCTCTAAGTCTTTGTGTTAGCAGCGTGGTTTGGGATGTTACAACTGACTTATCTCCATGGACTTCAGTGCCATTTATTGAAAGCCATCGAACGAACGTTTAAATTGCACTTATGCCAAAGCCAATAAGAGTGCTGGAGTGGACTGCCACCCTGTTCAGGGTGGGCACCTCCTCTGTGGTGCCAGGATAGCCTTTTGCTCTGGTGACTAGCAGTAACGATTAAATGGACAGTCTGCAGTCTTCACCACACCAGTCGTGTTTCACTGCTTCAGCCATAAAAGCCAAACTGATTTTTTATTTCTCTTCCTGCCTGTGATGGAAGCGATGGCCACATACGGCGATACACTCAAACGCGGGGCAGTTGGCTTCAGAAGGGTGCTGGAGGAGGGCAGCGGGCAGTGCCCTGTCAAGACAATTCACATTTATCTCAAAGGAGAGCGAGCCCCCACACTCGGCCACTAGTCCACCTCTGGGTGGGTGCAAAACACACAACAGAGTCATTGAAAAAAATGGTAGGCGCTTCTAGGGAACAGGCAGAGACCCCCTTATGGCAGGCCAGCTGCACAGGATTCAGGCACGGCAGTGGTGGCCAGGGCTGCATCTCATTACGAGGCCAGTTGTTTTTAATTAAGTGCCACTGCCCGGTGGGGAGTTCGCTCGTTTCCCACAAGGAAGTCTCCCTCTGACCTTCCCCTCCATTCCTCATTCATTCTCGTTAATTGGATATGGATTCGTAAATGACAACATTTCTTTTGATAAATGGGCCCCTTGACGCCGTCTATTACACATTAGCATTTTCTCAATACTTTCAATACTTTATATTTTCCAGCGCATTAAAAGCTCACTCCTATTATGTTAAGAATTCACGGACCGAAGGCAGCCTGGGCCGTTTGAGGGATGAAAGCAAACTCGTTAGCCGTTACTTAGCCTGTTGCTCAGATTAAAACAATCTGCACCGTGCATGACAAACAGCCTGCCGGCCGCCGCTGCTCTGGCACAAGTCAACAATAGGCCCAGTGTTCACGGACCTCAAAGCCTGCATGAATTTTGATTATGGCAGCTAAGGCACTGGAAGAGGGGAAAAAAATAAATAAAAACAGTCATCAGCTCCACCAGCCGACAGCCAGCGGAGACCAACAAGTCACTTCATAGTGTGCTGGACACGCAAGACCACCAGAGCCGCTTGAGAAGCAGCACCACGCTAAAGTCGATCTGCTCGGGCTGACCTCCTTCTAGTGTCTCTCAGAAACTGCTGATTGAAGACTCGGATCACCTCAACTCGGCCATTGAAAATTAGGAAACTGGATGAAAGTGACCCCTCAGCAGTAAAACATATCATGATGGACGTGCCACCCCTGAACATCAGGCCCATAGACTTCCTTGGCGTGCGTTACGTGCTCACTAATATGACACTCCTCCACAGGCGAGCTCTTTGCACCATTGTGCTCACAGTCCGGGATTTTAGGAGTCACAACTGGTTTGCCCTGTACAACCCGATCACAGCCATGTTGAAGTCTTGAAGGCCTGTACTTGGTATTCTTGAGGACACCCTAATAGACCTTCACAAAGAAGTGCCCATTTATACAGATCAAGTGGACGCTGGCATATTTACTAATTCTAAACTGCTTTTCTATCCTTCTCAAAGCTCTTTACATAAACAGTGTGGAGCCACTTCAACCACCACCGACCACCTAAAGGATGAGACGGCTGCCATTCTGGCGCCAGTAAGCCCATATTAGCTATCAGGAGGTGAAGAGGTGAGAGACATAGTTAGCCAATAAGAGACAGATGGTGATTAGGGGGGCCAAGATGACCACATCATTGTTGGCAATTTAGCCAGGACATCGGGATGCCCCCTACTATTTTCAAAAGATGCCCAGGGATCTTAAAATGACCATTGAGAGTCAGGTTCTCGGTTTGACGTCTCATCTGAAAGACGGCACCACGTTTACAGCACAGTGTACACGTCATTGCACAGGGGCCTACAGACCACTGGGTAGGTCTGCCATCTAAGCACTGGCTGGGCCAGACATACTTAGCTTCAGGTAGATGACTTCTTCTGAATTGCAGGTGGGAGTGGACGTGGTGTTGGGACTGTGAACGTTATCATCTCAGCAACCAAGAGGTGATGTGCACAGTAAGGAGGCCCACCCTGAGATTAGCGGCAGGAGACTCAAGTGGGAAGTCCCTCTCGCGGGGGTCCCATTTTGTTGATTCTCTGACATACCATATTCATTGGAACAGCATGTGTCAGTTATGGAGTTCATAGAGAGTCCCTCAAGCTGATAAGAGTTTCTGTGAGACACACAAGTGAGCCATTGGGGGAAAAGGCAGCGGACCACAAGTTCTGAGAGCTGAGCACTGCAGCCAATACACCCTTCTATCAGCAGTCCAGAGGATTCTACTGACATTGAAGACCATGTGGAAAGAAGTGCACAGAAATTGATTGTGTGCCACGACGGTCATGTCAGGGTGTGCGCCGAGTTCTACCGCCTTCTTCTTCAAGCACCACATGCTTTCCTAACTTCAGTCCTGGGAGACCCCAATGGCTGCCGGCTTTTACTCCAATCTATTTGACCACCAGTGCATGACTCTTAGCTTTATTTGATCTCATTTAGTGAACTGACCGTTTTCATTCTTCTACTCTAAGAAGTTCTTAAATATTTGTATTTTTGTCAAATGTTTAAAGAGCTGTGTTTCCTTTGCTATTCTGTTTAATTTGTCGTATTGTGGCTCCACCAGTGACGTGCAAGAAGACTGAGGCTTAGGAGGACCAGAGAATGAAGCCCAGGCATACCGGCCGAGGTCGAAAACCAAAGAAACAAACTGGAGAGATCAGCACAACACAACATTTGATATCCACCAGCTTGGGCAGCGGAGGAGTCCATGATGCACCACATTGGTGAAGGACATGGCCCTAGAAAATGGACAATGGTAAAAATAAAAAGAAAGGGTGAGGCTTCTAATAAAAACGTGATTACCAAGTATTTCTCTGGCATGATAATCTCAAAAAATATAATTCAAACTACCGGATCGTATAGCGTTTCATCCCTGAATTGTATCCAAATGCTGACAATGGTGAAGGCTGAAAGGCAGCAGCAACTTCAGGGCCGCAGTCACTCGTCTGTGAGAAACATTTCTTAAAGAGCAGTGAAGTAATCGCTCTCCTTTAGCGTTCACCGTTGTTTGCACCCGTGACTGCGTCGTGCCGCTCATTGCTAAATCAACGCCAACTATGGGGGTTAAAATGGCAGAGAGAGAAGGGGAACACGATCAGGAAATGAAGAAAGCCAAAAACCCAACTCAGAATTGGCAATCGAAATGACCGAAACTCTAGTCAGAAATCGCGGTCAACACTTCATCACAGCGTCCAAATTCACAAAAAGGGTCCGGACACTCAATAGCACAGTGAAAATGTGGGACACCAGGAGTGGTGTGCCGCCATCTTAAACGAGCAGCAGGCGATGACATCATGACAAGCCACTCAATGGCGTACCTCGAGTCTGTGCCACTCAGGGCGGGGCGGTGCTTCAATTTGCCGCCCTCCAACATATCTGAATATGTTAACCTATTTACAGTAAATAGAAAATGAAAATGACATATAGAGAAAAATTAAGATAAATGTTGCATAGATTTATTCATATATAGAAAAACAACAATAATTTTTCACATATAATTATTTATACAGTAAGCATCAACTAGACAAGAATATCGTAGAGACACACTGATAAGCCGTGTTCTAATTATTAGTTTAATATAATTACGCTGTGAAAACCAGAACCAGCATAGTGTACAAGTGACAGGTGGGGATGTTTTCTGCGCAGAGCCAATAATGCCGCCCCGGGCGGATCACCCCCTCCACCCACCCCTAGTTACGCCACTGTGCCACTCCTGGGCATCACCAGGCAGCGACGGTAGAGCATTGCTATTAACAAAATGACCAGCAGATTTGAAATGACCTCGAAATGGCAATGCGTGTGGTGGAAAAATAGACAAGAATAAAAACTGAAAATGCTGTAAGACCAGGGATATTATCAAAATCAAAGCAGAAATGTACAAGACCAGAATCTAAAGTGGTCAAGTGGTAAGAGCAAAGAAAAAAACAAATACAGGTGAGCCTCGGCCTGCTAGTGCGTTCACAACCTCATTTTGTATTCACATCGGAAGTTGCACTGAAAATGTTAAGTCAGTAGAAAAAAATCGGCAAAAATAAATTTATTACTTATACAGGAAACGTTTTCACACTTACTAGTAAAATGACACTGAAGCAGAATTCTGTACTTAAAATTGCAAAACACAAAGAATTTGAACTAAAATGAGCCCCCTTTTGAGCCCTGGCCCATCTGTGTTTTTTCGAACATTCCTGCTTTCTATTTATGTCACGTCTCCATCATGACAAGTCTACCTCTGGTGAAATCTCGTCCCGCTCAGTCACTTTTGCCAGGTCTGTGGTTTTCTCACCCACTTGGACTATTTTTTTTTTTTTTTTTGATTGTCATCCACAAGAACAAATGGGCTTTCGTGGTTTGCAGTTTTTGGGCTACTTTTTAGAAATCAATGTGGTGTTTTTGGCTATTTTTCACCCCCTCAATGAGTTTTTACTGTTTTTAACCCCTCTGGCACACCTTTGTATTATGTTCCTAAGCGTTCTAACATCCCGCTCCCCCCATTGTGTGATGGGATATACCCATTCAACCACTATGACAAAATCAAAGGGGGTTTTGGGATGGACCAGACCCTCTCACTCCGACACATCCCCTCACTGTCTGGTGGGTCATTTTGTCTACCTCAGGCATTGGGCTATTTTTTGGGGGCAAATTTGGCAAATAAGCAGTCCTTTGGCTATCCATTTTTTTAACATCCTGGCAACCCAGACTGCAGCTGATATTTTTGTGTAGTGGTGAGAATGTCTGAGAAAAAGAAGTTGCAAGTTTCAGCGTACAGAGAGCTGTACAGCTGAACATTGTTGAGTGCCTTTATATTGAGTATCCAGTAAGTACAACAAGGTACGTTGTTTCCATACATTTCTCTCCAATGTGGAAACCTGCTCCAAATGGTGCTTTACGGTTTGTCTCCATACCCGAGTTTGTAGCCAGCATTTTAAAAAAGGATTTTCACAGTGACAGGGCAGTGACTGATGAAGAAGAGAGCAGCTCCTGGGTTGTTTGAGTGAGGTTTGGGAGAAGAGAAAGCAACTGACTGGGGGGGGGGGGGGAGGAGGAAGAGGATGATAAAATCCTTGAGGACCACAACTATGCTTCATCTCCTGATCCAGCAGTTGTTGACCAGGCACTTGATGAAAACAAGTCTCTGAGAGAGGAGATCCTCCAGCTGAGGAAACGCATTGAGATCCTTACGATGAAGCAGCGGTTTGGCTTTCACCGTTTTTGGGCCTCAAACAGAGCCGTTTGTTCACTTTTTTACAAGGTGAGATGTCCAGCAGACTCCTGTTATTGTGCAGTAGGCTTGTGTACAGTTTCCCCCTGACCCTAAATAAAGTTAACCGGCTAATTATTGAAATTCTGTTTTTTTTTTTTAAAGAAGCCCAATGTAACCCCATATTTGTTCCAATGTTAGTTCATAGCAGATGCAAGTTTTTAATACGTCAGGATCTCACCTTCGTAATTGTGGATGTAGCTTGAAACACGTAGTTTGAAGGCCTTCTGTTGAGCTCCTGACATTTGGCACAATGTTTGAATAACGTGACTTGCGTTGTTCGCCATTAGTGTGGGCACGTCTTGAAGCGATGGGGGGGATGCCATGGCTACTCTGTTTGGAGGTGAAGCAGCTGGCTGATGTGGAATCGGGAGAGAGTGCACATAGCCTGGTCATCTGTCTGTCCGGTGCTCAAATCTGGTACACTTATTCTTCAAGGAGGTTGTCAGAAAAGGTTACACTTTTGTTGAGATGTCTAGAAGAGACTGCGCTGTGCACATTTTCAAAAACTTTCATTTAAAAACATTGGCAAATTTTTAAAAAAAAAACAGAAAATTCTAGGTGACCTTAAGCAATGGCATTTTTACCATGAAGACTGTGGTGGGCCATACAAGAATCTTCCTTTACGTTAACATGAACTCACTTTACTACTGACGTCTGTTCCTCTTGTGCTCAGGACTAGCGTGACGTCCAAGTTCACGTACCATTTGCTGGTGCCTGGTCTGTCATGAGTGGCATTGGATCTTTGTGCTACCCTCTGACATCGTCACGATCTGTCAAAATATGGCCATAGAGATTGAAATGTAAATTATAGTGAGAGCCTCACACTCGCCAACTATTCTGAAATCTGAACTGAAAGGACAACACCTCAAGTTTAGAATCAAACAGCTTTAAGTGATAAGGAAAGAATACACAGCACTCTGGGGCCACCTGGTATCAGGTGTTTATAGAGCAGCCCAAGGCCGGCAAACAGCTGAGAAAATGACGCTCCCCATGCATTCCTGTTCATTCCGCACCCAGACTCTGCATTGTGTTCAAGTAGGGGTGTCAAACTGCTGGCTTCTTTTCCACAAAGCTGATGGAGCACACGTACGGCTTCCATGGAGGCTTCTTCGAATTTACTTCTGCCAGACGGTCCTCGCCAGCAGAAGGTAATCAAGATGTCTCTCAACCCCATTTTGATCAGCAGGTCTCGTGCTTGATGGATTCCCGACATTGGTGCATTTCTTTTTTTTAAATTATCGTGGAACCTTTAAAAGGTGCTGGACTTTAGACACCTTGTTGCTGGCTTGTGCTGCATAGCGCTAACTGGGGAAAAGCTTGAAATGGAAGTGCATGCATGTAAATTGAAAAAAAAAGAAGAAAAGGTGCTCCTCATTCTACTGCGGAGACCTCATTACTGAAGCGCACACACCTGAGGGTACAGAGGACACTGCAGGGCCAATTGAGTCAACCCCATCAGCCAGAAACAGGCTGGAGCACCAAGCAGGAGCCCAACTTCACACACATATCTACTCTATATATCCATATATCAAGGTCTATATCTATATATTATGAACATATGAAATGACATTGAACATATGATGGAAATTTGCAAAAAATAAATAAAAATTGATTAAGAAGGAAACGTTGAGGGTTGTTGTCGACATGTAGTTTTGCACCAAATCTACTGGGCTGTGCACCTCTGGCCTGTAATGTAACCCTTTCCTGCCTCGTTTTCATGGTCTCACCTCTTAAGTTCCCCCCACCCTTAATTACTTATTTTAGTCTCCCAGCAGCTAAGATCACCGTTCTTAACGGCTCCTTATTAGCAACAAGATGTACAAACAAAGGAGCCAGCAGCCCCCATGTAACTTGTTTAATCAAATATTCACACGGACTCTGAGAATTACTATTCCTCTTCAGGCTCCAAATCATTGAATTTTATCCTTGGAAAAGAAAAAAAAAAAAGATCTGCGCTAAGAATGACCTGACGTGGCAGAAGGAAACCACCAATGAGCAACAGAATTAAATAAGATCTGTTATTGGAGAGGACTGTCTTCTAACTAAGCAATTGGGTAGAAACAAAAACCTGCAGCCACTACAGCCCTCCAGGACTAACTTTGTAGACCCCTGCAGAGGCCAGCACTGGGTGGGCCTCAGGCCCATTGCGGGATGCCAGCTGTATTCTTAGCAGACACAATTCCTTCCTTGAAACGTTTAAATGCCCCTCCATTGTGTGAATGTGTGTTCTTTGTAACAGACTCACAAAGTGCTTGTGCTCATCCTAGCAGGAAAAGGTAAGGTGAGGTGAGGCAAGAAGCAAAATTAGAGTTAGTGCCAGTCCATCACTGGGCACTGGCACACATCACTCTCCTTGAGGAGTACAGACAGCAGCACTGCTGTGCCACTCTGGCTCGGTGTGTACAAATATGAAGAGAGTCATTCTGGAGTGTGCCCTGTCCAGGGTAGGCAGATTAGAAAAGTGACAGATGGATATTACAGAAAAACAGAATTGCTGCCACCTCAGCTCTGGAGTGGATGCCATTCTACGACATACACTGGGCAAATTTAGAGTACTCAGTGAATCTAACATGTTCAGTAAGTCCTGGGCATGGAAAACTGGCACCGCCACCAGCAGAACAAGCAAAACCTACACATGCTGGTAGAGGACGGGGATTCTGGGCCAGCATACCAACACTGTGTTGTGTACGTGTGATGTGCCACCATTACGTCAGGTATATCTAATCCCTAGACCTCCATCCTGGTAAGTAGTGGTCTCAGAAGCAGGTGGGCCCCCCCCATTGTGCCCCCGAGTTTCATGTCAGTGCCTGTTCTAACCAATCGAAGGGCGGAAGGGATCTCCTAATTGAATGACTTGCACACCCGCTACATCCTGAGTGCTGAAAGGAAAGAGGAGGACTATTTAAGTGAAGACTCCCACATGAAGGTGTAAATTACCGCCGGTACAGACAGCTGGTGTAATAGGTGGATTAGAGAACATGGCAGGAAATTCCTGTCCTATTGATCAGTCTGAGGAGATGTTTGTAAACTGGCAATAATGGCGCCACACTCTATACCCCCTCATCAGCACGAGATTTGACCTCTAAGGGCAATTTCGATAGATTTGCCTTGACTTCAAGCCTTGCACCCTGGTACTGGGGGTAATGTGACACCTGGCCACAAGCCTCCTAATGCACACTTTATGGATTAGTTTGGGCCTTGGCTAACAAGGCCTGTCAGAAGTGATTGGGGAATAGTGTGCCTTTTATCAGGCTTTTATTTAACAACCGCCTGTGCACCCCCACCACCCGGCTCATTTCAGCATTCGACTTCCAGACGACAAAATGGTGGGGTTAGATGTCACCACACTACTGAACCAGTCAATTAGAATCAGATTTTTTTTTTGTAATTCTGGTTTCACATTTACTTTAAATCACATCACAGCAGCCACTCCTCACGTGAGGTCAAGCAGAAAACAGTCTGGTGGTCCTGAATCACTGAACAAACAGTGGGGACAGGGTAAAGCTGGCATTAAGGTAGTTGAACCCCAGTCTGCACTGGCTTACCATCACTTTTTTTTTCTGCCACCCACAGTAAGTTTGTGATGTTGTGCCCTCACCCACTGCTGGCAAATCTGCTGTGGATGTGCACACATTTTAAGGATCAATCACACAAAACCCACCAGCTTCAGTTGGCACAGGACCTTTGATTTCTTACTACTTAGGTAAACTGGGGGCTTACTTAATGGAAGGACATTTATGCTTGTATTTTTTTTTTATTATTTTCAATTTCCCCTTGGGATTAATAAAGTATCTATCTATCTATCTAAACAAGATATTAAGTGAACCTGCTTTGTCCAATTTAGGCTGAAAACCTGATGAAAATTGAGTAACATCAGGGATAAGACAAAGAAAAGAGATGAACATGACCACCGTACAACACTTGGTGTGGACGCGCTGCACACACCTCCTCAAATTCAAACTCCAAGTCACCAGTAACTGGTTGAGATTTCCATCCAGTTTACTGGAGCCATGAGGCAGCAGCACTGGCCACCCCACCACTCCAGTTTAAACAGACAGAACACAAAGAAACAATGGGCACATTATTAATGGCAGTGAAAAGAGAATATATATATATATATATATATATATATATATATATATATATATATATACGCCCACTCACCGGGCAACTGCAAGAAGTGGCACAGCCTTGTCTCACCAAGGCAGGCATCAGTCTGGCTTATGTTGCCAGCTCAAGAGCTCCTCTCAGGCTCTAAGCGATACTCTTAATCTCCCACCAGAGCGGTGCCTACCATCACTCAGTCCAGATCAATATAGCACTCTCTATGGATTGCAACACAAACCAGTTTGAATTTATAATTCATGGGCAATATCACCAAGTACCCACAGAGCTCCCAAACTGCTTGCCGATGCCCTGTCCTGGATAGTATCCTTCTACCCTTATTGATTCACGATGTTAAAAAGCACACACAGAAGTGAACTTTTTTTCAGCTGTCCACCTGCCTTGTAAAGAGTGGAGTGTGCAGCTCAGCATGGACACTGGACTGGTTCCTCTAGAGGTGCAGTTGCCTCGAAAACATTGACAAGTGCCAAGCATCATTATTTAATGGTGGCCTTGCACCACCCTTTTATTGTATTCTACCAAAATTACATGCCCACACAAGTCTGCAGTGTGCTTTCCACTGGGTGGACAGTAGCCATTGGTTTACATGTGTCTTTCTAACAGCCATGGCCACCAAAGGTTTGTTGTCTTTGGAATATGTGCACATTGCTGCTGCAGCTAATAAACTGAAAGGAACACAACACCCACCTGAAAATGGGGTGAACATGCAAACTCCATGCACTGAATAACTGATGTAAAGCCTCTAAACTGACAATACCAAATACACCAAAATCTTCCTTTAATGTGCAAATTAGGTGACACGGGTATAATGTGAGATTTTTCATGGATGTTATTTATATTGTTTGCTGTGGTCCATCATTGTTCTTCATATATGCCCATTCTATCAGAAGGTTTGTCATCTCCATTCTCCATGAAAATATGAAGTTAAAAAATGTTCTTGGCCATTACTACAAATTTCATGGGGAAAGTAACATAAAAAGTATATCTTTAAATATTACCACTAAATAATTATTAGGAAATACAAAAATCCACTTTACACTAAAAATGCCTATACATGTTCATTTCAATTAAGTCGTTAATTTGTCTATCCCAGCCATGGATGTGATGACAGTCCATCATGCAGCTCATCCATGCATTCAACAACAATTTAAGAGGTGGCACATGATCCCAAACATAGGTCTGGACTGTAAGGAAAAACCTGGAGTACCCTGATTAAAAAGGGACATGCTACCTCCATACAGACCACAATCAAACACCCAGAGAGAATTAAAAACATGTACTCCCCTACTATGCCAGCCAGAATACTGCACTTGTTGCATTTTCAATAACCTTGTCATCACTCCCAAACATTTAGTCACATATGGCATCTTTGAGGATTCCAAAAAACATTTTAACAACCCGTTAATGTTCTTAACTAGGTCTAACACACTGCTTACAAGTCACCTTAATGCTGTGCACACGTGTGTTAGAAGTGGACTGTTCAGGACTGCTGCATTGCAATAGAAATGAAGATAGTTCAAATTACACAAACAGAAGAGGCTGCAGACATTTCCAGTCAATTTTTACCAAGTACAAAAAGTGTAACAATATTTTTTAATTTGGTTCTTATAGTGATGATATCAGGAAGAGCAAAACAAAACCAAGTCTACATGAGCCACAGTGGACAACCCAAGACTCACCAATCAGTCAAAGTGGCTGAGGCCAGCTACAGGGCAAGCCAATATCCAGTGTTCTGAAGGAAAACTTAAAAAGGCAAGACGTCTGGCAAGAAAGGAACAGACTTTAACAATTATTTGGGTAAGCAGGGCACGAAAATTTGGAAACAGGTGAACCTTTACCACAATACAAGCATTACTAACACTACATTATTATTTTCTCTACATTTTATTTGATTTATGATGTAAAAATACAAGAAGAATCAGTCATTAATGAAGACTAAGACAACAACATTTACGGGTAAGACTTATGACCCTTTAATTGATGTCAAATGTAGTTTACAAACTGGAAAGACAAGTACCATTTTAGAATAGTATACATTATACACATCACTTGACACAACTGAAAAAAACCACCTTGTGCAAGTTACCTTCTTTGGGGCAAGTTTTAGTCAGTGGTATTAGAATACGGAGTAGTGGAAGCAGAAGGAAGACTGACCATGGGAAAAAAAAATAAATAAAAGAAAGAGGTCTTAGGTTCAACTACTTTAACCGACTGCATATGTGATGATTCTAAAATATCTTGGATTGGTTCATCACAATTCTGTTTGGATAATTAAGGCCTTCATTTAGGCTATTCAATGGCTCCAACGTGAAACCGATACACAAAACAAGTCCTAAATGTTGGCTCAGCTGACCAATGTGACCTTACCAATCATCAGCTCATGCCAAACTGTAGAATTGTAGCATATGAGGGACAGTGGGAAGAGGCAAGGCAAGCCAGAACTGGAGAGCTGTTCTTTTAACCTTAATGGTTACTAAAGCTTTCTAGGGAGACAGACAATTACATTAATTGATAAGGAAAAAAAAACACTTAGGTTAGTTAAATGATTACTACCCAAATATGACAACTTTAGGCTGGCATTCAAGACCTGAAGGCAAACAAAAACACACAAAGCTCTTCTTGCCCATCTTAACCCTACCTCCATTTTTAAAATATAGCCAGTAAAATCCAAAAAATTTCAGATTAATTTAAAATATCAATAATGGGACTCCCCTCACTTCATGTTCAGGTCAAGGCATGTTTTTAGTGGCTATGAGGCAGTACAAGGTTCAAAATCGTGCAAAAACCTTGAAGCATTAATGATAATATTCTGCAGCTAAGCATCTGGAGGAGGGTATGATGATAAGAATAATTCAAATAAAGCACATTGGAGGATTTTTACTAAAATGATGGCTCAATAGCAGACTGTTTCAAAGGACAATAGTCTTCAACTATTGACACAGATGACCTTCAAAATGTTTTTTTAACAATGTTCTATACAAGGATGACATACTTTATTTTGTGTACATAAAAACAAATATTACAGAATACATATTGATTTACAAACACAAAGTACAACTTTGTTCAGCGAAATACTAATAAAGCAGATCTCTGCCACAGTGGGGGGAAAAAAAACGCATGGCCCAATACTCTCCACCCAGCATCATTTCTGAAAAGTGCGATACATAAAATAAATTAAAAAAAAATCATAAAAACACTTCATTATATACAGATTTTTAGCATGGCAATGTACATATATTGTTTATTATTAGACACAAACCTGTAAAGAAAAGACCATATATGACATGAACTTTTTTTAACAAAATGTTAAGAGTCATGGTGTTGTTCTTCTGCTCAGACCACAAAATATAGCCTGTACTTTGTAAGTTATTGCTTAGTAGATGTAATTACACAGGGTGGATTTAAAATGGTTTAAAGATTTTTATACCAGACAAACAGTTCTGGAATAATGACAATCTACAAACGTAATACTAAAGGTTTTGCATCACCATAAAAAAGAAAAAAATCCCATAAATGAAATGTAGGATACAGATAGCACAGAAGTCACCTTTTAACTTTTAAAAGCTAGAGAGTGCTTTGATACAAGGATTCTGAAATATACTGTTTTACATAGTCTTTCACACACAATTCTGGAAATCTCTGTGTGGAAAGGTTTATAAACTAACAAACTCTGCAAATTATAAGCATATTCATAAATCTAATGGAACCCCCTTTTTAAATTGCTTACTTTTACAGCAGATAATACTAATGTTAAATTTACAACTTCAATTCAGGTCAAGTATTTAAGATTTTTCACCTATTTATAATAAACAGACTTTAATGCAAATAAGGAGTCATATGGGTATATAAATGGCACAAATTCTAAACTGTATAGTGATTTGCCTAGATATAATTCATGCCCTGTGCATATGGATGCCATGTAAATGACATCTGCTATAGGAGAATTTTGGTTCAAAAAACAGATGGATAAACTTACACATACTATTACTTTTAAAGAAATTTAAAAAGACCCACTTTAGAACCACCAAAAAACAATTCACTACTTTTGGAAATAACTGATTTTGGTAAATTTCTTCACAAAAGTACAACACATGTTCTTGAATAAAACTTGAGCTGGAACCAAGCCATACAATTAATAATTAGACTCTTTACTGGGTAGAAGGCTAAAATGTCAGCAATCAATACAAGAAGGGTAATTTCAGCCTTAGGAATGACATGACGCAAAGTATTACTATAAGCATTAACCCTAAACTAAATATACATTGCCATTATTTACCATCTTTGGTAAAAAAAAAAAAAATGCTGATTTGCAAGGAGACGAAAGAACTCTGCATAAGGAATAAAACGATGAACCTTAAAAAAATAAAATCATATTTCTGAATAACAAAAGACCACTGGCTTTGAAACATCCACACCACAACCTACTACTGCCCTGCAAGAAGAGTGTGTTTGCTGAGTGAGGCACAAAAGAATTACATTTCACAGGATTCTTCAAAGGTGTTAATGCAAAGGCCTTTATCTTATGATGATGTCACTAAGTGAACTGGGACAGTCCTATGGTTAGCTTTGCACTGATGGAATAGTCGCTTCTTAAAGACTGGAGCCTCAATATTCCAGCCAGGCCATACATTTCCCATCATTCTCAAAGAAGTCACAAGAAATTGCCAACAGTCTGTTATAAAAAGACAGAACTTCTCCAGACTAGGTTTAAGCGTTTTTGTCTGGAAAACAATATACAGCAAATAAAAGCAATTTGGTTGTCAAGAAATGACATAACAAATGCAGTGGAAAAGTGAGAATTTGTCTTTATTCTAAGATGTGGCCTAACTTACAAACAACCTGTTAACTATAACCAAACAAGATTTGTCTATAAACTTTTAATTTTATTATGTATTCTTAATCTATTTTTTTAAAATAATTTACATCTGATTTTTTTTTTTAAATGAAGAGATTTTACATTGAGGAACTGTGAAACTTCACTCACTTTTTTCTGTACATTAAATAACACCACCAACCACAAGGAGGCATCTGTTTAAAACACAAAGGGCCATTTACTTTGTGTTTTTAGTTTCATTAGCATACCCCTTTCCCACTTAAAGAAAAATAATAATAAAACTAAATCAGATTCAGACCATATTAGTATATTTGTGTCTATGCGTGTGTCCATTTTTAATTCTATTCCATTTATACACAACATTGTAAACATACATAGACTATATTACATGTGCTTCACTTGCTCTGTGTTCTTTCCTTTGCTTTAATTTGGTTGAATTATCATTTTCACTACACAACACACAAGAAAAAACACAAAACTAAATAATGAAGGGGATGTAAAGGTCAGTGTTTTGTGGAGAGCAATTGGGTCCCATAGTCTCAGAAAAGCTCTCCCTTCAGCATACTGCCTCCAAAACCACCTTCTGTCTTTTCCTAAAGGACCAGTTCATATGGTAAAAGTTCAACAAGAAAAAGTGATGGCCAAAATTACATGTGGCTGGCACCTTCCCATAAAATCCATATTACTGAAAGTGCAGGAAAAAAGGACAACTGTCTGAATCTGGTAATGATGCCAGTCTATGATAGCCTTACATGGCCTAGGAGAAGAAAGCCAAAAAGTCAGAATCTGCAAGATTTAGATCATGATGTGTTTATGAAAAAAAAAAAAAAAAAAAACTTTTTTCTTTTACTGAGGCAGAATTGGTAACCCACCTCCAATAAGGTCCAAAATCCAAAAAAAGTAATTTGGCTTCTTTAGTTTTGGGAGGTGCACTTAATACTGGCCTCAAAAATGAAAAGTGAAAAAGAAACTAAACAATTTGAAAATTTGAAGAAACCATCTGTAAGGGCCAGCCAGCTAGCTGTTTCTTCATAAGTAGACACGTCTGAGGTCACCAGGAGATGTGATAGTGTTGCACTGTGGACAAAGTTTCTTTGCGCCCTGTCAGAATGAAAAAGAAAAATGTTTACAAAGAACAGTTTACAAAGGACAGGAGATATTTAGCTAATGCCAGTTAGGTAAGGTAGTATATTATGAATCCCATCATATGCTGATTTTGTGAAAACAGACAATTCACCCTTTATGCACCTTTCTTCCAGAGTTTAAACACCATATGATGCAAGAAAGTGCATCCCAGTTTTAGTCCCAAATCCAATTTCCACAGGTGTGAGTTTATTAGAAGGGTACATGTCTGAATGCATTAACAAGTTTCTTTACTTAATAAAAAGGAGAAAGTCTTACTTTACACAGTTACAAATACATTGTTTTTCTGTTATTATTTATCTACAGGGCCCAAGCTAAGGGAATTTACCAAAAAAATTATTATACACAAAATACTCAAGTGATTAGAAAGTACCAAAAGAGCAAACAATCAAGTATGAAACATATGGCATACATGTTACCAATATTTTTTTCAATTGGCTTTTCTAAATTTGTTTATTTATCGTTCATCCTTTTAAATAGAGATTAAATAATGAGTAACAAAGTTGTTTGTTTTTTCTAACTAGACTCTCATTCAGCACCATCAGGGACAGTACAATTATCTGCAGGACAAAAATAAAGAATACCACCATTGGCCTTCCTTTGTAGGTAATGTAAGCTAAACTAGAAATTGTAAAAACAATTTATGAGGATATAATGCCAAAAATGAAGAAAGACACAGTACAGAAGGAATGTCTAGCCCTGAAAATAAAAGACAGTAGTACTTCTAACTAAATGTGCTGGATAGTAGCACAAATGTAGACACAAGAGAACTTCAAGAAAAACAGTTGTAGAATGCTAATATAAAAAGAGCCTACTGTTAAATATGGCTCTCAGATTGAAAGTTGCTATTGGAATATAATTCAAATGTATTTAAAAAATGTCTTGTTCGAAAGGCAAAAGCTGACATTCTGTTGCAAAAGAAAGGTTGTTTGTTTTGTCCGTACTAATTTTGGGAGTTATTCCAGATGTGTTATGCAAAGCTGCAGAATTTTATAGATCTATTTTTGTACTCTATTTTTGTACTTCACTTCCATGATCAGCCATTTTTTTTTATAATTTTGAGTGGTTAGGTCATTATCTTCTTTAGAAAAACTTAACATCCAGACACCTTCATAACTTAATTCTCCCCCAATCCCAACTATCCAATTGCACTGCACTTTGATCTACAAATACAACTGGAGCAGTTTTTTGAAAAGCTATTCTGATGCCCTTAATGTATTATTTTGCATTGATTCAAACCCATTCACCCTTAAACCTGAGATCCCTGATGGTTTAACATTAAGAACATCACTAAAGTAAATCGAAAATAAGTCATAACTACATGGCTGCTGGCTTGAACACACCTAAAACAATGAGGTTTAATTACAAATATACAGCTTTATTAAAATATTTGTGTATCTGTAAAGGTGAAAAAAATAGATTGTGGAGAGTCTATCTTGATAATGTGATGATCCTGCTTATCCATGCGAGTCTACAGGTGCCGAATGGCTTTCAATTCTGAAAAGCACAATACAAATGGTACCCTGCCACTGCCCATTGGAAGCCTTCAAAATATTAAAAGAAGTCCATTTCCAATCTCCTCTTTTACTTTTCTTGCTTGTCTATAAAATTTACATACACATACACTATATAATAATTGAATAAACACAACTAGATGTTCATAAAACGAAAAGGACTATTCTTCTAGAAACTTCTTTATATCTTATGACATGTTTAGAACAACAGTTTTACAGTTTTGGTACCTTAACCACATTTTGGGCTTGTTAAATTCCTCAAATTGCAAAAATTATTCAAATTAATGAGATAGTGATTAGCCAAAACTTATACTAGAGGCACAATCTATCAAATAAATGTGTGTACTACATGGGAAACCACAAATTCTGCCAGGCATAAAATGCTAATTTTGCATCAAGTCTATAGTCAGCTAACAATATCACACCAAACTGAGTATTCTTGATGATGTTTGTGTTTTCACATAGAAATTTAAATATAGATAAGCAAAAAAAAAAACAAAACAAAAAAAAAAAAAAAAAAAGTGGAACTGACTCCTGAAAATGAGAATCAACAATCTTAACAAAGATACTGTATAACAGAATGTTTGACATTGCTGAGGCCTTTTTAATTTTTTTTACTAAGAAAAAAACATGTGGAATGGAAAGGTAGAAGGTGGTTAGGACAGATAAAAAAAATCAGACACTGGTCAAATCTCATATTCTGTAAGACAAGTACTCTAATTTTAAAGACTACTATGCCCAATGTATTTTAAAGCAATAAGCAAAGCTACAGAAACTATTGAGAAAGGTGTAAAAGCAGAATGTGCACTGTCTGAAGTAAAACTGCTGCAAAGACCAAATAGTAATAGCCTATTGATCTATAAATCAATCAAGTATGCACTCCAATAAAACTGTAAACTAGGAATACTACATACGTAATATCAAGAAGCTAAAGAAGGTAGTAGACAGGATATATTATTAGATTAATATTCTGAAACATGCATAATTTATTAATATATACCTAAGTAATCAAAATCATTAACACTATATAACAAAAATAATTTTAGCATATTCCTCCATTTTCTAAACTCAAATTATCCTGAGCAGGTCACTGAGAAGCTAGAGCCAATCACAGGAAATCATTAGGCACAAGTCAAGAACAATCTCTGGATAGGGTGCCAGTCTATCACCGGTTAAATACACTTACACACAAAGGCCAATTTAGCAATGAAAACTCTAACTTTAGAATAATGACTTTAGTACTTTAACCATAGTATACTAAAATTTTTGCAAAATGAACAAAAACACTTTTGTTAATATATCAAGAAAAATGCTATCTAAAACTTTATAAATTAATTTTTTCCTTTTTTCATGGTGTTTGTCAAAAATGAAATACATCTTTTAAAACGGATCAAAATGCAATTACAAATGACTGTTCAAGTATCACAAAGTTTATTACGCCCTATGGTATAGCTGCATGTTAGTTACTATACTGATAAAATAAGCAAAACACTACCTATATTAAATTTTAAATTCTTGAATTTTTTTAAACCAAATTTGACATGTCAGGCTGGCAAGATTAATTTTAATAATCAGCTAGGCAAACTAAAGCAGCCCGCTTGCTTTCCAGATGAAAGAAAGCACATTCAACAATATTTATAAAAAAAGATGTTCGATTTTTAATAAAAAATGTGCGTGCATAGACTTTTCACATCATATACCAGATGCTGCATTCTGCCCTATTCATAAAAGGGGTAAAAGTAACAAGATTATATGCATTTACTTTGATCAAAACCTGAAGAGCTCCAGCCTTCTGTATTTATTGCTGTCTCCAGGCAACATTTTAATGGCTATGTTAGTAACAAGCCACAGTAGCTAGAAGTCAGGCATAGTTTACCTTAAATCAAAATATCTCTTCTAAAAATTAAGACTTCATGTTTAAAACCAATACATTAAATAAATATGGAATAATATATAAACATGTTCTTATTAATAGTTTCCTTGTGCTGTATCAGAAAACATTTATTATTCAAAGAACTATGGCCTTGGAATATAAGCACAAGTTCCTGGTCTCACATCTACATTGAACATGCCAGAATATCCCTTCTGATAATATATAATATTCATTGATGACAAAATTATAAGAAGCATAAAATATCTAAAATTACTTTGGGCTAGGGTTGACTATATGGTTCACTGTTCCATTTACAGAGACGTTTACGTTCTGTGTAAAAATATTAAAGATAAATGAGTAGAACCAAACCAGTTATTCCAATTAAAGGAGAACAAAAAGTCATATGAACACTTTTAGAAAAATATTTATGCCTGATTAATATGGAGGGTTATTTAATTTAACAATTACTGAGCTCTTTTGTCTATGTAATAATTCAAATTCAGACTAGATAGATAGATAGATAGATAGATAGATAGATAGATAGATAGATAGATAGATAGATAGATAGATAGATAGATAGATAGATATACTTTATTAATCCCAATGGGAAATTCACTACTATTAATACCAAAAAATGCATGGAGTTTTGGAACTTAAATAGTTTAATTATTCTCAACACATTTACAGCTTCCATTAACTGTCAAATGCTGTAACCCATTTCAAGTACAAACATTAATGTACACCTTTGCTCCCGTCATCAGAAATACAAGAGTAAGGAGAGTCGAAGATAAATTGGGCTCTCCAAATGTAACTGCTCAAAATTTGTCTTGTTTAAAAGAATTTCTTAAAAAAAAAAAAAAAAAAAAAAAAAAAAATGGAGGGCAATCTCTGATAATGGTATTAGATCCTTAGTTACCACGGCATCATGGTCTTTTTTGCACCATGCCACGTAAGACATTTAAATAACCCCCAATTTGAAAACCAAAATGGTATAGTCAATAGTGATGCTTCTATCAATCATCTGTTAGTTGTGATCGGGTGGTTTTCACCCCAAATGACTTGATCTATAATCAATAAAATGTACAACTTCAAAAAATGGTTTTTATGCACTGCTTTTTAAATGATTATGATAGTAAAGTGGTAATATTCCTCTAGTTCACTTTTTGAAATGGGTGTGTCCCAGCACAGTCGGAAGTGGCCTATAAAACAAAGGCAGTGTTTGGAATAGAGAAGACCAAAATATTGGCTTTCACATTAAAGAAAGTGGGCAAATGATTTGAAAATCATGAATTTAAGGAAGGGCAGACAATATGTTGTCAAACTAAACTTACTCTGAAAGAAAAGGACCTCACACATGACTAGGAAAATAATGCTGACAAACACACAAGTCTTCCATTGATATCAAAAGTGAAGATGCTTTGAGAGCTTATAAAGCTTTTCATTTTGTCCCATATTTAAAAAGGATACATTCAACTACCATTTAGTAAAGCAGAATCAAAAGAGAAACTATCTATCTTAAAAATACAGCAATGCATTGATAAATTAGAATGTGACCTTGTTTCTATATGAACAAAGTATGTGAAACTAGTTAGCCTTCTATCTTCTTGGAAAAACTAGAAGCATTTTGTTTTAATTTTTGATTCTAACAATCACAAGTCTTTGATTTTTTTTGTTAAAGAAATGATTATGCCAGATGCATCTGTATTACAAATATATTTTTATTCATATGTTTCATTAGTAAAAAAGGATTAGTTTAAAAAATATTTAAGGGATTTATTAGTAAAAGATGAAACTGGATGGTTGCTGAACAGTAAGTCTACAATATTTCATTAAAAATGAACAAGTAACACTTGTGGTGTACAGTTTAACTGCAAAAATATCAAGATTAACACTAACACGTGACATGAACTTTATACAAGGCTGGTTATATAGGTACTTAATGTAAAAACATTTTTTAAAGAGGAGGAAAAAAAAGATTGGAATTGGACAATTCCGATTAAATGAAGTCAGAGATTAGTGCGGACCCTAAAAAAATTCCTGATCAGAGTATGTTATTTTAAAATTGACAGAAACCCAATGCTAAGGTTTTTTCTTGTTTTGATGGCATCAACTAAAATATTTCCCTGTCTTAACAACGGTAAATGTTAATGATAAAAGAGTATATTCCATGCTCAAAAGAGAACTAATTTTAACTGTAACCCTAAATAAAAATGTCATATAATACCTTAGGCCAAGGATGCCTCCACATTAAGAGAGGATGGCAAAACTTTAGGTAACTGACAATGGCTCTAGAACCAAATTACCAATAGTATGCTTATTAGCGGCAAAAGAATGCATAAGGAAGAGCACACATTCATCTTTGATGCAGGAAATGGCTTCAAAAGGAAGGAAACTGACATACGGGTACACAGCAGGGTCACCAATTGGTACATCTAGTTTCCTGTAAGGAAGGAATGTACAGACTCTTTCTTGCCTGAGGAGGTACCATACATGACAGCAACAAAGAATCTCTACATTCCTTGCTTGCAGAAAACTAGGTGGAAAAGAAATTCAGCCAGAGAAGTGAGCATGGACTGTAAACTATATCAATACAGACGGTTTACACATTAAGGAATTGGGCAAAAGTGGTGTTGGGAGACATGAGAAACATAATGGTATACACCACACAAGTTAATGAACACCTAAATGGATTAAGAGCAAAGGAAAAGGAAGCTATGCTGTTCAAGCACCTCAGACAGGGTGTCAAGGAAAGAAAGCAGGAAGGGTGGAGTGTAAAGATTGGAGGGATGGGTTAGATTTTTGGTTGTTCAAAAATGCTGGCAAGAAAACAGTAAAGAAGGTCTTCATGATATTGGGTGATATAAACAAGCATGTGGTGGAAAACAGGAAGAATTTCAATTCTGGACCTATGTATCAGTCATCAATAAATGACCAGAAACATTTGGTTTGAAAACCCAGATAGTCAGTTGTATACATGTAAGAATGAGCAGAAGAGAGCACAAATTGATAGGTTGTTGGCAAGAAGGCACAATGCCATGTAACAGAACTACAAGGTGATACACAGTAAACGACAAACACTCAGCACAAACTGTTTATTGCAACTGTGGACACAAAAGTGGAAAAAATACTAGGTACAGAGGGGAACAGCTATCAAACAAAAGGCAGTTAAAATATAGAAGACTAACGGGAGAAGTGCAATGCACTCCTAACAGGTTTATGAAAAAAGTTATAAGTCAGTTGCAATTAGACCAAAACATAGCAGCAAAATTTTTTTTTAACTAAAATGAGAAAATCTGACCATATCCCACCAGGCTTCACACCATTACATTGCCTGCCTGCATACTAATATATATATATACCAGTATATATTTTTGTTGGAAATGGTGAAGGCAGGAGGAGTAGTAATAGGGTACGATACTGGGAAAATTGCATCGCAAACGCAGATGACTATGTAGAAAAGTGATGTCATTTGTTTTTGAAATTTTTAATAAATAAAGTTTACAAAAAGTGCTGAAACTTTTTGAACGTCCCTCATATATACTACATATATATGTATATATGTTACACATACATACATATACTACCTGAAATACCCGGTGGTGCTCGGGAGGAAAATAATGTTTTTTTTTTTTTTTAATCTGTTTGAGAAAAATATGATTACGGAGCACACCAGAAACATTCAGAACATCAACTGGATGATAAAAAATATAATTTCAAAAATACAACGTGACAGATTAATTTTTGTTTTGTGGTGTAGTAATAAGTTTTTACATGCAGAATTTTTGACAATGAAAAAAAAGTTAATTAAATTAAGATTAGGTTGATTTAATTCCATTATGACTACAACACTGTTACAATAAGAATAATGCAAGATGAAAATATAGTTAACAAAAACAAATATTAAACTACAAATAATACTACGGATTTTTCGTGATAAAACTCCGAGCATCACCTGGATGATAACATATATACAAGACCGCAAGACTGTTACAGTCTGCTTTACATATAAGATTGTGAGTAATTGTTGGAGATGTGTTTACTGGAAGGTGCTTTGTGGAATAAAAACTGTTTATTGTATTTATATTCTTATATTGTGGACTGTATTGCTGTGTCTGGGGCTCTCTGTCGCCCCCTTGTGGTTAGTAAGGGTCAATTGGATGTTAACATACACGGTTACATTCTGTTTTATATATAAGATAGCTGTACCCTGTGGCTGCACCCACATAGTAGTGAAACAGGACAAACATTAAAAATAAATAGACGTTGACGCTATATCTGATCGTGTTCAGCTCTGACGGGAGAGCGTTCCCCACGTGGGAGAAAAGCACATGGCCGTGATATCTCTGGCCATCAGCAGCTACCCTCTAAAACACACGGAGCTCTGATCTCCCTCTCTCAAAAATGTCAAACGTTACTCCTTAACAATTGGCAGATGATAATGTCTGTTGAACAAACAGGTATCGCTAGCTAAGCGGAGGCAAGGTGCACTCCAACACGTGGTGAGATGTAGACCAACTCGAACAGAGGCGGGCGAGTGAATGAGGAAGGTCCCGCCCCTCCTGCTTTCGGCCCACAGCCACTCTCTTGGATTTGCATAAATACATCGGTACCGCAAGCAAACTATGGTACTTAGCGCGATGAGAGAAGTCATAAAATCAACCAGAAATTTCAAACAAATTATACAAAAAAAAACATATCTGTTAAGTAATTCTCTCGTGAAAAGTGGACATACATACAGACAGAACACACTTGGACCACGAAATTTTTTAAAACTGTTTCTTAGCGAGCACCTATGGGCCAAGGGTAACCTACATTACAAATTTCAAGTTCCAAGCCCTCATGGTTCGGGAGATTTCGTAATGAGTGAGTCAGAGGCATTTGGCTATTTTTTTTTTTAAATATATCTCCATATTTATATATATATATATCTCCATGTTATGTAAGCTTATATTGATTTTTATTTTATTATTACTTATTTATTAGCTTGCAATGCCCTTTGAGCTATATTCTGTGTATGAAAATGTGCTATAGAAATAAATGTTGCTGTTGTTCTTTAGGATTGACTTTAAAATACTTTTAATTGTACATAAGGCTCTAAACAATCTACCACCTTTTTATACTTTGGACTGCTTGTCTCCATACACTCTTTAACTGTAATCTTAGATCCTCTAATACCAGTATTCCAAGAGTGAAGTGATGTTGTTCCTAGGCAGCAAAAATCTTGAATAGTTTAGCATCAGAGATATGTTGGGCTAGAGCAGTTGAATACTTCAAAAAACTACTAAACCCCCACCTCTTTAAATCCTGCTTTTGTGAACATTTATGAAATTACTAACTTCACTACCACTGTTTCATACTGAGAGGAGGAGAAAACTGATCCTTTTTATTTAATGAAATTCCTTTTGCTGTTTTACAGGCTGGTCACCGATTACTACTTTGGTCTTTTCTCTTTTTCCCCCACTACCTCCTGACCTAAGTATGCTGTAGCCATCAGAGAACCTGAAAAGAGTGTCACATGTAGTATCCTGGCAACTGTGACTCATTTATGGACTATAGAATGTCCTGGGGATTCTGGGTGGTCTTTTGGCCTTGGAACCACTCTGGTTTATTTGTTCCAACATCCCACCAACTGGAATTTTTGTTTTCCTGTAATTAAACCAGACATGAATACATAGTTGTAGGCTAAATTTTCCTGTTTGTATTTAAGATGGACATTAGGATTCTCTACTCTTGAAAATAACTTAGTTTTTGTATTTTGTTTGTGTAATTATTTTCAACTATTAATATTTTAAAGCACTTTGAGCTACTTCTGTATATTAAAATATATCTAAACTATATATATAAATCCATCCATCCATCCATCCAACTCGCTATATCCTAACTACAGGGTCACGGGGGTCTGCTGGAGCCAATCACAGCCAACACAGGGCGCAAGGCAGGAAACAAACCCCGGGGCAGGGCGACAACCTACCGCAGGGCACGCACACACACACACTAGGGGCAATTTAGAATCGTGAATGCACCGAACCTGCATGTCTTTGGACTGCGGGAGGAAACCGGAGCACCCGGAGGAAACCCACACAGACACGGGAAGAACATGCAAACTCCACGCAGGGAGGACCCGGGAAGCGAACCAGGGTCTCCCAACTGCAAGGCAGCAGCGCTACCCACTGTGCCACACACTATTATATATATATATATATATATATATATATATATATATATATATATATGAATGAAACAGCAGAAAAGTTTAAGAGGTTGATGTTTAAGAAAATGAACAACATGTGGCAACAGCAGAAAAGGACCAAAAATATATGGTGTGAGGGCAAGATTTGGAAGGAGGGAAAAAGAAAAGTGGTGGTATAATGAAAAGGTATAAAGTGTAATAAGAAAGAGAAAATGCCTAAGTGGGATTTGAATGGATGTTTTGAAAAAATGCTGAATGAAGAAAATTAATTCTGAGTGCAGTTATATTCTTAAAACACACACTGGCACAAACCCTAACAGACTTCACCACAAGATGACATGTCATTAAGAGGTGACTCAGAAGAGGAATTCGAAAGAAGGTGCAGGAATGGAATCAAGTGCCAAAATCCCATGTACAAGGAAAAAAAAAATAGGTTTTGGTGGTAACTGCTAATGAAAATCTAAAGTGAGTTGAATTAGTCAGGAATGAATTAAAGCAGGTGAAATCTTAAAAATTATTTTAGAAACTGGACTGAAGAAGTTGGGGAACAAACAGAGAAATATAGGCATGACTGCAAGCAGAAGTAAATAGATGGTGCAAGATTACAGTGGTCTGGGACAAATGGAGGATTCAACTTATGGTGAAATTACTCCTCTAAAAACATTGCTTAGACCTGCTCTAATTTATTGTTGCAGAGAAAGTCTGTGAAACCGCAGCAAATAAGAAAACTGTAAGTTATAAAGATTAAGTGCCTAACAGCAATACAGGGTGTAAACCATACAGACAGAAGGCAAAATGAAGAAATCGGATAGGAAGTGAAAGAGGGGCTATTAGTAAGAAAACTCAAAGTTGCAAAATTTTAAAAAAATCCACTGAACATAGGTGTACATAACTACAAAATACAGAAGATTATTTATATAATGATTTGCACATCCTCCATCTGACATGGCCAAAACAATAACAAATTCTGGAAATGTTTCCTTTTTTGAAATTTTGGCTATATAAGTAAAGTAAACTCTTACCAAAGTTCGAAGCCAGCATTCTTCACAGTGTACATGCCAGCACTGAATTGAGGTTAGAGGCATTGTATAGGAGTCCTGAGAATAAAAATTAATTTTATCAATATTGATTTTACAAGATAAATAACATTGTGACAGATAAAAAAGTTGCTTTATATGTTAAATTAAAACATGAGATTTAAACTAGGGAAAAATACTAATAAATTCAAAAGTAATCACTGATTTAATCATTTAACTGAGAGATGCCAACATTGCTTCAAATATTCTTAATAATTAATTCATAAATAAACTTTAAATCTAAAATGCATAAGAAGATCAAAATCTTTGCCAAGTGAGGCTATTAAAATGCTAGATTAAAACGTAACTGTGTGCACGTAAGAACTTCTTTATACCACAATGTGCATCCTTACTGTGTCTCTGAATTACATGTGGCATAAGCCATTATTATTACTATAAATAAAAAAACTTCTTTCCACCTGTTGTAATGAATTGCAAAATATTGGCTTCTTCACAGAAATTCTAATAAAATCTGTGTCTATTAATTCAGAATAAGCCCATTATTCACAATAAGGACCAGACCATTGTTTTTCTGTCCTTCAGTATAACAAATAGCATGCTTACTAAAGGCATTTTAATAATTCAAATAAAAAAAACTGCATAGCAAAAAAAATGGGTATATAAAATAGCAAATCTTTGTGTTTTACAAAAGGACAATAATTATTGAGATGTTACTAGTTCAAGGGGCCAAGTGACTGTAAGCAGGGATGGGGACCTCATTGTGTTTCATTAAAATGAGGAGGTGCAGAACTTAATTTTTAAATGCTATAATGATCTGAATCCTAGGTTTTGCTGAACTTTCTAAAATATAAGCTTAGCATATATGTGTTTGTGTGTGCATGTGACTGATAATAAACTATACTTTAAATATCCCTGGATTAAATGAAATGGCCTTCAGGTGTAACTCTCTCATCAGGTATGAAAGCCTTACCCTCTTTGTTGGGAAAAAGCGACTTATTCCACTGCACCTCATTATGTATCCTCTATAAAAACAGTAAATGTTCAGAGGGAGTTTCTTTGCAAACAGACTGTCAGATTTGACACTTTCGGATTCCACACCCTTGTCTTCAGCACTTGTTTGGAATTTCTTCCTCTGGAAGGAATTCAAAGGCAGCACTGAGCGCAAGAAAGTGGAAACTAAAAGTAGAAGCACTGACACAAAACATAAAACTGAAACACAGAAAATGAATACTGTACTTTTTTTTTAGAATGATATTCAATATACACGCTACAACTCTAAACATTAATGCAGTAATTCATGTCAAACTGAAGGTCTATATTTTGTGCATTCTGATATCACACTGTATTATTTCAAGTGGCAATTCAAAAACTGTTCTAACATAAAATACTAAAACTCACTGAAATTACACATGTATAGTATATGTTGCAGGCTTTAATTAAATATATAAAATATGTTTCTCATAACCATAATAAATGTATACACTTTGGTACAGGACATGACCTATATTGCACGTTTAGTAAAGGATTCAGATGCTTAGTGATCTAATGCTGTACAAGTAGTACCAAAACAAATATGCTGCATTAAATGGATACCACAACAGAAAAAATGTGCATATACAGTTGTAACTGAATTCCTTCACATAAATGACAAGCCATACTAATACTGAGGCTGACATTTCACATTTCAACCACTAGATGTGGCTACAGAACTGCTAAGCCATTATAGTTCTCGCTTGCAATGCATAAAGTTGAAACTTAATTCAATAAATCCATAACCAAAAATGCAGTCAATATATTATTGATCTAGGTAGTAGTGCAACAGAATGAAACATAGAGTATTATACAGTACCAAACTGGTGAAGCTTAAATATTACACCACAAATAAATTACCACACTAGAGTTCTGTTTTCAAAATTAAAAATTACCAATATTGAATGTAACAGATATGAAAAGCACTCTATTATTTTAAAAATTTGTAAAATTAAACCATTAATTTAACTATTAAATTATTTTGTTGAAATCTATTTCATACTTTGTTTAAAACAGAAGTTTAGTTAAAAATGTTGAAATCCTTGTAACATTAAAACAAAACATACCTCTGCTGAAAACACTAAGTAGAAAAATATCACATTAACTGCTTTCTTAATAAATAAACTGAAGATTATTTCTTGTGTAAGTTTGATGATCTGTTGCATGTAGTACCTACATTTTGTTTTACTTGTATATACAAATTTGGACCACTAAACTGTCAAAAATTCTTATTTTTAAATTAGTACATGTGTAACCCTTAAAGTAATTACATATAACAAATAGGCAGTACACTGCTTGGTTTTGGAGTTTGATCAGATTTTACTAATCCTTCTGAAGTGTAATAAAATACACAACTAACGTCTATTCCCAGATGTACCTTTTCCAACTGGCCAGCTATGGTTCGAACATTGTGAAGACTGTAATTTATCTTGCAATGCCTTGGTGTTGTTTCTGAAGCTGCTATACATTTTGTGATACTGAGAAAATTAATATTATAAAAATGTATTAATAAGGAGAGATTTTACAATGGTATTTGCTAAGTCTTAACCAGAGGTTTTGGCTGGTTATTTAGGTAACTTACATAATCTTTATATTCACACTTATCAATTAATGAAAAACAAATTGAATCAAGCTAATCCATAAAAATGAAGTATTATATGCTTAAGAAATAATTATTAACAACTGATTACAAGGTAAAGCAGTTAAACCTACCATACAAATAAGACATTTGTATCGATCTCCTCGTGAAAGCTGCTTCTCTAGCTCCCGGATACGAGCCTTCAGTGCTTCGAGCGTTGTTGCAGCAGAGTCTTCTGTGATTCTAGAACAAATGAGAAGGAGAACATGGAGGTATTAACTATAGGAACAAAACTAAGAAAATATTTAATAAAAAGAAAAATAACATTTTATATTTAAAATGCTAAGTTATGTGTAAAAGAAAGCAAAAGAGATTATGTAACCTTACTGCAAAAAGAATATTTTTAACTACTCATTTTAAAGTAAAAACAGGACTGAATTATAAACTTTAAGTGTTTAAAGTCACAACAAATCAAATTATTTTAATTTGTGACCACCACAAATCTCTCCTTTCAGTTCAACTGTCTAACAGACTAACTTGAAAATTAGTTATCATATTGATTATTTATTACTATAAAACATGTTGTGAAAATAAGTCTTTATTTTAAAAACACTTTCTTCTGATCAGAGCTGAGCGATAAACTTCTTTAAGCTTTTATTAACATTCATAACAGACAATTACCACAAAAAAAACTACATAAAATTAAATCACCCAGAAGTGGAACCACAGTTGTTGTTTATAAAACAAAGACCTGCCAAGTTTCAATAATAAAAAAAGAAAAAAAAATGTCACTCCCCTTGAAGGTCTTACCTATTATGTCAAATGTCAAGATAAAAACTGAACAAAACAGATAAATAATAAACTCCTCTCTATGGACTTCTGAAATAAAGCAATAAATGGTATGAATTTCTAATCAAACAACTTTACACCTTGTAAACACTATTAAAATGCAATATACATCAGGTTAAAAAGAAGACAGTTAACAAAAGCATTAACTTATGGTCTTGTATCTTCTAATCCCCTTCTACCTTCTACAAAATATCATGTGATTAATGTGGCTTGTTACTAAATGTGTATTTAACATTGTCTTCAGTATATGAACTTATAATAACTAAATCAATACTCTTTTCATTGATTGTCCAGCAATGCACCAGCATAATGCTTATGGCAATTCTGTAATTTTCCAGCCAGATGAAGTTCTCTCTACAGTATTTTATTGATTTAACATTGCATCATCCCTCCATGCCGGTTTTCATATTAGCCAGTGCATGCTTTTCAAGCACTTTCTGATTCATTAATTTATTACTTGCTTGTACCCCATAACAATGAGGATGCTATTACCATCCTCATCATCTTGTGATTGAGAGTGAACATAGATGTCAAGCTAACACTGGATGCAAAGGCCTGTGGTGCATTAATTGAGTGCTCAAGAGAAAGTAAATGGAGTAGTATAACCTGTAAAGATAAATCTCTGAAACATTCCCAGTGGTTTACAATGTGGCTCTCAAATATAATAAAAATCAAAGCAACAAAAATGAAAACATTTATTTGGTCTTCAAAAAATTGCACATAAACAAAAATTAAGTAATTTAACCACAGGAATACTATTCAACAACCTCTAAAATATCTGCTATTAATTTATTATTTTACTTCCAAAGGACGACAACAATATACCAAAGTATGCCTTGAAAGGGGGTTCAACTAGTGTTCATTGGTGGGGACCATTATAATTTTTAACTTTGTTTTATTATTTGTTATGGCTGCACCTTTTGAACATATCTTGAATGGGAACAGGGTTTCCTCCTGTTAATAATATGGAAAGTCCCATGTCATTTTAAATAAATACTTAAGATTTTGTTTGTTGCATTAAATTAAATTACACTGCCTGAGTAATAATAGTTGCATTATAAAATACAAATGGCTAGAAGAGGCATGTTTAAAAGTAATGTAATGAAAGATAATGGGTAGATTTGTAATTATCTGAAAATACAGTATATTTTCTACAGAAGAAAGGCAACTTTTTAAATACACATATACGACTATAATTCAAAATAGCTTAAAAGAGTACTCAAGGAAACATTGCGAGTCTAATATGCAAAATTGATTATTCCAGGAACACTACTGCTTAGTAAAATCATAGCTTACACAAATGGAATCCATTAACATCATTAACAGATAATTATTGCAAACAAGAAGTCTCAACAGGCTGGACAGAGCAACTCTAGCAAGCAGTCATTTGTCAAAATGCTGCTGCTCTATTGTCTGCAGTTCACAGAAATGTGCCATTTCTGCTTCTCCAATTAAAACTGATCAATCCCATGCAGATGCAATTCCTAGTTGACAATATCAAACATTTTAATTAATTAATTAATTAATTTCAGGTTGTGTAAACATGAAATGCAAAATTAATTTAGAATGCCTAATAAACATATTTAAAAATCACTACTTACAAAGACTTAAGGCCAGCAAAAGAGTTATGACATGTTGGAACTGCAGATTGCTTTTATGTGCAAGTGATGTCACTGTGCCAGGACCAAGTTGAACTAGTTGAGAGGAATTTTTTTTTAATTTCACATACAGGTGTCAAATTATTTTAAGTCATCTCATTCAAAACAGTTAAGACTATAATCACATAAATGATTCCTCTTTCGTCTGCACATTTGCTTTCTAGTGCATGTTAACCTTACCATACCATCTCATGCTCTTTGAATAACTTTTACTGCCAATTTTATTTTATTTTTTACTGTATAGTCTATACATTTTTTAATGTTATGTGAAATATGTGTTTATTTCTTGTTCAGTTGTTCAATTTTTTGCAAAATAAAGATATTTTAAATATAAATTAATTAGGTCAACTGACTATTTTTCCTTTTAAAAAACAACTTTTTTTTTTCCAGAAAGTTGTTTAACTTACCCCGACATTCTGACCCTTTCTTTAAGTTTTCCTCTATGCCCGGAGGCTTAGGCTAATTTGTATGACAAATTCTGTTATTTGTTCAGGTAGTATTTGTATTTTATTGTGTTTTTTTGTCTGTTATTCTGCTTCAAATCTTTGCATTTCCTGTATTTGTCTTTATTTAATGTTATCCAGCAGTATCCAATGTTGTGGTTTTGATCTTTTTTCCTGTGAATTGTTTTGAGCAGCGGAAAAGTCCTATATAAATAAAATGTATTATTAATGTTACTATTACTTTATCCAAATAAAATGGTCCTCATCAAAAGAAATATCACAGCAGAACTACTTACTGATAACTTTTATAATTAGGCCAACAGAAGCACCTATTCAGTCTGTAAAGTACATGCCCATAGATTATACTGTGATATATACTGTAACTGTGATCATTTTTAATTATATTGCAATATAACTTTTTGATCATACCGCCTACCCCTATTATATATAACCCTTCCATATATATGTACCAGAAATATGGATTCCTCAGACACTCCCTTTGGCAAGTATCACAGCTTGTAAACGCTTTTTGTAGCCAGATAAGAGTCTATCAATTCTTTTCAATTTCTTTTCAAATCAGATCTTAGGGTATTTTTGTCCATTCATCCTTGCCAAAGGCTTGAAATTCTGCAAGATTCTTGTACCGTCTTGCATGCACTGCTCTTTTGAGATCTATCCATAGATTTTCAATGATATTTAGGTCTGGGGACTGTAAGGGCCATGGCAAAACTGTCAGCTTGCGCCTCTTAAGGTATTCCATTGTAGAATCTGAGATGTGCTTCAGATCATTATCTTGTTGTAGGACCCGTTCTCTTTTAAACTTCCAATTTTTTTTTTTTTTTTTTTTTTTTTTTTTTACAGATGGTGTGACGTTTGCTTCCAGAGTTTGCTGGTATTTATTTGAATCCATTCTTCCCTCTACCAACAACATGTTTCCTGTGACACTGGCTGCAACTCAAGTATGATTGATCCGCCCCCATGTTTAACAGTTGGGAGACATGTTCTTTTCCTGAAATTAGGCACCCTTTTTTCTCCAAACATACCTTTGCACATTATGGTCAAAAAGTTCAGTTTTGACTTCATTCGCCCAAAGCACTTGTATCCAAAATGATTCAAGCTTGTTCTGGTGTTCATTTGTAAACTTCATGCACCGAATAGTGCGGCTAGAATGCAGGAAAGGTTTTCTTCTGCTGACTCTACAATGAAGTTCATATGTGTTCAGATGTCACGTCCAATGTAGAACCGTGCACCACCACTCCAGAGTCTGCTAAATCTTCTTGAAGGGCTTTAGCAGTAAAACTTGGTATTTATAGTTGCCTTTCTAGCAACCCAAAGAGCAGTTATTTTAGAAAGTTTTCTTGGTCTTCCAGACCTCAACTTGACCTTAACTGTTCCAGTTAACTGCAATTTCTTAATAACATTACGAATTGAGGAAAACAGCTACCTGAAAACTCTTTGCTATCTTCTTGTTGCCTTCTCCTGCTTTGAGAGCATCAATTATTTTATTTTCCAGAGTGCTTTGCAACTGCCTAGAGGAGCCCATGGCTGATGATTGTTGGTACAATGTTTGAGGAGTCAGAGAATTTATACAGCTTTGCAATTTGCATCACCTGGGGTTTCCAAGCAATAGCCATAACAAGCCAAGTACTGTGAGACCTTGGCAAAACTTATTCGAGACCTCAAATATCTTGGGGTGCCCAAACTTTTGCATGGTGCTACTTTCCTTTCTTTCACTGTATAACTGTAAAAAACAAAAACAGTACTCTAATCTTGCATAAAATGCTGAAAAGAAATGAGCCATCTTTAACTTTATGCCTTTTGATGATCAGTTATTCTCTTCTGCTCACTTAACTATTCACAGTAACCAATATTTTAAGCAAGGGAGCCCAAACTTTTGCATGCCACTGTATATGCCAGTTTCAACTGGATTTAATCATTCTGAGCTTTGAAGGTCTGGTCCCCTATGAAGCCTCAAGTGCCACAAAGCTAGGACACAAAATCAAATGTTGGGGTAGAGTTCACCTGTGAAGCATTGAGTGCCATGAATCATCATCACCTGATGGATGACTGTGGAAGTGCTCTCACACTAGAGAAAGATGCTGTGTGGTGTCTGGCGAAATGATAAAACCTAAGCAGCACTCACAAAAAATAAAAACACAGGACTTCACCAGTGGAAAATTACCCACATTTATTACATGTTGGTAAATTGTTGCAATTTACCTTTGTAAGTTTCAATCGTCATGTAAAAGTGTGCATGTGAACACATCTCAAAACTGTTGAGCTCAATTGCCAACTGATAAAGACAGCGAACAATGCACTCATCTAGTGGAATCCAAGCTTCATGCAGCTTCAACAAATAGCATTCATCTTTGGATTTATAATGTTTTGTATAAACTATTTTTTTAACATGCCTGTTTGTAAATATCCTTAATTAGCCTATTCTAAGAAAACTATTCACCTTTATTTCATTGCCATGCTTCTTCAGCCAGGAAACAGGATAAGAAAAGCTCACAGAACAAAATATGTTATTTGGACAACAGCTTTAGACACCCTAATGAAATATTAAATACATACTTTATATACGGTCAAAAGCTGAAGTGTATATACTAGATCTACCTTCTGTCTTGAACCACTTTTAAGACTTATCTGTTTAACAAATATTTAAAGTGACATGGGCTAATGAAAATGGACTTCAGCACAACCATATGTTTAAGGCTCAGAATTTCAAACATAAATTGAATTACTCGAGTGATGGTGTAGGGTGGCTTTGTATGGGTGGAAATTGCACAATTTTTCACTCTGGTTTAAGGGATTGACTCCAGGAGTGTGGGGTATGAGCATCATCATTTATAAATTGAGGACAGATTCAATTATCCTCTGAAGAACATGGAAATTTTAACCATTGTTTCAACTTAAGCATGAAATTTAGCGACAATCAGATTGCAGGCACTGAAAGTCTCATTTATCTTACTGGAAAAAAAGCAAGGCTTTGAGCCTGACCTTAGAATTTAAAGATCATTACCTAACTGCTTAAGGAATGCATCAGGCAATTCTCCAACAAAGCATACATATACTCTGCATTTATTTATATATATATTGCATATGATGTGTTTCAGATCTTACCAGGTAGAAATGAACGATTGATGTTTCCTACTGAATATGTGAGCATGTGTGTATTCTTAAAAAAACATATAATGAAAAAAATGGATGCTGCTTAAAAGAAAATTTTGCAAATCTTTTTACAAAACTCTTGACACCAAGATTATTTTATTTCCATTTGTTAAAATCATTTTTATTTCTCCAATATTTTCACCCTTTTAGCTTTGTTTCAACTTTATGAACTTGTGACCATTTCTATTTTAACTTTTTAAATTGTATTACTTACCTCAATAGTGTTTGTTCATTTCAGTTTAATTTTAGATTAGAAAAATGACTATTTGATTAAGAAATGTATGATGTGTCTACATAGCATGATTAAAGAAGCATTCAGACAGGCTCATAAAAGACTCAATGAGCCCCTTTATACTCTACCTTTCTATACCTTCTGAATGTTTTCTAAAATGGGCTTCACTTACTTTGTAGCACTGTCTATCTTTTCAAGGAACTGGCTGTATACATTGGCAGCACTAGGCATTTTATACAGTACTTTGTAACGAGTACATCACAAGACCTTATGAAAGCAAGTAATTCATACAGTCTTCTAGACATTCAATAAGTAGCTGTGCCAGCATGCTTCTCTCTTGTTGCATTTTACTTACTGAAGTAGCCAGATAGCGCTTTCAGCAGAAACAAAGTTAAAAATTTCTTGACCAACATAACCATAATTTAAACTTCTTTGGCAAGTTTGTGTTTTTTCAGCATGTCATGGTCCTCAATATCACTATTAAGCTCTTTATGATAGCGATTACATTATCCATCAATCGATTAACTGTCAGCACACAAAAAAAAAAAAAAAAAATTGTGCCTGCCAGCACTTACCTATTACTGCACTACTATTGTCATGTGGTATGCTGTGAGCTATGCACATTGGAACAACTCTTCCTTGTGCTAGCGCGCAGTGTTCTTCTTCAGCACCACATATCATGCCGCATCTTGAAATCACAGTGTCAGAGACTTACCGTTTCTTAGCTTTTTTTTCTTTAGTTATAATTAATCTACTATATATTGTTGTGGCTGATAAATGTGAATAAGCATGTGGTGTTGGAATAATCACAAAAATTGAAATTACTAAACATTTACGAAACGGTGAATGTGTTCCAAGTATTGCTTCAATTTACGGAGTAGAAAGAACAACTGTGAATAATATAAAGCGTGATGCCAACAAAATTGAAAAATGTGTTGAAAATGGAAACTACTGACGGTAATGTTATTCTGTATTAATGTTAATGCTCTTCTGCATTGAAAATTTGTTTTTAAATTCTGTTTTATTATGTTTTGTTAAAACACTGTGACATGCAGGAAGCTTGTGATGCACTCACTGTACAGGAGCAGAAAATGGGTAATGAAAGCTGTAAGTATTATGACTGGGTGAAAGGCTTCTATTCTGTAAGGGGTGAATATGCCCCTTAGGATAGGAGTGACAGGATAAGTCAGGAGGTAAAGTAAAGTGCGGTGGAAGGAAGTTTTGAGTAGGGAGTCAGGAGACAATAAGCAGGAGTGTTTGTGGTATAGAGGAAAAAAAGAATCAGTGGCAGGAGATAAACTGAGTGGTGGGGAAAGCTTTTATTATTGCTTTGGAGGTGAATTAATTAATTTTGTTAATACTATATTATAGTTCATTATTATGGTTTTATTTTGTGTATATACAGTTTATATGTATATATGACAATTCGCTAAACTAAACTAATCTGCTGTTTATCATTTTTAAAGTAGCTTTTCTGTTATCTGTCTTTTCTCTTATTCGTCACAGCCTCTGTCCCGATTATTTTTTTTTTTAAATAATAAATTAGGCACATCTAAATTAATAAAAATTACTGAAAAGTTAATTTAAATGGATTGAAATAAATTTTGCATAGGCATCAAAATCTAAAACAAGAAATGTTTGCTTTTTTTATTTAACAAATAATTCCTTCCATCAATCCATTCTTTTATGCCTGAATTAGCCTAATCCACCAAAGCTTAACCTAACAGTATCAGGTGCAAATCAAAACAAGAAACAAAAAAGTTAGTTCTTGAAGGGAAAAAAAAAAAAAAACTGAGGCAAAAAAAAAAAAAAAGAAAATGCAAAACTACTACTAAAGCATTTAGCCACCATCAAAAAAGCTAACAAAAGTGATGAAGCAGAACAATATGTTCAGACATACAAAGTTGAAGTCTGATGTGGAGGGGCTTGGTGTTGTCATAATGTCATAATCCAGTGAGCCCCACAATTAATGCAATATTTAATAATTATTTGTGCAAGCAAAGTGAAATTATGATTTAGGATTGCTCTTGTCAAATGAAAAGGGCAGTGTACAAAAGTGTGATATAAAGTACTTATGTAATACAGTCAGAAGGTTTTAATTATTCATTAAAACTACTTTAGAATAAAAACAATTTGTAACCTGTAGTTTGACCTTCAAAGGAAAGTTTGTTATAGTTCTTTTTAAATTCTGGATAAAGCCACATGCTTTATTACAGTATTGTGTGTTATACATCTGAACAATCTACCAAATCACAGCTAATGATTTTTCTGAGTATAGGTCACAAACCCGAAATTCCTCTTTATTCAATACAAATACTCTTAAGCATCCGGCGCCGCCGTGAGTGGCAGCCTTTTCAGCAGCTCCGTGTATGACTGTATATGTATGTGTACTTTTCTACTTTTATTTTTCTATTTTTATTTATTGATCACTCCTACCACTTTATTTTATGTGGATTCCTTCCCTGGACACACTTACTTTTACAACGTGGGCATGGATTTTAACACGCCGAGACTCGCCTATTCAAGTACTCAACTTCGGGCGCTGAGAACAAATGCCAGTGCCGGTGTGGTTCCATATTTACCCGACGAGGTAAGAAGGCGATATCGTGGCAGCAGAGCCGGCACTAAGCTAAAAAAGAAGCGGCTTGCGAGAAAGTGGCGTTTCAAGCCTTCGGTGCCTTCTGTGATTCTGGGGAATGTAAACTCAATCTCAAATAAGATCGACGAACTGGCTGCGCTGGTGAAAAATGTAAGGACCTACAGAGAATGCAGTTTGTTGTGTTTCTGCGAAACGTGGCTAAATAACACCATCCCAGATGCCAACGTGGAGCTACCCGGGTTTAGCACAGTTAGAGCGGACAGAGATGCAAGTACCTGTGGTAAGCACAAAGGAGGAGGACTCGCTCTCTATGTTAATACACGGTGGTGTCACTCTGGACATGTTAACGTCAAAATCTCCACTTGCTGCAGGGATATCGAACTGTTGGCCGTAAGTTTACGTCCCTACTATTTGCCCAGAGAGTTTGGACACGTCATTGTTGTTATTGTATACATTCCTCCTCGGGCAGACGTGGAGTCAGCGAGTGACATCATCCATTCCGCTGTTGCTAAGTTACAAACGCAGCACCCTGAGGCGCTTGTGCTAATCGCTGGAGACTTTAACCATGTGACGCTGGACAAAACATTACCTGCATTCTCCCAGTATGTGGACTGTAACACCCGGGGAAATAAGACTATTGATTTACTGTATGCAAACGTTAAAGACGCATACAGCGCCACCCCCGCTGCCTGCGCTTGGGAAAGGAGATCATAACCTGGTTCAGCTTCAGCCTCACTATAAACCAAAAGTTAGAGTCCTACCTGTAACCACACGATCATTCAGGAAGTGGACCCCGGAGGCTGAGAATACTCTGAGAGAACTTTTTGGAACTACAGACTGGGATATCCTGCAGGGATCTCATAATGAGAACATTGAGGAAGTTGTTGACTGCACTACTGACTACATCAACTTCTGTATGGACATTGTAGTTCCAGTAAGAACAGTACGCTGCTATGCTAACAACAAGCCATGGATTACAAGTGACATCAAGGGCTTTTTGAATCAGAAGAAAAGGGCTTTTAAAGACGCTGATCAGCATGAGCTCAAGCGCGTGCAGAAGGAACTCCGAGTCCAACTCAGGGCGGCGAAGGAGCAGTACAGGAGAAAGCTGGAGCAGAAGTTGCAGAATAACAGCATGAAGGAAGTGTGGGATGGGATGAAGATCATCACTGGCTGCAGCTCGAAGCGGGGTACCACCATTGAGAGAGACGTGAAGAGAGCAAACCAAATGAACAACTTTTTTAACAGGTTTGACCACCCTAACCCACTCTCACTCTCACCTCGGAGTACTGCACCCTCCACACATCCTTCTGCTGATACCAGCATAGGAAAAACATCCCCACCCATAATAACAACAGCGCAAGTGAGCAGAGAGCTGAGGAGACTTCGTGCCAGCAAAGCAGCGGGTCCAGATGGAGTATCGCCACGACTGCTGAAGGTCTGTGCATCGGAGCTGGGGGGTCCTCTACAGCGCATCTTCAACCTGAGCCTGGAACAGGGGAGAGTCCCGAGGCTTTGGAAAACATCTTGTATCACCCCAGTCCCAAAGGTATCACGTCCTAGTGAGCTGAATGACTTTCGGCCTGTTGCTCTGACATCACATGTGATGAAGACCATGGAGAGGCTGCTGCTTCACCACCTTAGGCCACAGGTTCAACACGCCCTTGACCCTCTGCAGTTTGCATATCAGGAGAAGGTGGGAGCGGAAGATGCCATCATCTATATGCTACACCGATCCCTCTCTCACTTGGACAGAGGCAGTGGTGCTGTAAGAATTATGTTTCTAGACTTCTCTAGCGCCTTCAACACAATCCAACCTCTGCTCCTTAGGGACAAGCTGACAGAGATGGGATTAGATTCATACCTAGTGGCATGGATCGTGGACTATCTTAAAGACAGACCTCAGTATGTGCGTCTTGGGAACTGCACGTCTGACATTGTGGTCAGCAACACAGGAGCGCCACAAGGGACTGTACTTTCTCCGGTCCTGTTCAGCCTATATACATCGGACTTCCAATACAACTCGGAGTCCTGCCATGTGCAAAAGTTCGCTGATGACACTGCTATCGTGGGCTGTATCAGGAATGGGCTGGAGGAGGAGTATAGGGACCTAATCAATGACTTTGTTAAATGGTCCGACTCAAACCACCTACACCTGAACACCAGCAAAACCAAGGAGCTGGTGGTGGATTTTAGGAGGCCCAGACCCCTCATAGACCCAGTGATCATCAAAGGTGACTGTGTGCAGATGGTGCAGACCTATAAATATCTGGGAGTGCAGCTGGATGATAAATTAGACTGGACTGCCAATACTGATGCGCTGTGCAAGAAAGGACAAAGCCGGTTATACTTCCTTAGAAGGGCTGGCTTCCTTCAACATCTGCATTAAGATGCTGCAGATGTTCTATCAAACAGTTGTGGCGAGCGCCCTCTTCTACGCAGTGGTGTGCTGGGGAGGCAGCATTAAGAGGAAAGACGCCTCACGCCTGGACAAACTGGTGAGGAAGGCAGGCTCTATTGTTGGCATGGAGCTGGACAGTTTAACATCTGTGGCAGAGCAAAGGGCACTCAGCAGGCTCCTATCAATTATGGAGAATCCACTGCATCCACTAAATAATGTCATCTCCAGACAGAAGAGCAGCTTCAGCGACAGACTGCTGTCACTGTCCTGCTCCACAGACAGATTGAGGAGATCGTTCCTCCCCCAAACTATGCGACTCTTTAATTCCACCAGGGGGGGTAAACGTTAATATTTAACATTATACATAGTTATTGTCTGTTTTTTTCACCTGTATTATTATCATTCTTTAATTTAATATTATTTATTGTATCAGTATGCTGCTGCTGAAGAATGTGAATTTCCCATTGGGATTAATAAAGTATCTATCTATCTATCTATCATCTATCTATCAAACACATGCATAAAACCATCTATCCACTGAATTATTTAGGTTAATCCCAGATGGGTTTAACTGTAGACCACATTAATATCTAAAGAGTACAAGTTTTTACTGCTTATTTATTTCATTTATTTATTTAGCCATACTATAACTGAAGCTATGTGAAAGACAGCCTTTTAAATATCCACTGAATTATTACATACAGTATATACCAAAATATGACTGTTTCCTGCAGCCTAGCTTTGATTCATATATTAGGATGCCTTGTTCATTTTTTTTCTAGTAAACATTTTTACAGGTTATACCACTAATTAACCTCCAAGTTTACCAAAATTAATGTTGCACAACCAAACAGCCAAAGACAAATGAGTATCCACACTGTCAAGTCAACATACAGAAAGCTATTGCTCACTGACAGATCTCTAAAATCAACTCAAGGTTATGTGCTATAATATAATAAGCATTCAGTTTTATTAATGTTTAAATGCTCCCAGCCTGTCCCCTTCAGAGCTCTTCTTTGATGTTTTATTCAGACCTCTAAATAATTGTTAAAATTTAACATCATTTAAAAAAAAATACACTGACTGGCCACTTTATTAGGTATGGCTGACATTTTCACATAACAGACTCCTCAAACAGAGTCAGTGTCATAACTGCAGGCAATGCTATTTAAAGCAGGTAAGCAGATGCTAATTTGTATTACAACTAATCTATGCGGCTTCAGATGTAGTATAGTGCAAGGAACCAGATATAATATCATGAATGTATCATGAAAGCATGGGGTTTTGCAGTATAACTGTTACAGGCCACTATGCAAATAAAATATCAAGCAAGTTATAATTCTGCTGTTGGAAAAAGACTGTAAATGAAACAGACCAAGAGAGCTTGACACAACTTTTGTCGATTAACAGATGCAATAAATGGTATTGCATTGTTCTTAAAAGAGGTATACTGGAATGCACAACTCATTTGACCCTGTCATAAAAATAACACACACCAGAAGTAATAAATACTATTATAAGCAGGTTACTGCTTACAACAGTATTCATTATATATTGCTACCTAATGATTAACTGTGATTGTTTTTACTTTTTAGGTTAACTCATGAAATACTTGTGTTTTAAAGTAGAAAGGATTTTGCTTAGAAAATTAGGAAAAAGCTATACTGTATATTGTTTGTGTGTCAATTTAATCATTATGTAATAAATGTTTGCAGAGATACAATGAAAGCAATTAGTTAAAAAAAAAAAAAAAAAAAAAGTTTTTGTTGTACCTTTATATTTAACCTCTTTAAAAAAAACAAAATGAATGCACCAGGAGTTTCATGTATAATGTCAAATATGCAAAATATAATTCCAAGTATCGACATTTTTTCCTGCAACAGATCAGTTATGTTGTACATGAAGAAATTTGTTTTCAGCAGGCTTTATATTTAAATGCAGTATACAAAAAAGCTAATTTAGAAGTGAAAAATGTAAGCACACTTTTGTTTCTGAAACAGGCATTATGCAATTTTTGGATGCAAACAAAAACCATCTCAAATGCATTCTCCTTAGATGATTAATGAAAGATTCACACTGATTTATACAAATTTAGACTAAAACAGATTTAAATACATAGTAAATTAGAGACATTGACTCTGTTAAATTACTTAGCAAAGCATGTAAGTTAAATATTTCATATAAATATGAACTTATTCTAAAATTGTACATAATATACAATATAACTACAACAGATATCTGTATACATGTGTGTGTATTTGTGTTACTTCTGAAAAGAGATTAAGTTAATAAACCCAGTGAATATGGTCAGTATCAAAAGCCCATCTACTTGTTTATGCTAACAGTGACACCAAACAGCTGGAATGATTCATGCCTCAGCTGGCTAAAACATTTAAGGCCTGTACATCATTCCAGATGTATTTTTGGTGGCTGCTGGAAGAAAGGTTGACCTCAGTAGGCTACCATAAATCAATCTGAGCTGTCAAGCATTAGCTTCAGTATTTTGAAACATATAGCACCTTACTGCAATAAGGCTCACTAGCAATTTAGCAATATTACATCAGGAAAATTGACTCTATAACTGTACCATTATTCTTTAAATAAAGTAGTGAAAAGAGCAGACACTGGCTTCTAAATATGTATAAATACATCACTTCTGATTCTCTAAGTTGGCACATAACTAGAAGATTGACCATGAGCTGCAGGAACCATCATGGATGTTTCTGATAAACTGGGGTCTTTTTTGGAGGACCAGTAATTAGTGTATTAATGGACTTATATATACTAGATGTTTGTTTGGAGACCTCCACAGCTGGTATTTATCTACATATTCTTACAGTTAAAGCTGTTATGCAAAGAAAGTTAAACACATTTTGAGTACATGTTTCTTTATGTATCAGTTAGACCACTGGCAAATTAAGTGACCTGTTTAGAACTGGAGAGATGAATTAACAACCTTATGTTTTACAGATTCCTTCTTTGGGCACTGGTCCATAATTCCTCTTAAATATGTCTCCTCCTCCTTTGGCTGCTCTTAAACATGTTCCAATTTCTCAAGAGTAATACAAATATCCCACAGTCTTTACTATATTGTATGCCTTTCAAAAAATGCTTAACACAGGAGCTGATGATGCTCTTTAAGTCAAAATTAAATCTTTTGTTTTACATTGGAATTTCACAGTTCACTTGGGAGAAACAAAGCACTTAATCTATAAATTAACCAATTCCATTTTTGTTAAAACTCTGCATACGTATACAAAAATATATGTGAAACCTGAAAAAGACAGAAATCAATGACAATGTGTAGTAATATTATAAAACACATCTGGAAAATAAATAAATATATAACCCAGTCTCCCCAATAACCTGAGAACTAGAATACACTCACTTTTCAATGTCACTGTTTTTACAAGTCTTTTGTGTGACTGCAGCGGTATCTTGTTTGTTGCATTCCCCATTACTCGTTGAAGGCATTTCTGAAAGGAGGAAGAATAAAGAGAACATAAAGCATAACCTGACTTAAAATGATCAAAACTGTATATTAGAAATTTGCTATCTAATTACATCAATAATGTGAATCTGCTCTGACTTGTCTTTGTCTAACTTGACATACAGGATGGTATGTTGCTCCAAAAAGCAGTAACCAGACACTGATTGTCTGTGATGCAATGGCATCATCTGTTTCTGTGACAGCTCAATGAATCTTCTACTAAAAAGGTACAATGTCACTCGAACCAGAATTTCTCAGGTCAGTGTGAAAGAAGTCAGCATATGTTTTATATGTACTGATTGGTAGTGTGAGAGTTTCCACTAATCAATGCTGGCATTTCACTGCTGGAAACAATCCAAAAATTATGAAGTCAATAGGAAAAAAAAATAATCATGAAAAAAAATTTTTTCTCACCATCGCTAGCCCACTTCGAAAATTCTGGCGTAATTCGGTTGGAAGGTGTACCACCACTGAAAAACAATTTCAGAACAAATCGTTTAGCCTGTCTAGAACATCGGCGAGAGTAAAATGTAATTTTGTTAAAAAAGTATAAGATGTTTAAAAAGAATGGAAATAAAACAAACAAAAACAACTTTAAAATGTTTGTGATATGCAGCATATGAGAATTCCTTTAAAACAAGCATTAGAACAACTATACCACATATTCTACATAACAATAACATAAGCAGCAACAACTGATAATTGTAAAGGAGTATACAAATGAAAGGAAATTTCTTACTGAATTTAACAAAAAAATATAAAAAGTCTCCGATTTTGCTTAGTGAAAGTGACTTATTAGCAGGGGTGCAAAAGAAGGTAAAATAGCAAAAGCTGGATTTTATCAACTGTTTTACCTGATCTACAAAGCCTAGATAACACATACAATTCCACTGTAGACTATACCATTTTTATTTGAGACATAATCACTATTATATTAGAAAAAATGTAAAGAATTAAAAAGCAGAGCTCATTTAAGTTCCTATCATTTATATGATTCAATTAATTAAAGTTAAAGCTCACCTAATGTTTCTCCTACACAATTCTAATTTTTTAAATAGATTAGAATAACCATACAGCTCGTTGAACTCCATAAACGTCTAAATAAAATATATGTACATTCATCTTGTTTCCTCTCATCAATGTATTTAAGTTTATTTTCTACAATTTTACCACGTTCATGATTCACTAATTAGAGAGAAAGCTGATGAGTTCGATTGGTCATAATGTATGAAGTTTTTAAAAACCTGGATCAGATCCTGCAAACTTATTTTTATTTATTTATTGAGCAGACACATTGGTCAAAAACAATTAAAATATATTCTAAATGACACAGTCGGAGGTCTTGGAGGTTAGATAGATAGATTAGATAGATAGATAGATAGATAGATACTTTATTAATCCCAAGGGGAAATTCACATACTCCAGCAGCAGCATACCGATACAAAAAAAAAATATTAAAAAGAGTAATAAAAATGTAGGTAAAAACAGACAATAACTTTGAATAATGTTAACGTTTATCACCCCAGGTGGAACTGAAGAGTCGCATAGTTTGGGGGAGGAACGATCTCCTCAGTCTGTCAGTGGAGCAGGACAGTGAAAGCAGTCTGTCACTGAAGCTGCTCCTTTGTCTGGAGATGACACTGTTTAGTGGATGCAGTGGATTCTCCATAATTGATAGGAGCCTGCTCAGCACCCGTCGCTCCGCCACAGATGTTAAACTGTCCAGCTCCATGCCTACAGTAGAGACTGCCTTCCTCACCAGTTTATCCAGGCGTGAGGCGTCCTTCTTTTTTATGCTGCCTCCCCAGCACACCACCGCGTAGAAGAGGGCATTTGCCACAACCGTCTGATAGAACATCAGCAGCATCTTATTGCAGATGTTGAAGGATGGCAGTCTTCTAAGGAAGTATAGCCGGCTCTGTCCTCTCTTGCACAGAGAATCAGTATTGGCAGTCCAGGCCAATTTATCATCCTGCTGCACTCCCAGGTATTTATAGGTCTGTACCCTCTGCACAAAGTCACCTCTGATAATCACGGGGTCCAGGAGGGGCCTGGGCCTCCTAAAATCCACCACCAGCTCCTTGGTTTTGCTGGTGTTCAGGTGTAAGTGGTTTGAGTCACACCATTTAACAAAGTCCTTGATGAGGTTCCTATACTCCTCCTCCTGCCCACTCCTGATGCAGCCCACGATAGCAGTATCGTCATCGAACTTTTGCATGTGGCAGGACTCTGAGTTATATTGGAAGTCTGATGTATATAGGCTGAACAGGACCGGAGAAAGTACAGTCCCCTGCGGCGTCCTGTGTTGCTGACCACAATGTCAGACCTGCAGTTCCTGAGATGCACATACTGAGGTCTGTTTGTAAGATAGTCCATGATTCATGCCACTATGTATGAATCTGCTCCCATCTCTGTCAGTTTGTCCCTAAGGAGCAGAGGTTGGATGGTGTTGAAGGCGCTAGAGAAGTCTAGAAACATAATTCTTACAGCACCACTGCCTCTGTCCAAGTGGGAGAGTGATCGGTGTAGCATATAGATGATGGCATCCTCCGCTCCCACCTTCTCTTGGTATGCAAACTGCAGAGGGTCAAGGGCGTGGCGTACCTGTGACCTCAAGTGAAGAAGCAGCAGCCGCTCCATGGTCTTCATCACATGTGACGTAAGAGCGTCAGTGCCGGAAGCAAAGCCTTGGCCAACCACAAGCGTTACGTGGCGGGTAAACATCAAAATATTAGATTGTGATCAGACCTCTGCATGCAATACTCCGATCTACACCCTGTCAAGTATGCAGAAGTGTTTACACTTTATGAGCTCCCATTAGGATGAGACCAGTGTTGTGTACTCTTTGCATTATTTGGCAGGTACCATATAGCATGTTTATGATCTGTTTCTCGCAACTGAAAAGGTGTGACGGATGTCTGCTGACCACCCAACAACCATACCTGTCACCTGGTAGGTAACCTCCCAAATATCAGATAGTGATATATATATATATTTATATATATATATATATATATATATATATATTTATATATATATATACATATATATATATATATATATACATATATATATATATATTTATATATATATATATATATATATATATATATATATATATATATATATATATATATATATATATATATATTTATATATTTATATATATATATATTTATATATTTATATATATATATATATATATATTTATATATATATATATATATATATTTATATATATATATATATATATATATTTATATATTTATATATATATATATATATATATATATATATATATATATATATATATATATATATATATATATATATATATATACACACACACACACACACATATATACATATATATACACACACACACACACACACACACACACACACACATATATACAGTGGGTACGGAAAGTATTCAGACCCCCTTCAATTTTTCACTCTTTTTCATATTGCAGCCATTTGCTAAAATCATTTAAATTATTTTTTTCCCTCATTAATGTACACACAGCACCCCATATTGACAGACAAAAAAAAGAATTTTTGAAATAATTGCAGATTTATTAAAAAAGAAAAACTGAAATATTACATGGTCCTAAGTATTCAGACCCTTTGCTCAGTATTTAGTAGAAGCACCCTTTTGAGCTAATACAGCCATGAGTCTTCTTGGGAAAGATGCAACAAGTTTTTCACACCTGGATTTGGGGATCCTCTGCCATTCCTCCTTGCAGATCCTCTCCAGTTCTGTCAGTTTGGATGGTAAACATTGGTGGACAGCCATTTTTAGGTCTCTCCAGAGATGCTCAATTGGGTTTAAGTCAGGGCTCTGGCTGGGCCATTCAAGAACAGTCACAGAGTTGTTGTGAAGCCACTCCTTCGTTATTTTAGCTGTGTGCTTAGGGTCATTGTCTTGTTGGAAGGTAAACCTTCGGCCCAGTCTGAGGTCCTTAGCACTCTGGAGAAGGTTTTTGTCCAGGATATCCCTGTACTTGGCCGCATTCATCTTTCCCTCGATTGCAACCAGTCGTCCTGTCCCTGCAGCTGAAAAACACCCCCACAGCATGATGCTGCCACCGCCATGCTTCACTGTGGGGACTGTATCGGACAAGTGATGAGCAGTGCCTGGTTGTCTCCACACATACCGCTTAGAATTAAGGCCAAAAAATTCTATCTTGGTCTCATCAGACCAGAGAATCTTATTTCTCACCATCTCAGAGTACTTCAGGTGTCTTTTAGCAAACTCCATGCGGGCTGTCATGTGTCTTGCACTGAGGTATGTATGTATATATATATATATATATATATATATATATATATATATACATATACAGAAAATCACATTGTCTGATCTTTGAAGAATTTATTTGCAAATTATGGTGGAAAAAAAGTACTTGGTCAATAACAAAAGTTCATCTCAATACTTTGTTATATACCCTTTGTTGGCAATGACAGAGGTCAAACGTTTTCTGTAAGTCTTCACAAGGTTTTCACACACTGTTGCTGGTATTTTAGCCCATTCCTCCATGCAGATCTCCTCTAGAGCAGTGATGTTTTGGGGCTGTCGCTGGGCAACACGGACTTTCAACTCCCTTCAAAGATTTTCTATGGGGTTGAGATCTGGAGACTGGCTAGGCCACTCCAGGACCTTGAAATGCGTCTTACGAAGCCACTCCTTCATTACCCGGGCGGTGTGTTTGGGATCATTGTCATGCTGAAAGACCCAGCCACGTTTCATCTTCAATGCCCTTGCTGATGGAAGGAGGTTTTCACTCAAAATCTGACGATACATGGCATCATTCATTCTTTCCTTTACACGGATCAGTCGTCCTGGTCCCTTTGCAGAAAAACAGACCCAAAGCATGATGTTTCCACCCCCATGCTTTACAGTAGGTATGGTGTTCTTTGGATGCAACTCAGCATTCTTTCTCCTCCAAACACGACGAGTAGAGTTTTTTTCATCTGACCATATGACATTCTCCCAATCCACTTCTGGATAATCCAGATGCTCTCTAGCAAACTTCAGACGGGCCTGCACATGTACTGGCTTAAGCAGGGGGACACGTCTGGCACTGCAGGATTTGAGTCCCTGGCGGCGTAGTGTGTTACTGATGGTAGCCTTTGTTACTTTGGTCCCAGCTCTCTGCAGGTCATTCACTAGGTCCCCCCGTGTGGTTCTGGGATTTTTGCTCACCGTTCTTGTGATCATTTTGACCCTACGGGGTGAGATCTTGCATGGAGCCCCAGCCCGAGAGAGATTATCAGTGGTCTTGTATGTCTTCCATTTTCTAATAATTGCTCCCACAGTTGATTTCTTCACACCAAGCTGCTTACCTATTGCAGATTCAGTCTTCCCTGCCTGGTGCAGGTCTACAATTTTGTTTCTGGTGTCCTCTGACAGCTCTTTGGTCTTGGCCATAGTGGAGTTTGGAATGTCACTGTTTGAGGTTGTGGACAGGTGTCTTTTATATTGATAACGAGTTCAAACAGGTGCCATTAATACAGGTAACGAGTGGAGGACAGAGGAGCCTCTTACAGAAGAAGTTACAGGTCTGTGAGAGCCAGAAATCTTGCTTGTTTGTAGGTGACCAAATACTTATTTTCCACCATAATTTGCAAATAAATTCTTTAAAAATCAGACAATGTGATTTTCTGGATTTTTTTTCTCATTTTGTCTCTCATAGTTGAGGTATACCTATGATGAAAATTACAGGCCTCTGTCATCTTTTTAAGTGGGAGGACTTGCACAATTGGTGCCTGACTAAATACTTTTTTGCCCAATGTATAAATATACATATACATATATTATATATATATATATATATATATATATATATATATATATATATATATATATATATATATAGTAATCCCTCCTCCATCGCGGGGGTTGCGTTCCAGAGCCACCCGCGAAATAAGAAAATCCGCGAAGTAGAAACCATATGTTTATATGGTTATTTTTATATTGTCATGCTTGGGTCACAGATTTGCGCAGAAACACAGGAGGTTGTAGAGAGACAGGAACGTTATTCAAACACTGCAAACAAACATTTGTCTCTTTTTCAAAAGTTTAAACTGTGCTCCATGACAAGACAGAGATGACAGTTCTGTCTCACAATTAAAAGAATGCAAACATATCTTCCTCTTTAAAGGAAACAGAGAGGAAAGCAAACAAATCAATAGGGCTGTTTGGCTTTTAAGTATGCGAAGCACCGCCGGTACAAAGCTGTTGAAGACGGCAGCTCACACCCCCTCCATCAGGAGCAGGGAGGGAGAGAGAGAGACAGAGACAGAGAGAGACAGAGAAAAACAAAGTCAAAAATCAATACGTGCCCTTTGAGCTTTTAACTCTTTTAGGGCTAATTTTTTTTTTGTTTCTTTTCTCCCAGGGCTGAATATTTTTCCAAAAACTAACATTTTTTAAAAAAGAACACAAAGCAATTGTTTAACATATCAAATCAACAAAAAATATTTACTTTTGACAAATGTTACTGTCTTGCATGTTGTATGAGCCTGCATACTCTATGATTTCACATACATATCACATACATTTTACACAGCAAAGTCTGATCTCGCTCAAAGCAGCCAATTTCAGTCATTGCCACATTGCACTCCTTACAATATGTGTTGCTTTGGTGCCTATTTTTCAATTGTCTGTTGCTGCATTTTCTAACATATATTGTTAGTGTGTACTGTAGAGAGACAAGTCACCCATTTGCCATCGTGCCATGCCACTGCCACCAAGTTTTCTGCCTGCATGAAAACCGTATTGTCACCTCTTTTCATCTTCTGAAACTTTATGAACTTTATGTATGGCATTATAGCCTGGCTCACCCCATGGGATTTGCTTCTGTTTATTACAAAAGTGAATAAAACTTTGCAGCAGCACGTACCTAAGCCACCAGGGGACAAAACACGTTTGGACCAATGCTCCCTGAAGTTATATCACCAGTTCTGTCCCATCTCTATTTGTAATGCCACAGCGCGCTTCATCTCGTCTTTCGTTGTGGGTTTCCACTTTGAATAACGAGAATGCGATGCAAACGCAGCCCGCGATTCAAAAAAAATCTCTGCCTACCTGTTTGTCTCGTCTGACAGTAGCTGAAAAGCAGCATCAGGAGAGAGCAGCCTGAAGTACAGCAGCTGGTGATCTGTCGTGTCCAAAAGCAAGCCATGCCGTCTTGTAAACTCCGGTAGCCATATCGGCTCTCAACGGATCAATGTATGTGTATTTATCCCATGCGAACCTTGCCGTAGATGCATCGGCTGCGCAAAGGCACTCAACTGGCAGCAGATCCGCTCGCGCGGCATCGGCTGGTGTCTGATCAGCTGATGCCTGCTTCTAACTCTCTTGCTCGATCTCCTGATCACTGCCAATAAAGTCCGATTCTGAAAAATCAAGAGTCCGACTCCACGGTAATGCGCAAAACATAGTCTGCTGAGTGTTTTCTTTTCTGCACTTGCTTCGCTGCCTTTTCACATGTCGGTGCCATCTTGCCTTTGTTTACATTTCGCAACTCACGCACACGCAATGTTTATTTGCCGAGTCAACGAGTCTAGCATTCCTCCAAGCACAGAGGGAATGCCTGTGACGTGACAGTGAGATTTGTCGCCATTAACAGCTGATTGTCGCCCTTTATCCCTGGATGTCGACTTTTGTCGACATTCGCCTTCAACCCCTCCTGTCGACAAAAGTCGACATCCGCCCTAAAAGAGTTAAGTATACGAAGCACCGTGCAGCATGTCGCTTCACGAAGCAGCTGCACACAGAAGGTAGCAACGTGAAGATAATCTTTCAGCATTTTTAGACGAGCGTCCGTATCGTCTAGGTGTGCGAACAGCCCCCCTGCTCACACCCCCTACGTCAGGATCAGAGAAAGTCAGCACAAGAGAGAGAGAGAAAGTAAGTTAGGTAGCTTCTCAGCCATCTTCCAATAGCGTCCCTTGTATGAAATCAACTGGGCAAACCAACTGAGGAAGCATGTACCAGAAATTAAAAGACCCATTGTCCTCAGAAATCCGCGAACCAGCAAAAAATCCGCAATATATATTTAAATATGCTTACATATAAAATCCGCGATACAGTGAAGCCGCGAAAGGTGAAGCGCGATATAGCAAGGGATCACTGTATATATATATATATATATATATATATATATATACACACACACATATAAACATATACATATATATACATATAAACATATACATATATATACACACACAAACATATACATATATATACACACATAAACATATACATATATATACATATACATACATATATATATATATACACACACATACATACATACATATATAGATACATATATGGATACATATATATATATATGTACACATATATACATACATACATACATTAGATATGTGTAATCTCAGTTAAACAAGTACATATACATATACAAACATATACATATACATATACATACATACATATATATACATATACACATATACATATAAAATCTTAATCTTGCACAGAAAAAACAGGGTGAAATCAAGCTGCTAATTGAAGTAAATTTATTGAGGAAAAAAAATCCCTCATCAAAGAATAATTATTTTTAACAAAATCATGTTTGGCACCTCTAGAATGTATTTTGAATAAAGTGTAAATGAATCATTTATTTCAATTATTTTGGACTTTAAGTTAATCAGTATGTACAAACTTTCAAGCATTAGTCCATGACTTCCTGTTTCAATGGGGAATACATATGAGGTGGCACGGAGGCCAAATTCCGTTATTCATTCATCAATATGGGAAAGACAAGAGAACACACAATTCAAATGAGAGAAAAGTGCATCAGGGAATGACTTTAAAAATTGCTGAATATGCCCAAATCTACTGTTAGGGCAATAATTAAAAACTTCAAATAAAATGGAATTGTTACTAGCTTGCCTGGAAGAGGACCCAGGTTTATTTTGCCCCCTTGTAAAGTGAGCAAGATGGTAAGATAGTAAAGATGGAAAAGAATTATCATGGAAAAATGTACCACCTTGGGGTACCAAGTATCTAAAACTACAACCAGACACCATCTCCATGTCAACAGATTATATGGAAGGCATGCCACGTAAAAAGCCTTTCCTGTCATTTAACCACAAACGTAAGCACCTTAACTTTGCTAAATGCTGCTGGAACTTTGCTTGGAGCCGTGTCCTATGGTTAGATAAAACAAAAACTGTGCTTTTTGGCAACAAACATTCAAGGTGGGTTTGGCATAAAAAGAAGGGTGGCTATACTAAAAAGAATGTGATCCCCACTGTCAAGTATGGTGGATATTCTGTGATGTTGTAGGGCTATTTTTTCCTCCAGAGGCCTTGGGAACCTTGTTAGGGTACATAGAATCATGAACTCCATGAAATACCGGGAGATTTTAAATATAAATCTGGCTGCCTCTGCCAAAAAAATAGAACTTCATTTGATCTTCCAGCAGGACAATGATCCAAAATATATGCCCAAATCTACACAAAAATGGTTAAAGGAACACAAAATCAAGGTTTTGCAGTGGCCATCTCAGTCCCCTTATTTAAACCCAACTGAAAACCTGTGCAGTCAGCTGAATTACAGTGTACAAGAGAAGACCTAGGGCCCTGGATGATAGAGAGAGATTCACTAAAGAGGAATGGTCCCAGATTCCCTGTTCTGTATTCAAACTTGTGTTGCTATTTTATTGGAAAAGGGAGGTTGCACAAAGTATTAAATACAGGGATGCCAGTAATTGAGGCACATGTATTTTTTGTTTTAAATAATAATTTCTTGATGAGAAATATTTTTTTCTCAGACTAAAATTTACTTCAGTTAAAGGTTGGATTTCTCTCATTTTTTTCAGTGTGAGATTAAGGTGATTCACTAAAAAGCAATTTTTTAATTACCTTTTTTTTTTACTCATCTTTACTGGGGTTCCAATAATTGTGGAGGCGATTATATATCGCACTGCGCATAGTTTTAGACAGAACAGTGCTAAGATCTTTTAGAATGCAATTTATAAGACACAGCTTCATGCTTTCTGTTGATCAGTTTTACAGTCTTTTGGGATGAAGAATTAGAAAATGTAGCCAGCTGACACTTTGACATATCTCTTCTATTCAAATTGCAGTACTCCATATGTTTTAATGTTTCAATTTTTGAAAAAGGCCTGAAATCCACTTATCCTTTTTCTACCCGAGCTACTACAAATCATGCTTGAAGGGACTGCTTTTAAATGTTAAACTTATTTCAATTAAACACAACTTTTTAAAAGACTTTGTGTTTGCTAGATAGTGGATGTTTTAATAAACCATACGTCTATATTTGTGGTGTCAAATAGATCATTTTTAAAACTAACCACAAAAATTGATCACTCTAAATTTCTAACTGCTTATGATGACTTTATTCAAAATGTATTTAAAATATTTAAGAGGCATAAACCACACATTTTCTATACTACCTTTGAATCGTGCTGAAGACCATTAATCCTTCACATTTATGCAAGAAAAGAGAAACAGTATAGTAAACTTGTTCACTGCCTTTCCAGTTGTTTAACTGAGATGACACATATCTAATTTGTTCATGAAGTTGTTCAAATTAGTACCTTTTATGAAATGTAATGACATTGTGACAGTGACAAAGCAGAATCATACACTATACTTTGAACAGATTTACCCGAAACAATTTAAAATAGTGCTAGACTTTCTATTAAGAAAATGACCCCAAATAAAGATATGGTTTTTATAAAATAATACTCTATTTTACTTTTAAATAAAAATAGTACCATTTAAATGTATTTAATAGTATTCTTTCAAGTGCTTACTTTAAAACTGCACCACGCAATGCTTCTCTTTCCTTAGCTTCACCGGGCTCCTCCCCAGAACAAGGTATGATATCTGCTTCAGTGTACCTAAAGACAAAACTGGGTTAAGGAAACAAAACTATTAAGTTAAAAACTATGACTGAATTCTGAAAACCACTAGGTTCTGGTCAAACATTTTGTTCCTCAGAAAAAAATCTTTAACACTCTAGATTAAAGCTGAACCAAACAAAAAACACACACACAACTGTACTCTGGTGACTCCTAAACCCTATTCTTCTTGGCAATTTGCAATACTGAAATCATTCATGAAATGATAAATGATGTGTAAAAAGGCAGAATCAATATAGCTATGGTATAAACTCTAAAGGAGATGAATGCTTATTTAAATTAAAAATCCTATAGCAATAAATACATGCAATGAAATAATGTTACTCGCATAATGCAAAGTGAATGTGAACTCATACTAAATAACAATCAAATAAATCTATTACTGGCACAGTAACAGAGTAAGCAAAACACATAATAGCAAGGTTTAAAGGATACTGTGCCTTCCCATATTCCAAAGTATCATCTCCATCCACATCTAGATCTGCATCACTATCATGGTTCTCTTTACTGCTGCATGTTACAAACCCAGAACCTGCAAAAAAAAAAAAAAAAAAAGCAAGGAAGCATAAGACAGATATGACTTTACGCTCTAAAAATAAGTAGATAAAACCTGGTAAATTAAAACACATGAAACCAACATTGAAAATAGGCAAAAAGGTACATTTCATACAACAATGATCGCCCTCTAAAGCAAAGAACCACTTCAGATTTATCTTACCAAAAAATACCTCACAAGACATAAAACCAACAAACCAAACAGTCAACTAAGATGCAACAGCTATCTAGTGTAGGAAAAACAAAAGTAATAGGCTGGATCCCAATTCTGTCAGCAAGCCATCACACAATGTGACATGTAATTCCAGGCTGGCTCTTGAATGACACCTCTATAAACTTGGTGATGAGCAGGGAGACAAACTCCCCATTCAATCTAAGAGCACCTTTCAGCTTTAGTTAAGGACTTTGCTTCTAACACCTCATAGGTGTTGGGCAAACATTACGACTTATACTGGCAAAAGCAAGATGCAGACAAGTAGACAATAAGCTAAAGAATCAACTTAAATTCTACGAAAGAAGAGGAAAAAAATTTACAGTACATGTGTTTGTGTGCATCTAATAGGTGCTAATTTAAATTCTCAAAAAAAAAGACAAAATCAAAGCCCACAAATTCATTCAATCAATTTTCTAAACTTTACTTATTCTAATACAGTTTCACAGATACTAACACAAAATCAATTTATCAGTTTTATTACATAGAAAAATGATGGATTATATACTGTATGCCTTTCAACTTACAGTGGGTTTAAAAACTATTTCTGAGTGATGTGTTAGTTTCATGACATTACAAGAAAGCTACACTCCAACATAATATATTTGGAATTAGGGTCTGCACCTCTTTTCTTGCCCTGTATTGTCTGTCATGCATTCTCAATAGGTGGATGAAACCTGCATTTTAATCATGCTAAAATTTCATTAGGTGCAGAAGTTACCATAAACAATCAATCATTCAAAAAGTTCCAAGAAGAGTAATGAATGTTTTACAACAACAAAACAAATGCACTACACACTGAAAAAATAAGTTTTTCCAACATGGAGCTGGTCATCAAAGTGCTATACACCCTTTAAAATACTTAACATTACATACAGGGATTGGGGTTCAAGTGGGGATAAGAAAAAAATCAGTACTAAGTTGAACAGAAATAAGTAGGCTCTAATTACTGTTTTTTGCCATTCAATGATGCTTCCTCATCCAATTTACAACCTGCTTAAGTGAAATTTCGGGAAGTGGGAAGGTAGAATCTATCCAGGAAGCACAAGGAACAAACGAGCCAACCGTGTACAGGGAACTACTTCATCACAAGACTAACTTTTTCCATACTGATCCAGTTTAGAGATGTAAAAATAACATAGCAGCCCACTTTTACAAGAAGAAAGAAAAATCATAGAAAAACTGAGAAAACCCTACATAAACAAGGTATACTGTAACTTAAAAATGCCTATATCTTAACTCAGACTAAAGGATCAGTGAAGTAGCATTCGACACTATACCATTATGCCTCTCCTTGATTCTGATTTGGGAAAATTTGTGCATACACAGTTTTTTTTGCTTTTAAGATTGCAATACCAGACTTTTGTATTGAGCTGCAAGTAGCACGTCTCTAGCCATGCATGCAAGGGAAGCTACAGTCAACTTCTTGTCAGTAATACCTCCACCCCAAAATTTATACTAACAATTCACAAGGAAAAAACCACATTTACAGAATGATTTTTAGTAATGAAATGATTTTTTTCCTTGTCCCATTAATTGTATTTCCAACTACTGGAAAAGAGCAGAGTTGCACAAGTTTCTAGGTATGCATTTGCTAAGTTAGAGACAGACTTTACTTGTCATATAATCAGGATGAAAGCGAGTGAAATTAAGCACTAATTATACATTTTGGACGTGGGAAGAAAACTAAAGAATCTGAACAAAAAAACCCAATTGCATCACCATGCCATTCAGGACTTAATATATTTCTGCAAAAACACTTTTACAGATACATAACTGGAATAGTTCAGACAGTTAAATGCCTAAAGGTTTTAGACAAGAAATGTTTAATTCTGGATTAACAACTGACAGGATGTAGTGGCATAGTAAAAATAGTTTAAGTGATTTAAAAATCAACTTAACAGATATTATATCATTTAAACTCTGATTTAAGGGTGAAAACAAGCTGTGTATTGCAATTAGCCTGCATATAAGATTAAATAAAAAGAAAAAGAGAGTAAACCACTTTATAAGAAGAAAAAATGTGTCACATATTTTAGGCAAATATTGTGCACTCATCCATCCATTCATATCAAAATCCTCCTAATCTGCAAACCTGCCAATTAGAAAAAGGAAAATCAAAAGTCTTAAAGAAATTCTGAATATGAAAAAAAACAATGAAGGGTCCAATAGCTAAGCAACTAATGAGCCTAATAACAATAAACCTTACAAAGTAATAAAATGTATTACTTATATAGTTAAAAACATTCTTGTAATAATGACTTTTTATCCACCTGCTTTAGAAATTAAAGTGTAAATGATTTGGGGTCCTCTCCTTTCATTTTAGTTAACCTGTCAAATCTGAACTACTTTCTATTCTATTTACAATTCTATTGTAGTACTCTAGGTCAAAATCCCTTAAGTCTCTTAAACACCAAGATGAAATAATCATAAGAAAAAACTGGCCAAAAAAATAGAATTGGTAAACTTCAAACTTGATTCTTTTCAATATACTTAACTCATAACCAGACTCCATTCACAGTGGTGTTCCTTAGCAAATAGTGAACACGAAGGGAATTTATATAGGGGCAATGACCCTGTACAGACAGCCCTAGACATTAAGGATTAGACAGAGGTTGGCAAAAGGTCAAGGAACACTTTGGGATAAACTGCTAAATGAGGCTTAAATGTAATTATTTTGTGTAAATGTGGAAGTGCAAATGAAAAAGAAAAATACATTTTCACCACTAATAGTAGATGGCACAAGCAGCTTTTGAGGGCTGTGAGCAGAAAGAAAATCACTGTTAATTTAATCAATTGATCAGCATATCGATTGGAGAGTCAGAGCTGATAGTTAACCATGCATAGCAAACCCACAGATGTGAGACCGCAGCAAAGAAGCCATTGATTTCTGTGAGCTGCCAGTCAACAGCACTACCTGAATGAAAATGAAATGGTGGGGGAAGGGAAATGGAGACTGGAATAGAGAGAAAGGCGAACAGAGAGTAGAAAAAAAAAAGTCTCAGTTTAGGTAAGGAAGAATTTGTGTTCTTGGCAGCTTGGGAGTAAGTTAAATTAGTTACAGATGCAATCACAGCATCTTGTGTAAACTCTATTGATTGGACAGCTGCCAGGCCTGCCGCCTTGATGATCAGCCAATCAATTGGCTTGCAATGTCACCTGCCACTTTCCTGAACAGTTGACAACGCAATTATCCGATGCGGAGGCAGGGAGTTGGCGTGTGTCAAATGCAGTTAGATGCTCATGGAAGGCTACTCAATAAAGTCTGATAACGTACAGGTTAGCGCAGTAGATACAGGAAAGACAGATGTACTCACTCTAAAAACGAAAGCTATTTTAGGAGCCCAATGTAATGAAGAAGGATTTTACTACCTGCAAGGGGGTTTTAGCAAAGTTAACAGAATGCCTCTGTTACTCTACCTTTGCTATGCAAATTACCACAAAGAGTTGTCTTTTTAGCACTTAGGTAAAACTGACACATTGTCGAAGTTGTTAATGATAATATGAATGAACTTCTGGTTCATCTGGGACAGATGGACTATAGATGAAATTTAAAATATGTGATATAAAACATTTTTGGGGTAATGCTTTACAAAAAATATAATTTATTTTGTTCATGTCATTGTCATTTAAATTTGTAATAAACTTTAAAAGTATACAACTATGGATTCCAATACTTTGTAAAAAAAAATTGTAGATTTTTTAAAAAACTGTTTTGTGTTTGGCGATAACAAAGAAAGGTAGCACTTGTTTGTATCTATGCATTGCTTTTAATGGAAAAATACTATATAAAAGAAATTGCTTATAAATTACTCAAAAACCTCATATTTTTCTATAAACTGAGCAAAAGTAGATTGCAAGGTTTACTTGGAGTGATTCACCATGCCAAGCTGAACTTGCAAATCATGTACTTTATAGTCCAGCACTATAGCCAATAATTCACACTGCTTAGCCAAAATAAATTGTGGTTAAACTGCAACACATTTCTGACAGGAAATGTTTTCATACAGAAAGAACATCTAAATTAAAAGTGCAATGCTTAATGCTAATTTCCAACAGTATATATTGCTTAACATAGCTTTGAATCTGTAAAGTTTACAGTCAAAAAAGGTATTTTGCTTTCAAGAAGTATTCTGGTCATTTGTCATACACTGACTAACAGAAATAAAAATATTTATTTTATTAATTAAAAAAAAAACTGAAAAGACAAGTCAGAAGAAATCACAAATTTTTACACTAGCTACTCAAAAAATATTTTATCAGCCAGTCTAAAATGCTGTAGAATCATTGAATGTTGCCATTATTGTAAGTATTCATAAAATACTGGTACATAATTTAATGTATATTTAATTTTATTTTTTAAAGATTATGGTAAAGTCCCCAGAAAACTTTGAACATCTTAATCTATACTTCTGATGCACTATAAAATCACTTTCTTAGTTATACACACTTGCAACTCATGTAACAAAATCAAGATAACATTTAAGCAGCACAAGTTTACTGCCATATTATAAGAAAAATAATGACTGTGCTAAATTCAGGGAAAGAAAATAGGAATTAAGCAGGGCCCTAAGATCAAATACAACATTGCTTATTATTAAGAAAATGTACTCAATATGAAGACTGGAAACAGCTAAAACAATTTTCAAAATCTTTGGGGGGGGGGGGGGGATCACAAGATTTACACTATTTTTTCTGTAACCCCAAACACCCGACCCCCCCCCCCCAAACGAAACGCCTGTGTATATCCTTCAGAAGTTGTCTGGCTAGCTTTCCTGATCAACCGTTATCACTCCTTTTAACCAGTCTTGGCAGGCAATCTAATCTCCCCTGAAAAGGTCACCGCCACTTTAACTGCCTTTCAATCACATTATGCACGCTGCTGCACGCGCACACAGTCTGCTGGCCCTGCAGCGCAAGCCCAGCTACCTCATTCTATCAGCCAAGACTGGATCAATACACTCATGACAGTCACCCTCCAAAATACATACATACGCTCATACACACCCAGGCATTCATTAGCCCAAGGTTGATACGGGATATGGATCGATTTTCAGATGAAACAACACAACAGAAAAAGTGAGTTCAGAAGAGCTTTTGAGAATGAAAAATAATTTTCCAGAAAAAAAGAATTTCAAAAATTCAAGTAAAGCAATTTCCTACTGTTGCTGTACCTAATCTACTTAGCCACATCTGCCAAGGTCAAAGAACCTCAAGGCTAAATCAGGATGGTATTTGAACATTCATTCTAGTTATAAAAATCAAGAAAAAGAACAACTTTGAAGTGACTTTACAAAGACAGCCTTCAAAAGGTTCCTACTACCATTATTACTGTTTCACCACCTTCTTCCAAAGCTATAGCTTCCAGATCTAACAGAGCTTTGGCTCCCATCATCAATAGTACACTAACAGACTGCCATTGAAAGAAAGCTCACTTCTTTTTTTCTGGGAGATAAGCCATTTAAACATGAGAAGACTACACTTCTGAGGCTGTAACTGATCTGATTCGATTTACTTTACCCTACCAGTTAAAGGAATGTCTGGTCTCTTACCTTTTATTTTCAAACAAGGGTAGTGGATGATAGAAAAGGTGAAACTTTTATCTAAGGAAAGCAGTTTGGTTTAAAGTATCTCACACTTCCAAGAATAACAAAAGTGTCTTGAAAAGGTCTATTTCATACTAGGTGTATCTGAATTATGTAGTTTTCTTAGACTAAATCTAAAATCCATTGCTCTACAAGTTATATTAAAGTCCCTGTGTTCTAAAATGGTGGAATGCATTGTATCATATAACACAGAATAATCAGTTTTTAAAGACATAAAAATCTTCATTACAACTACTAATTACATTCCATCTGTGATATTAACAATATTCATAAACAGAAAATTTAACTTTGGTGTCTTCAAATGTAGGTTATATTTGCAGATAAGCTGACTAAAACTAATAGGTTAAAAACAGGTTTATTAAACTGTAAAGATGTTCTTTTTCTTTTGGCTTGAATGAATCTCGAACCAGTAGCCTTTTCTGATTCACCATATGGAATTCTCCTGTATCCTCCTTAAACGGTCTACTCTTTATGCTGTCCTTATTCAGTCAATATCTTCCCTGGAAATTCATTTTAAACTGAGGTAAGATAAGGATCATAATGCAAGGATAATTCCAAACTTGAAGAAACATATATGCATACAGAATAAACTTGCCTTATTATCCAGCTAGAATTAAAACTTGCATCAGCTGCACTGCATAACAGAGTTTGTGAGGCACTCTTGGCACTGACGAAGCTGCCATCGCAAAGCAGGACTGTTCAATGTCTAGTGCACATTATAGTGCTGTGAAAATTTTTTTTTTTTTTTGCATACAGTGATCCCTCGCTATATCGTGCTTCGCCTTTCGTGGCTTCACTCTATCGCGGATTTTATATGTAAGCATATTTAAATATATATCGCGGATTTTTTGCTGGTTCGCGGAATTCTGAGGACAATAGGTCTTTTAATTTCTGGTACATGCTTCCTCAGTTGGTTTGCCCAGTTGATTTCATACAAGGGACGCTATTGGCAGATGGCTGAGAAGCTACCCAACTTACTTTCTCTCTCTCGCGCTGACTTTCTCTGATCCTGATGTAGGGGGTGTGAGCAGGGGGGCTGTTCGCACACCTAGACGATACGGACGCTCGTCTAAAAATGCTGAAAGATTATCTTCACGTTGCTACCTTCTGTGTGCAGCTGCTTCGTGAAGCGACATGCTGCACGGTGCTTCGCATACTTAAAAGCTCAAAGGGCACGTATTGATTTTTGACTTTGTTTTTCTCTGTCTCGGTCTCTCTCTCTCTCTCTGCTCCTGACGGAGGGGGTGTGAGCTGCCGCCTTCAACAGCTTTGTACCGGCAGTGCTTCGCATACTTAAAAGCCAAACAGCCCTATTGATTTGTTTCCTCTCTGTTTCCTTTGAAGAGGAAGATATGTTTGCATTCTTTTAATTGTGAGACAGAACTGTCATCTCTGTCTTGTCATGGAGCACAGTTTATACTTTTGAAAAAGAGACAAATGTTTGTTTGCAGTGTTTGAGTAACGTTCCTGTCTCTCTACAACCTCCTGTGTTTCTGCGCAAATCTGTGACCCAAGCATGACAATATAAAAATAACCATATAAACATATGGTTTCTACTTCGCGAATTTTCTTATTTCGCGGGTGGCTCTGGAACGCAACCCCCGCGATGGAGGAGGGATTACTGTAATTTGTATAATGAATCAACACAGACTTTTACACATACATTACAGAAAAGGAACCCGAGTGAACACAGAAGTTTTTAAATCGTTACACTCTATCTATACTAATAAAAGACAAAGCCCTCACTGACTGACTGACTGACTCATCACTAATTCTCCAACTTCCCATGTAGGTGGAAGGCTGAAATTTGGCAGGCTCATTCATTACAGCTTACTTACAAAAGTTAGGCAGGTTTCATTTCAAAATTCTACGCGTAATGGTCATAACTGGCACCTCTTTTTTGTCCATATACTGTGATGGAGTGCACTTCGATGGCCGTGGGAGGCGGACTTGCGTATCGCGTCATCACGCCACCCACGTAATCACTTGAACTGACTGTGAACAAAGTACGTACAAAACAAGGAAGAGCCTCAAAGAGCGCTGATGAAAACATTCATTACACAATTCAGAAGGCAGCGAAACAATAAGAAGCGAGCGAGTGACGCATACAAGCATATTCATAAGTGCAGCTACAACCGTAAGTTTAAATTAAGTTTATAGAAACGCTCCCGCTACCGTTTGCAATACCATATTCGCGACATACAAGTTTAATGAGAAGACATGAGGGCACCGTATAAACCTAAAGTTTAAATTAAGTTCATAGACCTACAAAATGTTGCCATTGATTTGAGGCAAGATTGCTTTTCTCCTGTACAACTATACGTTGCATTCTTAACAGTAAGCTTGCACAGCTTGGTCATATTACAACCGGAGTGCTGAACTGACAACGTGGTATACAAACAGAACTATAACAATCGTCAAAAAAGAAAAAAAAAAACAGCGGTGAACCCGTGGATTAAATAAAAAGGCGGCTTCCTTGGCGAAGCAAGGAAAAAGGAAGACCTTATATGGCATTCGTTTATAAAACAGCGGAAAAGCAGTGTTGAGGCTGCTTCACAAAAAAACAGCAGAGCGCCTTATATGAGCAGGCAGTCAGCTAAAGAAGGGAATCAATAAATAACTATAATCTTTAATAAACGACCAAAAAATAGCGGAGAATCCGCGGACTACATAAAGCAAATGGGTACCTGAACAGAACAGTGAGTCTCAAACAGCTACACAATAACTATAACAATCGTTATAAGCGAACAATAAAAGAATACAGAACCGCTAAGCTAGGAGAAAGGACAGCCTTATATGGCGTTCGTTTATGAAACAGCGAAGAGGCTGTGTAAAGGCAGCTTAACAAAAACACAAATCCTTAACAAATTGTTATGGGTATATTTTCCCTCAATTTAAAAAGGTTTTCTTTTCTTCTTAATAAAAATTTAAAAGCAGTACTTCACCGCTGCGAAGCGCAGGGATTTGGATATATATAGAGATATATATACAGTGGTGTGAAAAACTATTTGCCCCCTTCCTGATTTCTTATTCTTTTGCATGTTTGTCACACAAAATGTTTCTGATCATCAAACACATTTAACCATTAGTCAAATATAACACAAGTAAACACAAAATGCAGTTTTTAAATGATGGTTTTTATTATTTAGGGAAAAAAAAATCCAAACCTACATGGCCATGTGTGAAAAAGTAATTGCCCCCTTGTTAAAAAATAACCTAACTGTGGTGTATCACACCCGAGTGCAATTTCCGTAGCCATCCCCAGGCCTGATTACTGCCACACCTGTTTCAATCAAGAAATCACTTAAATAGGAGCTGCTTGACACAGAGAAGTAGACCAAAAGCACCTCAAAAGCTAGACATCATGCCAAGATCCAAAGAAATTCAGGAACAAATGAGAACAGAAGTAATTGAGATCTATCAGTCTGGTAAAGGTTATAAAGCCATTTCTAAAGCTTTGGGACTCCAGCGAACCACAGTGTGAGCCATTATATACAAATGGCAAAAACATGGAACAGTGGTGAACCTTCCCAGGAGTGGCCGGCCGACCAAAATTACCCCAAGAGCGCAGAGACGACTCATCCAAGAGGTCACAAAAGACCCCAGGACAACGTCTAAAGAACTGCAGGCCTCACTTGCCTCAATTAAGGTCAGTGTTCACGACTCCACCATAAGAAAGAGACTGGGCAAAAACGGCCTGCATGGCAGATTTCCAAGACGCAAACCACTGTTAAGCAAAAAGAACATTAGGGCTCGTCTCAATTTTGCTAAGAAACATCTCAATGATTGCCAAGACTTTTGGGAAAATACCTTGTGGACTGATGAGACAAAAGTTGAACTTTTTGGAAGGCAAATGTCCCGTTACATCTGGCGTAAAAGGAACACAGCATTTCAGAAAAAGAACATCATACCAACAGTAAAATATGGTGGTGGTAGTGTGATGGTCTGGGGTTGTTTTGCTGCTTCAGGACCTGGAAGGCTTGCTGTGATAGATGGAACCATGAATTCTACTGTCTACCAAAAAATCCTGAAGGAGAATGTCCGGCCATCTGTTCGTCAACTCAAGCTGAAGCGATCTTGGGTGCTGCAACAGGACAATGACCCAAAACACACCAGCAAATCCACCTCTGAATGGCTGAAGAAAAACAAAATGAAGACTTTGGAGTGGCCTAGTCAAAGTCCTGACCTGAATCCAATTGAGATGCTATGGCATGACCTTAAAAAGGCGGTTCATGCTAGAAAACCCTCAAATAAAGCTGAATTACAACAATTTTGCAAAGATGAGTGGGCCAAAATTCTTCCAGAGCGCTGTAAAAGACTCATTGCAAGTTATCGCAAACGCTTGATTGCAGTTATTGCTGCTAAGGGTGGCCCAACCAGTTATTAGGTTCAGGGGGCAATTACTTTTTCACACAGGGCCATGTAGGTTTGGATTTTTTTTTCTCCCTAAATAATAAAAACCACCATTTACAAACTGCATTTTGTGTTTACTTGTGTTATATTTGACTAATGGTTAAATGTGTTTGATGATCAGAAACATTTTGTGTGACAAACATGCAAAAGAATAAGAAATCAGGAAGGGGGCAAATAGTTTTTCACACCACTGTATATATATCTATCTCTATATATATCTATATATATCTATCTCTATATATATCTATATATATATATATATATATATATATATATATATATATATATATATATACAGTAATCCCTCGCTATATCGCGCTACGTCTTTCACGGCTTCACTCTATCGCGGATTTTATATGTAAGCATATTTAAATATATATCGCGGATTTTTTGCTGGTTCGCGGATTTCTGCGGACAATGGGTCTTTTAATTTCTGGTACATGCTTCCTCAGTTGGCTTGCTTAAATGTGGCTGTTTTGTCAAGCGATATGCTTCCTGCATGGTGCTTCGCATACTTAAAAGCTCAAACGGCACGTATTGATTTATAATTGTTTGTTTTTCTCTGTCTCTCTCGCTCTCTGACATTCTGTGCTCCTGACGGAGGGGCTGTTCGCACCACGAGACAATACGGACGCTCCTCTAAAAAAAATGCTGAAAGGCTACCTTTACATTGCTCCCTTCCTAGCAGCTGCGTTGTCTGGCGGTGCTTCGCATACTTAAAAGCCAAACAGCCCTATTGATTTCTGATTGTTTGCTTTTTTCTGTCTATCTCTCTGACATTATCTGCTCCTGACGCGCACTCCTTTGAAGAGGAAGATATGTTTGCATTCTTTTAATTGTGAGACGGAACTGTCATCTCTGTCTTGTTATGGAGCACAGTTTAAACTTTTGAAAAAGAGACAAATGTTTGTTTGCAGTGTTTGAATAACGTTCCTGTCTCTCTACAACCTCCTGTGTTTCTGTGCAAATCTGTGACCCAAGCATGACAATATAAAAATAACCATATAAACATATGGTTTCTACTTCGCGGATTTTCACCTTTCGCAGGTAGGGGTCTGGAACGCAACCCCCGCGATAGAGGAGGGATTACTGTATATATATATATATATATATATATATATATATATATATATATATATATATATATATATATATATATATATATATATATATGTGAATATGTATGTGTATATATATGTAGATATGTAAATATGTATATGTATATGTATCTGTATATATATATATATATATATATATATATATATATATATATATATATATATATATATATATGTATATATATGTGGATGTGTGTATGTATAGATAGATAGATAGATAGATAGATAGATAGATAGATAGATAGATAGATAGATAGATAGATAGAGATAGATACTTTATTAATCCCAATGGGAAATTCACAAATATATATGTATATGTAGATATGTGTATATGTAGATATGTATATATATGTATATGTATATATGTTTACATAACCTCTTTAACACACTATTTCTCCTCTGCGAAGCGCGGGTATTTTGCTAGTTCAAAGAATAAAGGGTTGTCTTGGTGTTACCAGTGTGCCCAGAAAGAGGTGTTTCATCCTGGATATCATTGAGAAGAGTCACAGCACACGGTTTGATGGCAACTCCAGTCTACATCTAGACCTGAGAAGGATGAATGCAAGGGCGTTTGTTAGAGGTATCTGTGAGCAAGTGACACACCATCTATGGTCTAGTGACCCATGCCCTGCTTACAGAGGAATCAAAGCATTATGCACATCCAAATCTGTTCCTCTGAGACTCGCAGTCAGGGCAGGTGATGGAAAGCTCCTTATGAAGGACGCTGCAATTGTGACCTGCTGGAGTGGCTACTTTGAGCAGCTGTGGAAAGCTGATCCTCCGGCTAGAACGTTAAACATCTCTGGGTCCAAAGATCTTGAGGGTGATACTCCAATTAGCTGTGAACCACCCAGTCACACTGAGATTGCACCAGCTGATGGTAGGGGAGGCTGCAGGGATCTGTGGTATCTGGGGTGAACTTCTCCAGGCTGGTGGTAAGGCTGCCCTCCTTGCACTGCAAGCAATCTTTCATTTGGGAGATTGGCGTCATCCTAACTGACTGGAAAATGGGACCTGTCATCCCTATTTAGAAAGGGAAGGGTGAGGACCTGGATTGCGGCAACCACAGGGGGATAACACTGCTCATGGTGCCGGGTAAGGTCTTTGATAGGGTCATCCTCAATAGGATACATGATCACTTGGTCACAAACAAGCGACCAGTGCAGTCTGATGATTTTAGGTCTAAGAAGTCTACCATCAACCTCATCCTGGCACTGAAGGTTCTCATGGAGCGCAAATGTAAATATCAGCAGCTTTCTTTGCAGTCTTTGTCGATTTTTGTAAAGTGTATTGACTCAGTTGATCGAGCTGCCCTGTGGGACATTCTGAGTCTTCCCAAAAGCTGCTGGATTTCAAGGCCAGCCAGTGCACTGATGCTGTGAGTGCTCTGGAGTGGAGGCTGAACCTCTGTGTTTTTCCCCAGTTGATTCTGGGGTTCATCAGGGGTGTGTTCTTGCACCTATTTTGTTCAATACTTGAATGGACTGGGTGTTGGGCAGGGACATGGGGTTCACTGGCTGTGGGGCATCTGTTGGTGAAGAAAGATTCACTGATCTTGACTTTGCTGATAATGCTGTGATCTTTGTGGAGTCAAAGGAGGCTCTGATCAGGAATCTCAAGAGACTGAGCAATGAGTCTGAGTATCCGGGCTTGTGAGTGTCCCGGATAAAATCCATGATCTAGGCCTTTACTGACCTCTTGGATACAGCTATCAGCAGTATGTCTGTCTGCGGAGAGAGTGTCAGCCTTGTTGAGAGGTTTACTTACCATGGTGGTAGGTGCAGCAACACGCTGTACCAGTGCATGCTCCCCAACCTCACCTGAAAGTTTTCCAACAACCCTTTCACCCATATGAAAAATTAATTGTCCTTATGGTTTCAATACTTGGTTGGAACACCTTTAGATGCAACAACTGCAATTAAACAAGCAATTCCTATATGTAGCCAAATATTTGGTGTGATGATGATTCCAAGACATCCACTGCTGACCGAAGTAAGCTGATAATCAGACTTACTGTAGCTGACTGAATACAGTCAAATCTGGTTGCAGCCCACCCTATTTAATCAAAAACTCACCCTATATTTACAATAACCATGAGAGTACAGGAGTCGCAACAAGATTTCAGATAACTTTGGTAAGCTGTTTGTGTGAGTAACTACAGGGAAAAGTACCTTTTCACACAGGCAATGTGGGTCTTTGAAAACTTTATTACTGAAATATATTAAGTAGAAATTTATAAACACTGTTAGGTGTTCAATAAGATTTCCTTTGTCTAAATTTACATCTGGTCAAAAGATCTGAAGTCATTAATTCTGACAAAAATAGAGGTTATCTGGAAGGGCAAATGCTTTTTCAGAACACTGTAGGTCATGGATGTCTGACACAGTCAGTGTATTCCATATATTAACCTAAGATATATGCTTAGTGGGTAATGCAAAACTGTTGACTTTGTATTCTGTTCTGAATGGAAAAAGTGGATTTGGCCTCTTTTGTACTAGACTTTTTGGTGCCTGAAAGACAATGTCTAAATGACTTCACTTTTTAAATGTGGTTGTGGTAACAATGCCAGTGGAGTTTTATGATAAGTGATACCTCTCGATACCATGGCAAAAACAGAAAATCCTATTTGACAGCTTTTTATCAAAGCACCTCCACTATTGAACTGAACAATATTGTTCCTCTTCTGTAATACAATATAAAATACAAAATACAAACAGTAACATCATCTTTAAAATACTAGTACAGGTAAACCTTTACTACTCCAGCACCACCGGGACCTGAGGACTACCGGATTAGTGACCAGATCAGAGAAGGAACACCCCTGAACATCATACCTTTCAAACATCAAGTGAATAAGTACAGGTTGGATAACGAAGGAAAAAGAAACATTAAATGAAAAAAAAAAAACAGTAAAATTTTAATGAAGTTAATATACCTGTACTGGAAAGGTACTGAAATACCAAACATTTAAAACAGTATGTACTATCACTTTGGTAGTTCTGGTACCAGAAGTTAATGCCAGGCTTTTTCTCAATTGTTCTAACCGTCCCAGCAGAGAACGAGAGCTTCTGTTAATGGAAGAAGAGTCGTGCCTGCTATTATTGAATTTAAGAGAAAGAAAATGAGATGGTGGAGTGTCAAACCTATTGACCAAAAGCGGTGAAGGGCCAATGTAATGTTTTCATGAGCGGGTGACCTACATGATGTGCAGATGCATTTCAAATGTTTTTGCAATTCCTCCTTGCATTTTGACGACCTGTTGCATCATATTGAGCCCTTTATGAATCATTCTAGCACCTATGTAACCAGTCTCTCCTTGAAATTCACCACTTAAGACAGATGACTGTCACATCTGCCAAGTTGGAAAAATCTCCATGCAGGCATGTCTCTAAATCTAACATCATTTTCACTGCACAGCATCGGTTATAAGCTAGGCTGTAGAAGATAGGTACAGTGCAATGTGTGAAGCGTTTATAGAGTTTACAGGGATAAATGAACTCTAAGATAATTCAGGATATTTCAATTTAAACAAATTCTTTAAAGCTGCTTTTGCAACAATATTTTCTTAAAGTTTGGTTTGTCAGTAGACCACCCTGTTAAGTTTGTAACATTTGTATCTTAAGCTGGTGTCACACACGTGCGCATGGGAGGCAGCTAAAGGGCTTGAGTGATGGCAGCTCTGAGACAGGCCGGGAGGTGACAGAGTGCACGGACTCTTTCTCTCTTCCCTGTAGACCATTCCTGGGAGATTCCATCTGCCTCTCTTGACGTCACTTCCAGGACCGAGCCAATGGAAGGAGACCTTACTGGATCCGGCCCCTGTGATGTCACGTCCGGGCAGGAACCAATGACTAAAGAACATGGGCCCGATCCTTATGACCTCACTTCCTGTCTTCCCCTTTAAAAGCCTTCCCCTTTCCCCTATTTGTCAGCCTTGTTCTGGACTCAACTGTATGCACATCAGTGCTGTTATTTGATAAAAAAACGACTTTGCATCACAATTTTTCCTTATGATAGTGTACAAATTCAGAAATAGAAAATTACTTGGGCCGTCATTATCTATACCCAAAAATTTAATAAGGGTGTGGCAGAATTACATTCTTTAATGTGCCATTCAAATATATGACTTGTGTTTTCACTTATGGGTTATATTAATGAACAGTAGTCTGATTTTAAAAGCCAAACAAATGACACAAATTCAGTGATTAAATGTCTCTTAACACAGTACATGTCATTTTAATAGGAAGATGTGCTTTGCCCTTCTAAGTTAGGGTTACAGAAATACTAAATAAAATTTTATTTTGGTATTACCAAATAGAGCAACTTGTGTCATCAGCAGTATACACAATCCACATAGCCACTTTGTTTTAATTTTGCCTTAATGTTTTCTTGCTACAACTGCTGTTTACACTGACAGTCCTATACATTTGTGAGTTCCCCACTGCAACCCTGAACTGCACACACCAATTAGAAAATGGACAAATGCTTGGAGTGATGGACATTTGTAAAGGTGCTCATTACAATCAGATAATAAATACAAAGCCTTTGTTAATGTATTAGTGCTGTATAGGACACTATTTAAAATCGAATAATCTTGTTACCTTTTCATCTCCTCTTTCAAATGTTTAACAATACAAGCTAAATGATTACACCTTATTTGAAGGGTAAAGATATTTTGCTCTCAGAGCACCCACAAATCTGTTTCTGAACTAATTTCATAATGGGGTAAATATGTCAATAATAATGGAATGGGTGTTTTTTTTTTTTGCTTTTCCATTGCAAGTGCTCGTTTTTTGCATGAATAGTATGGATGAAATGTGAAAACAGAGACTAATAGCTGGATTATCAAAAGAAAATATAAAAAACTGTGGTTGTCTGACAGGAATCGACCAATTATTTTTGTGAGAACACCGACATACAAGAGGGGTTCAAGTATTACATAATGTGGATGGCTGACTGCTATCACTCTTGTAAGATCAACCACAAAAGCTTAGTGAAATAAAAGAAAATGTTTCAACACTAGACAGAAGAAGAAAAAAAAAAACAGGTGCTAAATAATATGTGAAATAAAAGAAAATGTTTCAACACTAGACAGAAGAAGAAAAAAAAAAACAGGTGCTAAATAATGTTATATTATATACAAGGAGTTAAACTTAATCATTCTTAACAATTAAACCAATAAATATCGGATAATATGACAAGCACACACAACATACAACTGGAGTCTTTAAAAGGAAACTGGGAATCAATGATAAAATAAATACATTTTCTAGAATTGGTACACAGGTCAGTAAGCCATTTTGGCTGTGACTAAAGGGAAATGAAGTCCAGGGACAGATGGGAGAAAACAACAGCAGTGCAATAGTTAAAGACAAACAAGGTCCAGATAGGCATGTGAATTCACACTTCACAGACAGAAATATGTAGGACCTACCTAAACATGAGAATTCTTTCACCTCTAATGTAATTTAGCGTTTCACATCTAACATAGCATAGGATAAAACAATTTTATAAAGATTGCTACTGCAGGCTACCATTGTACAAGACTACAATAATCAAGGGAGCAAAAAAATCTAATCCTTGTGTTTTTAACAAAATAAGTTACTTGCCAAGTAATTTCTAAAATCTGTCTGCATTTGTACATTAAATGGAAAAACTGAAAAATGTAAGAAACCAAATCAAGAGAAGTGGACAACTTATAGATATCAAAATTCAACTCAAAAAATAAAATGTTTGACAAACAGATTTAATATAAGTTATGTCATGAACCTTAAAACATACACTATGAGTTTAGTGGATGAACTGAAGCTTTTAAGATTAGGCAAAGGAAATATTACTCACACCCACCCAATGCAAATGTAAAAGGGGAGAAAAATAAGACACACACTCCACTCTCTCAGTTCCCCATAACAAAAAACATTTTCCCACCTTTCAAAAGTTTAAAAGGTCATACCTCGGAAACCACCCTCAAGAAGAGAGGTGGCACGTACTCGCTTCTGTCCACACCACTCGTACTCTTCAAAACGATTTCCATTCTCACCATCAATGTCAACAGAGTCATCCTCTGTTCCACCAGCACTCTCTCTCTGCCAGAGGAAAGTCTATAATCAGTTGCAGATACAGAAAAGATCCAAAATACAAGTAAAAATTTAAAATATTGATTTCCTAAAATAAATGGACCAAATGCTATTTATTTCACAAAGCTGATCATGAAAAGAAAATATGATGAATCCTTTCTAACATAAACAGATCATTAATATTGGTTTGTACATTTACAGGTGCTTAATCATACATTTTATTCTATGCTGACAGTTTTGTCAGTTTCTGGTGTCCTTAAAAAGATATACCATTGACATTCTGACCATGACTTAATATAAACAAGGGATTAAACTTGTGAAAGAAAAAACAGTGATATTGTTAAAAGTGATGCAAAAATTACTTAGTAATCATTATGGATAACATGGAACATATTTTCACTTTAATCTGTTAAGTCATCAAGTGTTTATATATAGATAATAAAATGTGTATACCTACAATCAAAGAAAAAATATTTTGGAGAGAATACAGCTATACACTTTCAAAAAATACACTGAACACAAATTAGTTGGACTGGTGCTCAAGTAAGAGGCATGAATGATACTGTACCATCACATATCAGACTTAAAAATTTTGATTCAAAGAACCTTGTCAGTGAAGTATGTGTTAAATATTGTATTATGTCAATAAATTACACAATTTTGGTATGAAATTAATTTACCAAAGACACAAGGATAAAAACTTGTATGAAGAATTGTATATTCTCCATGCTCAGAATAGGACAGGAAGACTTAGGTACACTACTGAGAACAAACTAAGCTTGAAAATCTTTAGCTTTATGTTATAGAATGCTTCACATTTGTCACACAACGACCATCATGAGCAAGACATTTAATTTATTAAAAACTAGGGGGCTCTGCCCCCTGCTTGCTTCACTTGCCAACCCCTAGCCCCATTCCCCTCCAGCACTATGCGCCGTTGTGAAGGGGGTGCAGAACGCACCCCAAGGAGACTGGAAACATTTATTCCTCTAGAAGCAAAACTTTACATTTCAATCCATCTGCATAATTAAAATTATATGTATAGTTTTTTTTAATATATCTAATAAAATACCACACATAACATTATCTTTTCTTTTTAATGTCTCAGTAACTGCTTAGTTAGATGCATACACATGCACACACACACACATACACATATACACATACACACTCCTTTTTATTTCTGCCATGTGTAATGTTGAGAGATTTGCAGATATGTATATGCCTTTGCATTTACGTCTGTTTTATTAAGTTCAAAATAAGCCATTAATTTTGTATTTCTATTTTTCGCTACCTTTAAAGCTTCTGCTTCTTCACCCTCTTTAAACTGAATCATATTCTGACCTGGTAAATGAATCGGTAATAATTCATCAGAATGACTTCGACCGTGCATTGGCAATTCCATTAAATGCCACCCGCTTTCCACTGCACTGAGGTTCCGAGTATCTAAACATGCTTGGACTTCGTCCTGTAACTGTTCTTTCGATAAAGTTACACATACTCTATTGTGCCCTTTATGAATATACTTGTAGATGTACTTAATATTCTTAACCGATGCACAATACTCGACATTAATACGACAATTGAATCATTTGAGCAAATAAGGGTTATATAGTACAATCATTATCGATCATCACAATTTTATCATCTTTCTTTCCGTGATAAGTGTGTTGTTTGTGACGACTATCTTTACGGCAATAATCAGGAAAGCCAGCCTTAGTCATATCTGTTGTTTGAACGAACGCTTTACGAAATTTATTTTAACACTTTTTCTCTTTTGAGTCCAACATACTGAATCTTTTAAATGTGGTCCGTGAGACACGTGTTTAATGACTTTGTACCATAATTCAGGATAGGTTCCTCTGTTTGGAATTTCAGCACAGACAAACCAATCTACATCATCACCAGTTAATAATTAATTTTGCAAAGTAACCAGCAAATGCATGCGAGGTAAACCCCGTTTTTGAAATTCGATCGTGTAAATGTATGCTCTGATTTAACCGAACACCGTTTTGATTCTATGTTGCATTGCTTCTCCGTGATCATAAATATAGATTGACTGAATTGTGGTTTCTTCGAAATTAAACTTGTAGTAGCTTTAATTGTTGCGGGACCACAGATTCTCATAGCATATGGTCCATTATTGTGTAAATCTACGTTTTGATCACTGAATGATGCGAAGGCGAAAAGATTATTGTACACTCAGATACTTTGCCTGTAGTGTTTGTCGATTTCACTTTCACCAAACAACAAATCTTAATTCTCGCCAATACGCCTCTTCATTGGGAGGCAGCACTACTTTTACCTGATGGAAACACAAATTAGACAATCTACAAGTCTCCGACTTAAACTTTAAAGCCTTACAATATCTACATATTTCTGTCATATTACCTCTGTCCATATATTTGATCTCTTATTGCTGTTCCGTTATTTCACAGAGTAATAATTTCAGTCTTTTTTTTGATACTTTTGAATTTTACTACTTTCATATTCTTTAACTTGCTCTGCATGTGTATTGTGTCAACATTTTTGAACGTCTTTATTAAGTCTTTTATTTCTGACCCACAGGAACAATTTTTTAACGAGCAAGTGAAAAGTCACACGCACAACTGATAGAATTAAACGCAGAAATATGCACTCTATCAAACTCTTATTAACTCTGCACAATGCCACTTGGTGCACTGATTAAGAACACTAGGTATATGATGCCTAGCGGCATATTTGAGACCTACATCCTATTCCTGTGCTACTGACTGATTCCAGGAATTTATGGGATCCCCCTCATTAAAAGAAGGGGGAAATTAAAAACATCAAAGAAATTGCATGGTATTCCAACTAACATAAATCTTACAAAGTTCAACTTTTACATTGCTTTTGTTTCATCAGCTGCAACATTATGAGGGAAACCACAACTTCTCTAAATACTCAAGTTTCCTGATTTTTGATCTCAATTGTAAACACTAGAACCCCTAAAGACAATCTGATTACTGTGTATGCCAGCAATATACTGCAGGCTTTGGTTACATGACAACAGCATGATGCATACAGAATCGAGAAAGTCACACTAAACTAAGAAAAAGAAGAATGTTATTGTCATTCAGAAACATTACACTGCTAACATTTTAACTTCTTAAAACTGCGTTGAGCCACACAAGAGCTTTTCAGTTGAATGTTATAATATCACTATGCTCATATTCATATTCATATTTCAACCACCCCACCCCACATTAATTTTATGAGTTTGTCGGTTTTCCTGATGTGAAAAGCATGAAAAAAGAAAAATAATTACATAAAAAATAATAAAAACACACTAAATTTCTGCAGGTCAACTGAAGCTCAAAAATTCCCATCTGCTGCTCAGAATATACAGAATTCTATGTGTCTAGTGATAAACTGTTTCAAGGACTGGCATGAAAATGATTTTGAAATTAAAGGTTTGAATGAGTATATAATTATATCTAAATAGTTACAAATGGTTTACTTGTTGTTTCAGTGTGATATATTGTGTGTGTATATAAATATTTGGGTTTTATTTCTTTCTAAAAATATAATTGCAACTGTAATACTAGTTTTGAGGGATAACTTTAGTGCTAAACAGTTTAACTTTTTAATGCTATGGGATATGAAATTTAAACATGTTACAATGATAGCTGACAGGCCTGGGCACAAGGGACAACAGATTCATAAAACTGCTTGGTCATGTACTATGAAATTCAGTTTTTAGAGTGAAATCCCTAAAATGCATTTTGTATGTTTTATTTAGATGATACTGGTGTGAATCAAAGGTTTTTATTTATAAGAATACTTTCTTTTAAAAAATGTAGAGTAATATGCACCACTCTTCAGCCACCTGCATCTCCTCTATTACATTAGCAAAATAATAGCCTTTCATTTTTGGGTATGCAATTTAGGTGAAATAATCCCAAAAATCCCTTAAGGCACAAGAGGTTAACAACAATACTGTTACAAGCTAACATTATGTGATAAAGTATAAATTCCATCAAATTTAAACTTGAAATATGTCTTCATATAAACCAATGCAAATACAAGTTAAATTCTAAAGGCTATATTTATTTATATGAATGTGGCATCCAATCTTCTAAGGAGACACAATAGGGCCCTTTGTGGTTCATCATTATTAGCTTGAACACCAGAGAGAGAGGGAGAGAGAGAGAACCTTAGTCCTCCTCATGTTTAACAAAGGAATGGCTGCTATTTCTTAATGGAGAGGAACGTCTACTCTTTACTCAATGGCAAGTGACAACAAGTAAAAACACGCACAGACTTCTTCCAGAAACTCACCCTTATAAAGTGTTCTATAGAGAAAAAGGTTTATGATACAGGAGACCCTAATGGTGACCCCATGCTGCACAATGTAATAATATTTAAAATAAAAAAAAAAAATCTCACATTACTCATTTCGAATAATCGCCATGTCCTTTTATCCAGTCGTATACTCAAAACGTCCAAAGAGAGTGTATTAAAATATTAATAACAGTCATCTTCAGGAAAACCACCATTCATGGTAAATAAGAAAAACATATTCCTATTAACCCTGTGCTTTTGAATTGAAGACCTGCCTATCCCTCTTATTCATTTGTCAAGTGTCCTGTCAACTAAATACAACCTTATTGCATAATTTAAAGTCTCATTTGTTGAGTATTTGTAACTAAATTATTCTAAAATACAAATTCTATTCACCTTAGGGTAGCTTTCATAGATTTAAAAAATATATATACGGGAGTATGTGATTAATGACAGCTACATTTTAGTAATTAAAATGTGAGATCCAGAACACTAGTACAAAAACAATTAAGTAAAATGTCTTTACTGTTATACCATCCATACACAATATTGCAGTACACAGTGGCACGAAATAACGATCCTCAGCATTGCCACTAAAGTCACTAAAAAAAAAACAAAAAAAAAACCCTCTGCTAAACCATACTGCACTAAAGTAATATACAAAACAAACCTATGCATTGGGGCATTATCCCTTCTTGTTTTCAGTTAGTAAGATAACAAAATACTGTGTATATGGCATGTTTTGAAACTAGGAGTAGTCCTCTGAAGATTTTCAGGCCAACTATAATTTTTTTTTTTGCAATGACTTCTAATGAAAGTTCTCTTAAAACCACTGTGCTGTTGTTAGTACAGTAAGTCCACTAAATATGTACAGGTTCCATTGCTACAGCACGTTTGCAAGTCCAAAGTGATCATAGGTCCAGCAAATTTAGCCTAGGCACCCAACGAACACAATGCAACCCTCAAAAACATGTATATGTACAGCTATTTGTATACAAGAAAATGCTTTTACAAGTTAATATTTGTAATTTTTGTTATAGATTTCTAGTGCATTTTAACAAAAAACAACTGAAAGTTATTTTTTTTTATTCCCATTGATTTCCATCAGCTGATCTCAGTACAGTACTTGCTTACCACTAGCGAAAAAGCCTACGTGATTGTCTTCAAATCCACTTCTGGCCGCCACACACAAAGTGAGCAATTGGATGACATCATCACTTGACACCTACAGCCCCACATTTAATATCGGTACCCAGTAAGTGTTCACGGCAAAGATTTGTGCATCAAAATAAAAGTAAAAATCTTCTCGAACGTGCAGCACGAGTAACAGCATAATGCTGCGCTGCACACTCAATAAATTTGTAAAAGGGTAGATGCCAGCGGGGGAGTACTGACTGATAGTAGGGCTTCAGCAACATGTCAATTGAGCAGTTTCATTTCTAAGGTTTTATTAAAAGCCCACTAGTTAAGTTACACCATTTGTTAAAGTGTTTCTTGGATATTTGCACATCCTACACACTTCACATCAAAATTATGTCATTATTACTAACATATGAAAACAGTTTCCATTTTAGCTGCGTGTTCAGCATTTCTTGCCTCGCATTTCCTCTGTCATTCTATATTTACATAGATTGTTGTAGACAAGAAACACACATGAAATGCATGTATTTCAAATCATGGTATTTCATTACCTATATAATTCCTTACAAATGCATTGCCAGATAAATACTTCAACACAGTACAATACTGTGAGAATTGCAGCAAGGTGATGATGCCTTCGTCTGCCTGAATGGGGGTGGGGGTGCGTTCTGCTATTCCACACATTTGCAAAACAAAATCAGGCTATTAATACAGTGATAAGGTGCTACGGGCTTCTTGGTGTATGTCAGGAAAATTTAAGGAGGTTAACGAAAAAATCATAAGCTTCAGGGATTCTAGTGTTAAAAAAAAAAAAAAAAAATCACAATTTGAAGAAATTACACAAAATACAAGCAAGGTAGGAGGAAAACATCTATTCTAATAGCAAAAAAAAAAATCATAAATGAAGGTATACGTAAAGTCTATACAACTGTCTTAAAACAAAACAAGGACAATTGTAGCAAAGAAATACCATAGCCAAACCATCCAAACCTAATTCTTCATACTGTGTTGAACATAAGTCCTCTCATCTTTTTCTTTTCCCAAGCCTAAACAAGCCCTTTCTATATCAAAAAGCCTTCGTCACACTGCACAACTTTTTCCAGTGATTGTCAGTCGCAGACATCATTTACATAATCTTAACAAGTTGGGGGCAGTTGCAGTATGCTTTCGTGACTAGTCATTAAACCTTATCATCAGACTAACATTTGGAGGTTTAAAAATCTATTCTATATAGAAGGACTCTACTACTCTTAACTATACATCTGCCTAAAGTAAATGTGCATTTTTTATTTTTTGTATACTATTTATTTGTTATTATTCTTATCTAATTGTATTTGTTTTTCTTTGCATATAAAGCACTCTGGGCTACATCCTTTGAATGAAAATGTGCTACAGAAATAAATGTTGCGGTTTATGTTGAGGAGATTCTTTGCTGCCAAAGGACCTGGGCAACATGCAGTAACAGAAGGAACCATAACAACTACTAACACATTAGAGGCACACAAGATATTCAAAATGAAAATGTTCAGTCATCCATCAGGGGCCTGAAGCATAACTGGGTCATGCATGAAATAACATGACCAAAACCACAAAAGCAAGTCTACATCAAAATGTCTAACAAGAAGCAAAATTAACATTTTGGACTGACCTGCTGTGATAGGACTTGAAATAAGTGGTTCACACTCAAACATGTACAAATGTTTCTGAATTAAAGCAGTTCTGCAGAGAATAGTGGCCTAAGATTTCTCCTTGGTTACGAGAAGAATTGACATCAAATTACAAAAAGCATCTAGGTGAAGTAATTGTAGCCACAAATGGCACAACCAGTTATTAAGAGTAAGTCAATATGACATTAGGAAAATATAGGTTTGTTCAATCAGGCACCCTTTACCTAGTAACAGATAGTAGTTAAAGAACTGGTAATATAGGTATCATTTGGAAGAGGAAATCAAGAAAGAGGCAAATGTATTTTACAATGCACTGTATTAAGTTTTACAACAACATAATATTAATTGCAAAAATATTAAAATACTGTATGCCTATTATATGCGTTTTACAGGAAATAGTACAGATTTGCCATGACTACTACAAAACTCACAAATTCCTAATAGAAGGAATTGTATATGGTGATTAAATGATTAAAAATCACAAAAAAAATATATATGTATCACAATAACTAAAAAATATGTATTAAATGCAAGCACTACTTTCCAATATAATAGACAGAACACAGAGCATAGATCACACTTACATTGGATCCAAGTTAAAATCTTCAGTCAAGTTAACAAGCATATTCTTGAGAGGAAAACAAAGTAACAAGCTTGTTCTTGAGAGGGATACTTATGTAGACATGGAGAGTACCTGCAAACTCTAGGTAAACAGCAGAACACAGGACACCTGAGCCATGACGCAGCAGAACTAACCATACAAATATACATTCTAATACCTGCTTAAACAAATACACGGGTGTTACCTATCCCAGCAGCAGTGAATGCAAGTCAAGATACACCCTTGGACAGGATGCCAGTGTACTGCATGGCACACACTTGCTTTCAATAGGGCCAATTTAGAGTTGTCAATCCACCAATGCATTCCTAGCAGGATGCAGAAGATAAAACCGAGTACTCAAAGGAAAATCCATGTTGATATACAGAAATTGTGCAAGCTCTTCACAGACAACAACTTGAGCAAAAGACTCAAACCATGGATCGGTATGGCAGCAGTAAAAGCACTGCTGCACCATGCCACTCTCTTTGCAGTAACAATTCACAAATACTCAAATTTATTTCATTCAATAAACCAAATACTGTACCTAATTATACTTTAAACATTTAAGATAACAATCAAATGACATGATACTATATAATTAGAACCTCTAAGATGATAAAATTGAAACAGAGAGTTAGTGAAAGAGAATGGAACAGATTAAAGGAGCTTGAAGAGATTAGCAGTCATATGCAAAGGAGGGCACCAGTCCCGATGCTACCTTAAACAGGCAATGCTCCACATGCCTACTCATCTCCTCCTCTGTCCCTGTCAGCGGTGAGCTGCACAGTGGACATACCTGCCCATCCTCTGGTTTCCGCCGCTTCATTTTCCCAATCCGAGCTGCAAAATAAAAAAGAAAACAAAAAATAAATATCTGCATTATAGAGCAACATTTTATATTTCTGTATGGGTACAAAGGAGGACAATATTAAAAAACAATACAGATATGCAAAATAAGCTTGCCACTATGAATGCCTGGTACACAGAGAGAGAGAACATTTAAATTCCTCTAACTTAAAATGATTAATGTATTTGGAAGATTTTGCTTAAAATATACCTTTTGAAAAAAGGCTACAGAAAAAATAACTCTGCAGAAATCTCAAAAAAAAATTAGGGTACTTGATGAATACAACTGAAAAATAAAAATGTGAAAACTCCCTAGCTTTAATTTCCAGGTTAAATTTAATTCCATACAGTTAAACTGATTGAAAATGTGGTATTCTATGCAATAAAAAATATGTTACAGAAGTGACATACATATTGCAGCCAGAGCCTTTAGCTTCTCTGAAATGTACAACCAACAAATACTGGTACAGTAATCCCTCCTCCATCGCGGGGGTTGCGTTCCAGAGCCACCCGCGAAATAGGAAAATCCGCGAAGTAGAAACCATATGTTTATATGGTTATTTTTAGAATGTCATGCTTGGGTCACAGATTTGCGCAGAAACACAGGAGGTTGTAGAGAGACGGGAACGTTATTCAAACACTGCAAACAAACATTTGTCTCTTTTTCAAAAGTTTAAACTGTGCTCCATGACAAGACAGAGATGACAGTTCTGTCTCACAATTAAAAGAATGCAAACATATCTTCCTTTTCAAAGGAGTGCAAAGCAAGCAGTCAAAAAAAAAATCAATAGGGTTTTTTGGCTTTTAAGTATGCGAAGCACCGCCGGTACAAAGCTGTTGAAGGCGGCAGCTCACACCCCCTCTGTCAGGAGCAGGAAGAGAGAGAGACAGATAAAAAAAATCAATACGTGCCCTTTGAGCTTTTAAGTATGCGAAGCTCCGTGCAGCATGTCCTTCAGGAAGCAGCAGCACACAGCCCCCCTGCTCACAACCCCCTACGTCAGCGCAAGAGAGAGAGAGAGAGAGAGAGAGAGAAAGTAAGCTGGATAGCTTCTCAGCCATCTGCCAATAGCGTCCCTTGTATGAAATCAACTGGGCAAACCAACTGAGGAAGCATGTACCAGAAATTAAAAGACCCATTGTCCGCAGAAACCCGCGAAGCAGCGAAAAATCCGCGATATATATTTAAACATGCTTACATACAGTGGTGTGAAAAACTATTTGCCCCCTTCCTGATTTCTTATTCTTTTGCATGTTTGTCACACAAAATGTTTCTGATCATCAAACACATTTAACCATTAGTCAAATATAACACAAGTAAACACAAAATGCAGTTTGTAAATGGTGGTTTTTTTTATTTAGGGAAAAAAAAAAAATCCAAACCTACATGGCCCTGTGTGAAAAAGTAATTGCCCCCTGAACCTAATAACTGGTTGGGCCACCCTTACCAGCAATAACTGCAATCAAGCGTTTGCGATAACTTGCAATGAGTCTTTTACAGTGCTCTGGAGGAATTTTGGCCCACTCATCTTTGCAAAATTGTTGTAATTCAGCTTTATTTGAGGGTTTTCTAGCATGAACCGCCTTTTTAAGGTCATGCCATAGCATCTCAATTGGATTCAGGTCAGGACTTTGACTAGGCCACTCCAAAGTCTTCATTTTGTTTCTCTTCAGCCATTCAGAGGTGGATTTGCTGGTATGTTTTGGGTCATTGTCCTGTTGCAGCACCCAAGATCGCTTCAGCTTGAGTTGACGAACAGATGGCTGGACATTCTCCTTCAGGATTTTTTGGTAGACAGTAGAATTCATGGTTCCATCTATCACAGCAAGCCTTCCAGGTCCTGAAGCAGCAAAACAACCCCAGACCATCACACTACCACCACCATATTTTACTGTTGGTATGATGTTCTTTTTCTGAAATGCTGTGTTCCTTTTACGCCAGATGTAACGGGACATTTGCCTTCCAAAAAGTTCAACTTTTGACTCATCAGTCCACAAGGTATTTTCCCAAAAGTCTTGGCAATCATTGAGATGTTTCTTAGCAAAATTGAGATGAGCCCTAATGTTCTTTTTGCTTAACAGTGGTTTGCATCTTGGAAATCTGCCATGCAGGCCGTTTTTGCCCAGTCTCTTTCTTATGGTGGAGTCGTGAACATTGACCTTAATTGAGGCAAGTGAGGCCTGCAGTTCTTTAGACGTTGTCCTGGGGTCTTTTGTGACCCCTCGGATGAGTCGTCTCTGCGCTCTTGGGGTAATTTTGGTCGGCCGGCCACTCCTGGGAAGGTTCACCACTGTTCCATGTTTTTGCCATTTGTGAATAATGGCTCTCATTGTGGTTTGCTGAAGTCCCAAAGCTTTAGAAATGGCTTTATAACCTTTACCAGACTGATAGATCTCAATTACTTCTGTTCTCATTTGTTTCTGAATTTCTTTGGATCTTGGCATGATGTCTAGCTTTTGAGGTGCTTTTGGTCTACTTCTCTGTGTCAGGCAGCTCCTATTTAAGTGATTTCTTGATTGAAACAGGTGTGGCAATAATCAGGCCTGGGGGTGGCTACGGAAATTGAACTCAGGTGTGATACACCACAGTTAGGTTATTTTTTAACAAGGGGGCAATTACTTTTTCACACAGGGCCATGTAGGTTTGGATTTTTTTTCTCCCTAAATAATAAAAACCATCATTTAAAAACTGCATTTTGTGTTTACTTGTGTTATATTTGACTAATGGTTAAATGTGTTTGATGATCAGAAACATTTTGTGTGACAAACATGCAAAAGAATAAGAAATCAGGAAGGGGGCAAATAGTTTTTCACACCACTGTATAAAATCCGCGATGGAGTGAAGCCGCGAAAGGCGAAGCGCGATATAGCGAGGGATCACTGTATTCAGAATATGCCAAATTAGTTTGTAACTGCATTTGATAGTAAAGGTCAATGAAGCAGTCAGGAAACCCATAATATATATATATATATATTATATATATATATATATATATATATATATATATATATATATATATATACAGTATTTATGAACAGACAGAAAAGAAAAAACACTACCATATTCTACAATGAAAAGAAAAACAAAACCTTTGTAAGAGACAATGAAAAACATAATCAAACCTGCTTGATGTCACTAGTCACCTAACAGGAAAGCAGTAAATCAAATTTGCACATTTGATTCAAATCAAGTATTATAACAAAATTGTTACTCTCCCAAACAAAATTAACTGTGCAACCCTTCCACACCAGTGTCCTCATTTCACGTGCCTTGACACAGGCATGGAAGCAACAGTTACATTACAGTCAAGCAGTGACTAAACAAAGCACCAAGCAAGCATACTGTAGTGATACTGAGATATTGGTGTGTATAGTGTGGACAAACTAAGAAAAAAAGTGCCAGAACTTTCCAAAATTCAGGACACAATATGGCAAGTACAATTAGCTGCGTTTATTATATTTAACATTTTTTATCTGTGCACGCTTGCTGCTTTAACCATTATAAGCACTGATGGTGCTACAAGCAGCTTGATGGCTTTTGCTGTTTATGCATGTGTTGCTAGGCTGCTGGCACATAGAGGTTATGTTGTTTGCCCTTTGAGTTTCTGTAGAAGAAAATTGTGAGTTTTTAAAATGTTGCACTACGACTGATGTATTTATGATCTTATAGGTCTCTCTCTACCTGTAAGCATCCAGGTGGCTTTGAGTGCTTCTTGGTTTTAATAATTTTAAGTTTTCTTTTCTGGAGTAATCAGAATCTATATTTTCTTATTCTAGTGACTTAATGAGACCACAGTCAAGAATGACCCCCTACATACTACCTTGAAAACGTTTGAACACATTTAAAATGTAAAACATTAAACATTTATCACAAAACATGCAACTATGTCGATGTAAAAAGAAAAAGGAAATAAGAGCTTCTATTGGTATATTAGTGTCTTAATGGCAATGTCTTTGTGTATGGACAATACATGATCTGTGTATAACAAGGGAGCCCCTTTAACTGTATTATCCAGTGATGTGTTATTCAGCCTGATCGGTAAGGTGATCTAAACAGTATGAAAGGACAGGAAAAAGCTGTGCCCTGTGCTATGACTGCTTTGCTGTAGTTCCACAAATTAGAGAAAGTAAGAAGTTGTATTTACTGGTCAAAGGGAGATGAAGCACTTTTTATAAGATTATGAGCTTTTGTTCCCACGCCTATGGGTACCAGGTACTCATTCTGCCTGTGGAGTGGTGATGTAATCATAAATATATGTGAGCATAAGAAACTGGGATAACTAATTGAGCCTCCCAGTCATGCTAGCAGACATTTCAGATGCACAGTGTGTTTGCACTTCCATAATGTGTCATTAATTTCCCAGTTCTTTCTGAAGGTCTAAAAGCAATGGATTCTTTATACTAATGAATTTCTTGTATTTTAACCTCTGTATATTCATACCAGTTCACTGCATATTTCAATAATCATTCAGTACCACCCTTCTCCATTTTCACCATGATCCTCACTAAGACTTGGCAAGGAGTACTGTAGCAGGTAACTAATTGGGCAAGAACTACCTTGGAGCACAAATTACACTTTTGTCCTAATGATGAGGTTGCAGTATGATAATCTCAGTTACTACTGCCATTTAACTATGCACTATAGTGCACTGTATTAGTCTTTTTCACTTGATAGAAGTTAATATCTGTGTTGTCAAAAATACATAAATCTATTAAACCTAATGAGAAAAAACAGACAACTTACATTTACTGAAAGCTCATCAATACTATTTTTCTAATTTCACCCATTTATCATCAGGCTAAGCTCTGAAGGTCCCTAAAGTACTAATATATACTACACTACTTAGTAACTTATTCCATGTATCTATGGTCCTCTGTACGTACATACAATAACTTTCAAATACATGTGTGAAGTTTTCTTTAAAAAAATATTCATCTTGCACACTTTCAGTGTCAGGCCTCTATAACTAATGCTTCTGAGTTGAAATATCCTCACAATGATGTGGTTCCCCAGCCATTTCAATCATACATGTACTCAAATTCTCTTTAAATAAATTGTATAAAAAGGAGAAAAAAACAACAGGTGATCACTTTAAAGGAGAAAAGTGGGATCTTCTCAGGGATTGGGAAAGGTAAAAAAACAAGGAATAAAAACTATACCAAAGTTTTAAAATTAGGGACAAGTAAAATGTAATGGTCTAAGACAAAACTGCAGTTCATTTCAAAAAGAAATTCAGAAACTCTTAAGATTTTTGTCATAAGGAACATCCATTGAGGTATACTGAACACACTGAATGCAGCCCCATTTGAACCTGAAGATATAATGACACCATTAACGGCAATGACTGCAATCATGTGGAAACGTCCGGTAATTGTCCAAAATACCAACACCCAGAATGTCAGTGAGCTCCTGTTGCTTTAACCATTATAAGGACTGATGGTGTTACCTGCAGCTGGGCTGCTTATTCTGCTTACAGACAGGCTGATAATCTGATGGCGTACAGAGTGATAAACTGAATTTTTGCATTAAAAAAAGTGAGTTTTAAAATCAAATCATCGTGCTCTTGAAGTTTTTATTCCTAATAGAGAGGCAATATGGTTAGTTATCTTTTATAGATTAATTTGAATCTACACTTTAATATTCTAGTGACTTAATTTGACCATAGTAACTGCTGTCTTACATGTTTTTTTGTGGCATGCAGGACTGTACCTCAATTTCAGTGTATGTACAGTAGAAATTTTCTGCAAATGAAAGAACAATACTTTAAAGAGTAGTCCATTTTACACAAGTCACTTCCTCCTTTGCATTTGCTGTATGGGAGGCGAGTAGTGTGCAAGTTAATTAATAAATCATCATTGGCAGGTCCTGTGTGGAGGGGGTCCCGGTGTTCAGGTTTGTGGCATTGAGCTGGAGGATGACCTGACCTGGAGCGCCAACACCAAGGAGCTGCTGAAGAAGGTGCAGCAGAGACTGTATTTTCCGAGAATCCTCAGAAAGAACCATCTCCCCAAAAATCTGCTCCTTGCCTTTTATCACTGTTCCATCGAGAGTGTGCTCACGTACGGACTGTGTGTGTGGTATGGCAGCTGCACTTCCTCAGAAAGGAAAGCACTCCACAGGGTCATCAGGACAGTAGAGAGAACAATTGGTTGTACCCTCCCCACTCTGGAACAAATCTACACCTCCCGATGCCGCAAAAAAGCAATAGACATTTCACAGGATTCATCACATCCCGGTTTTTGCCTCTTCCAGCTTTTGCCATCAGGCAAGAGATACAGCGCAATGAAAACCAGGACAAACCGCCTTAAAAACAGCTTTTATCCAAAAGCAATCATGGCCCTGAACTCAGAATAAAAACTGCTCCATATAATTCTCCCAATGTGAAATATAGACCTTAAGTCAACAAGTGCAATTTGTATATTTTGTAAAGTACTTTTATTACTATTCAGTTTGTTATTATTTTCTCTCTTCTTGTCTTTTTAACTCTTATGCCTCACACTGAGTCGACTGCACCTTCAATTTTGTTGTTCCTTTATAAAAGTGACAATGACAATAAAGATCTATCTATCTATCTGTCAGTCATACTCTGCATTGCATAAACAAGTCTTTTCTAGCTGAATAAAGTTTATTCTGCCCAATGTTCTAATTCACCTTTACTATCCCCTTTTCACATGTTCAAATGAAATGGCTAAAAAACAGAAACAGGCATGCATCAGCCTTAGCGTGAAGTGAAGGAGAATATACAGTAAGAAGGCAAGAACGGTTGCAAACTGTACAGGTTATTGCAATCGTGATTCTGTTGATACTGGGAGGGTCTTTGGTAGGCATGCTGGTACTTTAACTGCTGGTATAGAGTAGCACAAGCCATTCTTTAGGTCTCAATCACTGCCACACAGTCATGAGTTGAGCAGTGAGCCACCTAAGCGATGAGCAATGGTGCGCGATGTTTCCTTGTTTTTAAGTGAACTCACTTCACAAAGGGGGAACCCCAATCCCGCTTGTTTCACCAAAGAGCCACTATGAAATAATGATAAAGATAATAGTAATAACAACAACAAAAGATTTACTACTGTGGATGTTTTGGGAAATTTCTACATCTAATTATGCAATTTTCATTTCGCTATAACTTAAGTTTATTACACAGAGAATTCACAAAACATTCTTTTTGTTGCTGATAGATGGCAGCACCTGCCCTGCATTGGTTTATTACAAGAATATTTCCAACAATTCTTTTGTCTTTCCTGCATTGCATTAAAAGTTGCATAATTAGATCTGGACCACCGTGTATTGTTCTGTTATGGCCCTCAGACTTAAATACAAATCACTTAAACTGTAAATTAGCACATGACTATACTTATCTTCTTATATAATACACTACCATGGCTGTCTGATTGTCTTTCCAGGATTTTAAATCACCTGTCGCTTGCAAACCATTTGACCTATTGACCTTAAATTTGGTACACATATACTACGTGACACCTACTATCTGCTTTCGGGTGATGATTGACCTCCAAGGTTATCCCTCTTTTTATTTTTATTTTATTGTAGAATCAACTCTCGGCAGCAGCCAGTAGGGTGGCCATTTGGCGCATGCGTATGGGCACCGTTCTCATTCCCTACCACCTTCAGCATCACTTCCCCTACCTCTTCATATCTTAAATCATTCTTGAAGCAGATTGAACACTTGAGTGCCAGCTTAAGTGAAAAATTAAAGAAAACGTACTAAGAAATTGCAACACAAACACTGACTTAATCAGTTTTAACATGAAAAGATGCCAACAAAAGAAGAGAAGAAGCAGGCCGCTAGGGTGGAGAAAAGAAGCGCTGCTCAGGAAGCAGTATGCACATCAGCCTCTGAGCAAATGAATGCTAAAAGTATAGAGGAAGTATGAAAACTATGAATGCTCAAGTCAAGTGTATTCACTGCATGTTATCGTGCAGTGTGCAGTTACTGGTTTTTAATATTGTAGTAAGTAGGGGATGTCTTAGGACCCCAAAACACCAGATGCAATACTAACAATGGTCCAGGATTCAAATGTGTGCTTAATTTAATAATGAAGTACTTGCACAGGCTTCATCTACAATCAACAATACAATTTTTCTGTATTTTCTTTTCTCCTCTAATTTTCCCCAGCCAAGCATGGTCCATCTTCTTCCCCAGCTTCATCTTGCTAAGTGAGGAGGCAAAGCGGTTCCTTTTATGCTGGACCCAGGAGTGTTTCCAGTGCCACGCCATTGTACCAAAGAGCCACTTCAGGGTCACGTGGAGCCCCCTCAGAATAAGGACATTCATTCTGTACAGTTCCCTCTGGTGACCCATGTTACCCAACAGGGCTGCATAATGAGACTACAATTCGCAAGTTGCCCTAAGGATGTGCACATGGGTGGACCAGCTAAGGGATGATGCCCTCTAGCTCACTGGGTGGAGTCTCCCTGTGTCCTAACTATTTGTTGTCTAACCTGGAAATTTAAACACTAGCCATACTGGGCCTTTTGGACAGGTAAGAGTGATCGATCCCAGTCCCATTTTAACTTTTTGTTTTATTGTTGAGTCGGCTAAGATAATTGGAATCAGGTACCACTATTAAGAAAATAAAAATATAAATTGCAGGAATTGGGGAGGGGGAGGTCTGAGCTTCCCTGCTTAGGCTGCTGCCCCCACGACCCGACCTTGGATAAGCGGTGGATAATGAAAAAAAAAAAAAAGAATGAATTGACGCAAAGTTTTTTTTTTTTTTATATATAATTACCCGGGTTGATGACACAAAATCTCAAACTGATGAATTATCACACTGTAAAGGAGATGTACGGGTCTCTTATACTTAGGAATTACTGATATGTAAAAGTATTAAAAGGTTGAAAAAAATTTGGGAGCAGAAAGAAATCTCAGGTAATGTTTAGAACAGATTTTTTCTTTTATTTATTAAATGTGAAATCTGAACTGTCACACAAAATCCTCAATCATTAGCAGAATAAATTTTATTAACTTCTTTTGCAGTCATCGAGCAAACTTAGTATTGTGCTGTCGAACATTCTCTCTCTCTCCTTGTGCACACATACCTCTTTGTAATTTTAACTTTATTAAAACAACATCACAACTAATTTCTACAATGATAACTATTACATGTCTCTTATACTCGATCCAGGCAAAACCTGTGAAAACCTCTTAATTATTCTAGAAGTACTCATTCTTAATGTTTTAAATGGATTGTTACTGACCCGTACAACTGCTAATAAACAGGAAAGTGTTATATGTCATACCATTACTGACAAAATCTGACCTAGACCCAAAATTTGCTAAGTAATTCTAGAGCTATTTCAAACAGATCTCATCTTTCTAAGTTACTTACAAAGAAGTTGTGGTGCAGCTTTAGTCTCGCCTTACTCATTACAACCTAGCTGACAAACTTCTCTTTTGGCTTTCACATGTGTCACAGTACAGAAACAACAGTGAAACATGTGTAATCAATGACATTCTAAATTCATCCATTATCAAACCCGGTATCTTAACTACAGGGTCACGGGGGTCTGCTGGAGCCAATCCCAGCCAACACAGGGTGCAAGGCAGGAAACAAACCCCGGGCAGGGTGCCAGCCCACCACAGGGCACACACACACACCCACACACCATGCATACACCAGGGACAATTTAGGATCGCCAATGCACCTAACCTGCATGTCTTTGGACTGTGGGAGGAAACCGGAGCACCCGGAGGAAACCCACGCAGACACGGGGAGAACACACAAACTCCACGCAGGGAGGACCCGGGAAGCGAACCACATGCTAAATTCTTTCTATGAATGTAGTATACATGTATGAATGTAGTAAAGTTCCTAATACCACTGAATTCTATTTCATAGTGAAACCAATATTAACTGTCTCCAGGATTGTTGCTCAATGAATTTTTTTGTTTTGCTTTTCTTTGTTATCAGCTAGGTATATCTCATGTTAGTAGTTTTATTGTCACGATTTATGCTCTTTAACTTGTTCCTGCCCTCATCAATATAAAAATCAAAAATCAATGCAGCATCTAATTTGAAATACCACATCATAAATGGTGGATTTGTAAGAAACTCAAGCTTGAATATTGGGAGCAATACAGAGCAGCTACCTTGCAATTTTAAAGTGTCTGTAAAAGGGATTCAAAGAAAAGCTAAGAGCATACTAAAGCTCATGGTGGCTTAAATGTGACCACTAATTAATATGGGCATGCTGAAAACTGCTGCATTAATGAACAACAGTGGTATGTTTAGCTCTGAATTCAAGAACATTAATGTACAGCATATTACTTTTGTAATGCAACATAAAAAGAATGCTACAGTTTCTTCAAGAACCCAACTTCTGACTGGTACCAAGTGGGCTACCTGCTCCAAAATGTGTAACAATCTGCATTTTGGTCATAAGCTTGGATTTTTTTAAGCCAAATTAAGCCATGCTTAAATTCTCCTTTGTGACATTTTCACTTCATGTACAATCAATATAAATTAAGTCTCCCATAAGCAATTAGAGAGCCTCTTTGGCTACACAGAGGAATATTTTCTTTCAAAGGGCAAAAAAATCCTTTGTTGCTAATTAAGAATGAAATAAGTGATCATATCTAATTAACTCAACCGCCAATTTTGGAAAAGTCTGCTGCAAACTCAGCCAGTAGGGCTACACAAGTTTAATGCATGCCAAAAATGAACATTGCTGGTGCCTCCCGGACAAATGACACCTAAGATTAGGAAAAGACCAAAATGGTTCTTAACGAAATTATTTAGCCACTGACTTTCATGTTAAAAAGGAAAGACAGTGATGAGGCCCCGTCACTTGATTAACTCTGCCCATATTATAGGTGGCTTCTTTGTTTCTCTGTCAGTTAAGGTAGTAACAATATGCAGTGTAAAAGCTTTGCCTCGGGCTGCAGGAAAGTTAGTGTGTAAGCTGTTGATTAGCAAATTCTGAAACTGGAGTAACTCACTCAGAACGGTTAGCTCCAAATTTCTTAAAGATTTCTCTCTGACCAGTATGCACAGAGAAAATGATCAACAACATTAAAACACATGAAGATTTTAGAAAAAGAGGCTAAACATTAAACCATGTAAAGTTAAAGCAATTTCAGTAAAACAAAATAAGAGTACACAATTCCACTGTAACCAGTCTTTCAGAAGCTACAGTAATTCCTGTTTTGAGCTACTCTGTCATTTTTCCTTATTTTTTTCCCAAAGATTCACTTTGTTCCTCTTTATGATGGAGTTCAGGACCAAAGAGCAAAATGGAAATGGACAAAAATCACAAACAGAAAGTTAATCTATTGTATGCAGGAAAGAATACGGCAAGTGTTAAAGGGAACACACTACAGAAAGTACGTAAATGAGTGGAAAGCCATGTGAAGTAAACAGAAGTAAGCTCTGGCAAAGTCAAATTTTTAAAGAGCCAAGCATAACCTTTTGATCACTGTCTGTAAGAGAAATGCCAGATACTGAATAAATATTTTTTAGAAATCTAAAATTTGTTTATGAGGCTTGTTGGACGCAGTGTCACTTACTGCGTCAAAAGTGACATGTATAAGAACAAAGGGGAACCTTGCTCAAATTTGAGTTTTAAAAGTCCCTCTGACGATTAAAGAAAGCATTTGTGCAATTGCAGAAAGTAAAATTAAGACAAACTGGACAGAATGAGATAATGACATTAAAGCAGTACAGAAAATTCCTGAATGCAGCAGTTTTCAAGCATTTTCAGCCAACAGTTCCATTAAAATCAACAGTAATGCTCATAAAGCGCTGGCAAAAGCAAAAGGGTGTTTTGGAAGAATTTTTACAGGAAAACACTGCCTCTTCCTGGATGAAATTGCTAATTACATAAACAAATAAATGTTATTGTGCACACATGTGCTCCGGTAGTCTTATGACAGCTACTGAAGGAGAGGACATGTGTGCATGTCCCTTGCAGTCAAGTGACAAGACTTCAGCAAATGTTATATGTGCATATTTAGTTTTAATTAAGTTAAATCGTGGTAGTGCAAACCTGGTATTCCTTCTTTGTGGTGCCAAAAATATGCAGTATGCATGTTCTCCCTGTGCATTTCTAAAATGATCAGTATTAGTGGGTAACTGGGTGTTATTACCTACTTTAACACTGAACACTGGAAATTTGACAGTAATACAATTGAGAAAACAAATTTAGTCCTTTGCCACGCCACTAGATTATACTGTTTCAAAACATCATTTAGCAATTAGCTGAATTAAAACTAAACAGATACTTTAATTATATATTTCTGTTGCTGTATTGCATAGAGCACACTTTTTGTTTCTTGGCTGTGCAACTAAGCCCCTATAGTGCACCGTCCATCACATTTGCTTCTTGATTTACACCTAGTGCTGCAGTGATAATCAAAGCATCAATTGAGCTGATTAAATTTAATAGGCGGTCAGTCATATTTTCTGAAACACTTTGTTGAAAACATTGGAACTTGCTTGAAAAAACACTTGAAAAACACCTGAAAAGTGCCTCAAAAAAGTCAACTAATTATTCGGCATTAGTGGGTCAAGAAACACTGCTGAGGCTCCTTTATACCAATGACAATATGCCTGCAATAATTCTTAGCCTTTTGCAATTTAGATGAACGGCCTAACAGTAAACTAGCATCAAAGGGGCAGGAATGTATGAAAACACCTTGCAATGCAATTTTTAAGTGGCAAAAGGTTAAAAAACAAACAAAAAAACAAAGACTAGAAGACTAGTACTATATAGGCTTTGTGAAAATAAAGAGAAAAATTACTCCAATTCGATTTTCTCTCATCCTGTCACTTGTAAGGTACATAAATACTTGAATAACGATGACAATGATAATAACAACACCACAGCCTTAAAAAGCAACGGTACAGTTTATTAACAATGACCATGATCACGTGTGCGCCAAATCAAAACACGGGGCACCACGTTGCATCTCTAACCACTCTAAAGAAACACATGCTGACCCAACATAATTGCAACGTATTAATCAATGTGATAATATGATGTACGATGGGGAAAAAACAATAAAAAGACACCCACCATTGAGTCGCGTCTGCCTGTTCGCTCTCACTCGTAAAAACGTCTGAGGAAAAAAAGAGAAAAGAGGAGCAAGTGAGAACCCCCTGCTAAATCAGCCCTGCTTTGCATTTGTTCCATTAAGAGTTTCTAAACTGTGGATTGCAGCGGATTGCATCTCTCTCTTCCAATGCGCCGCCTGTAAACACACACACACACACACACACACACACACACACACACACACACACACACACACACACACACACACACACACACACACACCTCTTGCCTCCCATTAGGCTTTTGCCTCTTCTCTTCCATAACGAGTACACATCCCCTCCCCCCTGCGCTTTTCCAAAAGGGAGATCTCGGGAGGCAGCCCTTCTTCGATCACAGCTCGGTCGACTACAGGGGCGCGTTATCAGGCACGCAAAAAAAAGGCACCTAGAATGACTCGACCAGGATGCACGAGGATTGAAAGCGTCTCTTGCCGTTGCTTTTCCTCTCAGCTCAGTATCGCGGGAGCCATGTTGACGACAGTCACGTGACCGGCGCCAAAAGTGAAAGTTCAACTTCAAGCACTTCCTGCACCGAGCACTTCCGCTGGCGCTCACTAGATGTCAGCAACAGGCAAGCCTGCGCAAGGGTGCTGATGCGGGAGATTTGAGAGCGAAGACAGTCGAACAGAGTAGGCGATAACTAGTGCGGGAACATTTGACTCTTTCCAACTTGTTGACTTGAGGCGTTAATTTGTAATAACTGTGGCAAATAATCCCAGAATGTAACGTTTAAACATTAAAAAGTCTGATTAGTTAAAGTCACATTAATTCGGGGTGTTCATAAGAAACGTACTATTTTAATTCATTATGTAGAAGTTCATAATAAACAAGAACAGTTGTGTCAGATATTTCTAAATATTAAAGTGTGTGCTTTCAGTTTAAACGGGATATCATGTGGGGGTTTTCTCGTACTGGTGAGGCAGGAGGCACTAGATAAAAGAAACTGAAGTGATTTCAAAGCATTAGTAAGTTATTTTTATGAACATAAAGTATGACATTTATTCAAAGAGAGCTGTTGTATTAAACGCACTGTAATATTTCTGTTCAGCTTGCTGCATTATCACTAACACCTGCCAAGTCGGTATGCAAACTTGGAATAGTGATCGATGACCAGCTGCCCTTCAGGTCTGTGTTGCTATGGTCTCTAGGTCTTGCAGATTCACTCTATATAGTTCCCGCACGATCGGGCGATATCTTACAGAAGTATGAAGAACAACGTCTGGTTTCAGGCTTTGGCCTTGTCACGTCCGGACTACTGCAACTCTCTGCTAGCAGGAGTATCCACATAAGTCACCAAGCTGCTGCAGATGATTCAAAATGCAGCGGCACATCTGGTGTTCAAACAGCAGAGGTGGACACACGTCAGACCGCTCATTAAGTCACCACCTTGGTTTCCCGTAGCAGCATGTATTAAATTAAAATCGTTGATGCTTGCCTACTGGGCACTCAACGTGTTAGCACCTTCCTATATGGAGAAACTTGTTATGTCTAATGCTCTTTTTTGACCACTCTGGTCTGCTGATAAACGACATCTGGTGATGCCACCTCTGCATGGTATCAAAACTCAGTCCAGACTCTTGCGTAGCTCCTACCTTGTTGGTATGAGCTGCCCATCTCCATTTGAAATTCTGACTCAATAAGAATTTGAATACTCTTGTTCTGTGAATACATCAGTAAGATTTTTTATAATCTAGGACTCATAACTAGGTTGGTTGGGAGCATGCTTTTTTTTTTAATCTGAGCTGTTCACTTTTGATGATCAATTTGTAACCTAGTCTTGTAACACTTGTTCACAGTTTGCTAGACTGATGTTTAGTCGATTATGCTGGCTTCATTTGTAAGTCACTTTGGATAAAAGCATCTGCTAATTGAGTAAATGTAAATGTGAATTTAACTTTGGCACAAGAAGGGTGTGCAGCAGAAAAGTGCACTAACTGGAAACAAACTAGATTTTTTTTGTTTGTTTTAGAGAGACTATTAGTTTGCAAGTTACAGGTTGTATAGTTATTTGTGATGTAAAACACTGGCACACAACTGGAGAAAAATCATTTTCTGGGATGGCTTTAATCGTTTTCCTTCCAACCAACTTACAGCAGCATCTTGGCAGCGATTGTGTGACCTTGTGATAAATGCACTAGCATTAAAACCATAGGACATTTGGTGTAAGTTCAACAAAACTAAACAGTTCATATAACCCCGACTTTATTGAAAAAGAGAGCCAATATGAAATGAGGGAATATTAAAACTTTAAAAGGCATTACTACAAAACAAGGTTATTTCTGCGTAGAAGTGACAAGGTTGGCTTCAGTACGTTTATTTTCTGTTTTCTACATTTTGTTAAAATGTGACTTGCTGACATTATCCACCAATTTTTCAGGATGTTTTGCTTGAACCTTGGACTGGCCCAGTACATTTTTGCATTATCACCCTTGTGTATTTACAGGGTGCAAATGCTTGCTACAGGTGGAGGATCAGGAGGTTAGATGCTCCACACCCAAGAGTATCACTCTTTTAGAAGAATAGTGTTACTTATCAACAGTCAATACACTAGCAACACAATATTTAACATTAATGTAAATCTGAATTTAATGAAATAAAAAAAGATACTAAATACATAAAAAATGGTAAACTCTTTCATGTGATTACTCACAAACTAATAGACCTAGAAACTTGATCTTGGTCTTAATCAGAAAATGATGACCTGGTATATTCTGGAAATTCACAAAAAATTAGGTAGAGGCAAACTGGTGGATAGAAAAGTTTATTGTAATTAAAACATGGTCCATAAGCACATGTATTGATAATCCCCCATCGTACAGTGCATGTCTAGCATTCATATTCAAGTGGAAGTTCTTACATTTGTAAATGACGTCAAGAGAGCTCACTGTTATTTATATCTAGCCTTTTGTAGCATTTTCTTTTAGGACAATAGTGCTGTGAGTTTCACTAGTAATCTGGTATTTTTTAGATAGTTAGTTGTTTTGCTGATGACATTGTGTTCGTTTACAGTTCAGCCTCAAGGCTCTAAAATGCTTGGTTAACCAATGAATCACTGCATTACAGAATTTTCCTGGCTGATTGAACACTGAATGCACTATACAAAATTTACATTCTACGGTACTTTAAATAATAACCTATAATTGATTTGTTTTTGATTTGGGAAGTGTTGACTTTTGGCATTTAAAGGACTCCTGAGTCTTGGTTCATTTTTTTATTCTGTGAAAAGACATACTCTATCTGTGGTTTTCTTTCATGATATACAGTATGGTGTCTCAACATTTTTGTGATCTACACGTCTAGTAACATTCCCAATACATGTTCATGCCTAGCGTCCAATGTCGATGGTTTGACTCCTCCTCACCTTGGCAGTGAATTGGATGAACAAGTTAACAAACATATATGGAAGACCAATTGCACTGTATCTGCTGTGATTCAAAACAACACATACTTTATGTCTGATATTGCATGACCAAGTTAAATTGGGAATCTCCATCTCTACTACAGAGTAAAATCTTTGTCATACTTGAGGCTGTGAAAATGCAGTGCAAAATAAGTCATTTGCACTTGTTACAGGGAGTTTTCAAAAAATAGCACATATGCCTAGGTGTGTTTTTACTCTGGCAAGTGAAGAAAAAGATGAAATGAGATTAAATTTGCTGCAGTGCAGAAAAAAGTATCTCATATATCTCTTCTCCTTAGATCCTCTTCTGTATGTCTTCACCAACAGCTGGTGTTCAGTTTGTACTCATATGAGGAATCCTGGGTGTAAGGTCTGGTTAGTGAGGTAAAATAAGTAAAATGTCTTCTTTTCATACTACACTCTTTTACTGTTCTAGTGTATGTAATATGACATCAGTTATCCAGAGTACAATATAAGGAACTGCTGCCTTAAACTTTTAACAAAGATTTTACACCTAAAGCATATCTTCAAGATGGTCATTGGAGGAGAGGGAAGCAGACACTGAACATCAAACTGAAGCCCTGTGCCTTCAGAGTGAATGTATTCTCTGAAGTCTGACATTATTATATCTCTAACTTAGATGTCTGTGATGCTCTTTTGATATGCCTTAACATACTGGAGTGTATTTTACAATATTTCTGAAATTCCATGTACTCATCACAATTGCACTTTAGAAATGAGTACTTTTTAAGCTGTGAATCCTACCTTGCTTAATACAGTATGTGACATACCAAGTCATTTTATACTTATGGAAAAACCTGTACACAGGAGTAAGGTATTTTGTGTCCCTTGTTTTCATGCATGTTTGACAGGTGAGCCACTTTGGACAAAAGCATTTTCAGAATAAATACATTTAAAAGTAAACTAAAGCAAGTGAAGATTAACAATTGTTTCATTTGTGGAGTTAGCTGTTACTGTGAATATCAAATGCTCTTGTATTCAACTGTGACATTCACTTGATCAGCTTATTGTTATGATGAATGTAATACTGTATTCTGTAACATGATAAAACAATTCCTTAAGTATAAAAAACAACAACAAAACACTCAGGAGTCAGACATTCTGCTGTGATTATAACACTATCAGCATTTCAAAGAATAAAAAATACTTTTGTTTAATGTTTTGCATCCTTCTGACAGTAGTGGTAAACCCACCAGCATCTTTACATACTTGTATAACAGAAATCCCAGTAAAACACATTCCCATAATTGATAAAAGCAAAATGTTTTCCATGGATAATAATGTGGAATTTTTTTTCTAAGCTATACCTCCATTCATAAGCATATCTAATCACAAAAGAAGTCTCACTGACATAATTTATTAATTATTATTTTGCTAACTAGTAGCATACCACACCACACATCCACAGATTCTGCGACAGTTCATTTCCCCAAATTAAGACCACTTGTGTGTCTCTGTCCCACCTGATATCTGTCGGAGTGATGAATGTCTTCTGATGAGAGAGGTGATGCTGTTGGTGACTCTCCTTCCCGTTTTATATGCACAGATAGCAAAACGGACTGTGGAGACAGACAGAAAATAAGAATACAAAATGATGATTCAGAAGATCTGAAACAGGAATTTTCCTTAGTCTCCTTACTCACAAAAAGCTTCTGGGAAGACAGAGTCTATCCCAGCTGTACTGTAGAAATTTAATAGAAGAATTTTGGAGCTGTGGCTTTGCAGTGCTAGCTGTCATATTTCCCACAGCTAAAACTAAAATAAAAATGTAATTATAGTGCTGAAATCTTAGGCTGATAGTGCTTATTCAAATTTAACTGATCTCTATTTGAAATATTTCTATGAGTCCTGTAAGTAAAGTGACTTGTTGAGTTTGAGGCAGAAATTGAGGTGGCAGCCTTGGTTTTCAGATGAATAGCTTAATAGCAAAACATATAAGCAAATGTAATGTAAAGGACTGTTATCATGAGAAAGAGATGTTCTTAAACTAGCATAATCTGGTTCTGGGTTGTAGGGTACCACATATTGTCTTGGCAACACCGGATGCAAGGCAAGAACCAGCCTTGGGCAGAGCACTAGTTTGTCAGAGGACTAACTCACACTGGCCCAATTTGGAAATTCTAGTTCATTAAATACACATATACTGTATATCTTGGGACATGTGGTAAAGAAACTGGAGTAATCAAAAAAAATCTTTTTAGACATGGGAGGATCCTGCAGACTTCACACAAATTGTAACTATGTGCAGTTTTCAGACTCAGGATGCTGGATCTATGCTGCTAAAATTAAAAAAAAAGATGCAAAAGTACCCAGATTAGTGCTTCCTGAGCCTATTTATAAATTTATCTTTTCCCCTGCAACCTGAAACAGATCATCCACTAAAGTAAAAATTATGTTTTCAGATGGGACTTGGCCTCTGATTCACAGCAATAAAACCAAAAAAACTTCAGCTTCATTTACATAATCACTTCCTTTTTTACTTACAGTATTGCCCTTAATATAAAATCCAGAATAATATGTAGTACTGACTTTACTAGGTTTTCATCCCATGGTGAGCATTTGGATATTTAGGGAAAAAAAAAAAACATTTTTACTGATTTTTTGTTAGTTGGGCAAATGACCTTTTTTGGGGGGGCACTGCCCTCCCATTGCCATATCCACGATTTGCAGTACCTTCCTAACATAATGTTTTGATCCTTAAACGACAATTTCAGTGAAGCAGAAGAAAGTATTTTAAGAATGAATCAAAGTGTGCTTAGTGATTGCTCTATACTGAAGTGATTCTTCAGACATTGACAGCTGCTCCCGGAGATCATATACATTTTTTCCACATTACCAAATACACATTATGTCTTAAGGCTGGATCACAGCCATCAGTATTACTTTACAATAATCCTTATCAGTTTCATTACAATTGTTTTTTGTATTTATTTTTAAATACACAAGGCTTTCAAAAATGACTTCATCTTTTTAGACACTTCCCACTTTCATGACAGAATAATCCTTGCAGCAGGACGGTTACATCTGTTAAAATATAACAAGCACTTAAAGTATTAATCAAACAATTTTTTTCCTAATTTGTCAGGAATGGAAATATGGCATTTAACCCTGTGAATCTGTGCTGTCACCCAGACCAGGGCCTTTCTATTAATTCAACTGAACACAAGTTTACAGACCACAAAATACAAATTAATAGATTGTCAATTAAGATCCTGTTGTATACGTGTTGTATAAAAAACATAAATACCTAACTGAGCTGGAACTATTTGAGCTATTGGTTACTGGGAGTGAAGCCTAGTGGTTAAAATGGTGGTGCACTTGGCACCACCATGCTCCTATAATTTGAATTCTACTAGTAACTTAAAATTATCTCTGTTTGAATCTGAAATACAGTATGTCAGTTTACATTTCACTAACTTCTTTTTGTTCTATCAGTGTAACAGTCTCTCTGCCAACTATTACCATTAACAGACAAATAAAAATGGAGGATTATGGCCTTAGTATGGCTCAGAGTATGTTCCACTAGGCTGTACATAATAATGATGATAATGCCTCTGAAAGTTGTCCAAAAAAGTCAAAAGAGTGGAGATTTTGTTTTTATATTAAGGTAAAGTTGGAGAGACCTAATATTTCTATCCTTGAAAGACCAGACTGCTGGTGGGATATTTTTTCCCATTTCCCCATTTGGTGAATATAACAACACGCATTTTGTGCCTAACCTGAATAGAGCTGTTAAATGAATATTGCATGAAACATACAGAGATAAATACCAATATGAATTAAATATACATGTGAACAACATTTTTGGATAATTATTTCTATATGGTTATTTTCAGTACATATATATTTTATTAATCTGTATATTCACTCTTTACAAATATGAACATGGGTCATGGGTCGAGGAATGACCAACTGGCAAGGGCACTAGCAGGGTGCCAAAAGATGAAGGGCAGTCCAGCAGAAGACATCCTTGAAAGAGAGAGACACATACTAGCAGTGACAAAGCTTCTTTGCACACCAGTGTTACAATGAAGGGGCTACTAAGACGAAGTTGACACTTATCAGGCATGGTGCCCAAGAAGTGAGCCTCCAGGGGAACCACAGCGGGAGGGGCAGAACAATTCCTCAGCATGCTAGGGTATAGGCAGAACAGCAGAGGTTAAGCATGTTTGACCCTTTACTTGGATAAAGAGAAAAAATCATGGTGGACTGTGAAAAAGTTTATTGGCTGCTGAGAGTCACTAGGTAGCAAACCTTGGACTAGGATTCCTATTTATGGAACAAAGTAACAGAAGATCAATACACTCTCACCAGGCTATCAAGTCACAGCTCATGGACCTTGACTAGGAGTACTGGGATTGTGTTGCTCCTTTAAGGGGAGGAAAAGTGTGGAGACTGCATGCTATTCATGGTCCTTTTTGAGTTACAAAGGACCAAAAGAAATGCTAGGAGAATTCATATTTGTTGTCCTGTTTCCAAAAACGACTACACTGATTGTAGAAGTGAAGACAGTGATTGTTTTAAAACAGACATCAAATGTTAGTTCATATTAATTCCTAAAAAACTGTAAAGCCTTATCTGTTAAAAATTATAGCAATTGTAAGATTATTTCTCCTAGACCCTTAATGTCTTGTGAGTCAAGGGAGACATTTGTTAGTGTATTTACTGTTTTGTATAACAGTACGTCTGCTAGAAGGCATTCACTTGTAAACCATTTTTATCCTTTAGAATTAGTGGAACCTGTACAACATAAATAAATGTCATAGCCATGCAGCTAAGTTTTTGAGGTTTACATATTAGAAGCACTTACACTTTTCCCACAGCAACAGTGTTAAATAGATTGTTTGCTTAATACAGACTTTTGCAGGATTTTTTTATATATTAAAGCAATTGGGCCATAATCCTAATTTTTTCCACAGCGAGTTCTCATAAATGCAGATGACTTGCTGTTACAATATGTTCTAGGTAGTGATGGAAAGCCTTGAATTGCCATAGCAACAACCCCAGGAAACAGACAGGGCCCAGCTAATCCCACCAATGTCAATCTTGTGGACTTCTTCTACATATGTGCACGGTTCTGATTATTAAACTGTCCAGTTTGTAAATTGCGTGGAGCCACTTCAATTCCAAGCACCTTGCCGGCAGGCTAAACACACAGCTTGGGATGCCAAGTCACGCTTTAGCTGGTCTCTTACAGAATCTACTAATTCCCTGAACAATTCCTGTTAGACCACTACTTAACAGCTCCGTGTTGTTTATCATATTGACTGCTGAGCAATCTGAAGTTTGCATAATGAATTTAAGAAACATTAAGCACTTTCTTTCTTTCTTTACGATTTTCAAATTACAGCTATTAATGACACCTTTGAGAAAACAGAAGGAGACAACTTACAGAACAAAAGAAAGGGCATGCTCAGATATAGACAAATAAGGGATTATTAATAAAATAAAAAAAAGTTTGTTTTGGTTCAAAAAGCTTTGGATAGAAGATCTCCTCGAAAGTGTTAAAGTGCTGCCCATTGGCAGTTAAACTAAAAAAAAATTACCAATCATAATATTAAAGGATGACTTTTGAGTCATTTAGCTCATAAAAAGTGGCCTTTACAAGGTAAAATTATCATCTGGAGAGACGGATCTTTAAGAAAATAATTCATGGCTTTTTCACCCTCTGAGAGGAGAGCTGCCACAGGCTAATTTTCTTCTTAATGGCAGCGAGGCCATCAATCTCTGGACAGCTTCTTTCCCCGCCTGCATGGTACCATTTCTGCTTCATCCCTCCCCTACTGTTGTGTCTTCAAATGCAAATAAAACCATGGTGTCGTCTTTGTGGCCCTGCTTGCCCTTCTTACAGCTTCTTGTCGATTTAGTCTTCGCCATTCATAAACGAAATTGAAAACGAAATTCTTAAATAATTAAAAATGCAATTTCCCACCACAAATTGTAGCCGAATTCAGCTAATAAATGTTGGAGGAAGGTCACCCTGAGGTACTCAGAGGATGGTGTGTGCTGGATGTGGAGCCGACAATAACTGAACATCAAGTATTCCTGCCTCAAACACTGAGGCTGCTTGCTCGGATTTTCCTTCTGAGAAACCCGCCAATAACACTTTCTCTCAGCTTTCTTTCCTAGGTGCTCTCTGGCTCCAATTCAGGTCACCCAGATCAGGTATACCTTTCTTTATTTTATATTATTAGTGAGCTGTATATATTACCAGGTTCTTCTTGCTCTTTTCTCTTTCTCTCTCTCAAAGCAAGAGCATCATAAAAGTACTAAAAGAAATCGGAGGGCACAGTACAGACGCTGACATTTTGTTAACTGAATTCTGTTGCAAAAAGGCCATTTGAGACCATTAACTGATCTGGCTTTTCTATCTTCAGCATAGACATTGGCAGCAGGGGCTATTTTATGCTTCAGCTTTTTCTGCCTGCTTAGAAAGCAACAGAAGGTGTGAAGGAAAAAGAAACTGAATAAAAAGCTTATATGCTGACAGGCTGACAGCAGGATGAATAAAACTCTTAGCTGGTCGATTCCCATGCCATCCCGACTTGAGTGGTGATGTCTAAACAGACTCCTTTCAGGACTCTTGAGCCACTGTTGTGACATGGAATTGGATTACCTTTCCTCGGAGTGTTGGGTCAGCAGTGTGTTCTTGTACTGTAAGCTCTCTGGAATTGCACTTAGTGTCAAAGGAAAAAGTTCCGAGTTAGGCACGTTAAACAGAGTTACTCAAGGAGGAAGGTGGCCAACCTTCACTTGTTGTTTGATCTTTAATCATCTTGCCACTGGTGGGGCAGGCAGTGCTTTCTGGGATGCAGCATGTTGCTTCAGATTCCCAGATTGCAAGTTATTTTGATTTAACTCTTTAATGGCTGCCCAGTTTTGGCTTTTTTACTTTTTGCATTTAACACACAGACAGTAAGGAATACTGACTTCCTGTTGTCCACTCACTGTGTGGCCCTTAGCAAGTCATTTAGCTTACCTGTGTTCACTTTGTACAGAAATACTTGGAAACAACTGTAAACCTTTGATACTGTAAGTAATCTTGGAAATACCTACTAAATATACAACATGACATGCACTCAATGCCTGGGAGATTGGCCCCATGACCCCAGACAAATGGATTAAAAATGTTTAAGAATATTGTTAATATTAACAGTACATGTGAAGTGTACAAATCCACATTCACCGTTAATCAGTATGCATAGATTGAAATGGCAAGATAAAAGATAAATGTTATTTAGTCTCCCAAACTAGCAATCAATGTTCCTAGTTAAATGCTTCTTATAAAGCAGGTTCATCATTCCACAAAGCACTATTTTCCTTTGTTTTAGACCACAATGTCAAAGTCCCATGTATGTATCCAAGTCCCATGTAGCCACCACACAACAAAACAACTTGGGATCCCGGTTGGCAACCCCCAAGGCAGACATGCGGTCCAGTCCCACTCTCTGGAAATGACAGTTTATCTGATGCAGGCAGATGTTACGTGGGTGTCCCCTTGGCCTTGTTCAGCTGCTCGGGTTCTCAACAATGAGCATCACAAGGATCACAAGCCCCTTCAAGGAAACTGCACCACATGACAGTAAAACCATAACTGACGCTCCCTCACAATGCAGGTAATGTGCCTTATTCAGGATGCCATTAGAGGAAATGCTCATTCAACACAAAGACAAACCAGTGGTACCCAAGGATTCTCCAAAGAGATACAGTACTGAGGGAGTCATTTTTTTTTAGCTTGCCAACATTTTTGGCAGGCAAGAGGCAGATGAGAAGGAAGTTAATAGTCCTGGGCAGAGATTCTCACATGAAATTGGGCATCCTTGTGGACTGGAACCTCTGTATGAGGCAGGTATTTGAAATAGTTGGGATAGATTTCAGACATTACAGACATGTAGATGAAGAGACAGAATGCTAAAAAAAAAAGTTTGTACTACAACTGTAGTAGTTCGTGAACATTAGTTCTGCCTCCATATAATTAAATAGGTAAGGTTTTCTAAGTAGTGACATTTAAAGAAAAACCAGAAAGTCCATCATCTCATAAGTTGCTGCCATATCACCTGCGTGACAGAATGCTTGAGTGCACATCTGAGTTTTTCTGAGCTCTGTATTTTAACTGTTTCATTTAGCTTTTTTTTCTTTGCCCACAGTCATGTATGTAATCTATCCCAATTATTTCAACTGCCTGCCTCTTACAGAACTTCCAGGCCACAAGCATGCCTGACTCCATGTGAGATTCTCTGATCAGGACTATTCCCTCTCATCTGCCTCTTGACTGCTAAAATTGGCAAGGTATAAAGAAAAAGAATTCCTGAAAATGTTCCCTCTCTTTGCCAAAAAAAAAACCCCACACAAATGGTGAGTCTGTAAAAGATTTTATTTTTTAACACTGATAATACTGTCAAGAGCACATTGGTGACTATATCATTCATCTTACCTATGCTTAAAATGTCAATATGTATTGAGCTGTGACGTCATGTAAAAAGCTACTGGGTACTTTTTGTTATAAAAATATTCTGCATTAAATTTGAATTGATTAACTTTTACAAAAGCTAGGAAGGCCCTAGAAATAGATGTCATAGATGGGACTATTCCCTTAGAACAGGTATAATACACTAATGCTAGGCAATCTGCAAGTGCACAGTCTTAATCATAATGAATATGGGGGCATTAGTATCCTTCTCATGAGATCTGGAACGAGGATCCTTACTGACTACAGTAAGGAGACCTTGCCCTGTAAACCTGATGTGCTGAGTAAATTTAGGCTTGAGCAAACAAACTGTAAAATAATTCTTTCTCCTTTCCAATGCGTTTATGGGGTATATTGGGGTGCGTGTGTGGGTGATGGTGTATTAGCTTTCTTTTAATGAGATTTGAAACCAAGGCTCTGCCAGTGATTTGATGCAAGAAAAGTGTGGAATCTACTAGATATGACATTTAGAAGTTAATAATAATAGTAATACATTTTATTTATATAGCACCTTTCCAAGTTGCTACGTATACAAGTACACTTGAGCCATAAAAAGTCTGCATATTCTTACAATGTGAAGCAGAGAAGAAGGCCATTAAAATAAAAATTGTATAATAATGAAAAGTATTTGCAGCGTACAGCAATAAAAGTGAAATAGGCAATGAAACTTTTCTTACCTATAAAAAAAATATTTCAGTCATCTGAGTAGAGGGTAAAAACAGGTGTTAGCATAAAGATGATGTAGTGCATTGGGCCATGGCTCTAGTGTTTTTGGTAAAACCACTGTGTGACCGTGACTCTGCATAAACTTGATATGAGAGCAAGCATTAAATTAAGCCCCATCTGGAATAGCGGCCGTATATCCTGTTACTCTAGTAAATTGATATTCCACAACCCAAATCTCACCACTGATCGAGATCCTGAACAGGTCACATTGTCAGTGCTCTAATTTCATTACCTGTAAGCTGTGTATATGTAAAAATCTTCTGTATAAAATGGAGGCTGATTAATATCAAAAGTATATGCACCTGGTAGGAGACTTTTCGTGTGTTTAACTGACTCAATAAAAACAGATTGAATCTGCTTGGAGTGGCTGAGTTTAATGGAAAAGAGCTAGGTTTAAGTAGTTAAAAGCCTCAATGGAGGTGACTAGAATGAAACATTAAAGGCAGATGCCTTTTCTTACCTTTGGGGTGCTGGGAGGTAGGCTGTCCTTTAATGTGGCGTTTTTACTGAAAGACATAAAAACATTTTGAAAAAGAGATTAGTGAGTGTAAAAGATCAAATTGTGACTCTGCATTACAAATGTCCAACAGCCCATGAAAACATAATTAATAGCAAATAATTGTGCATTATATACCAAATAATTACCCATTCTTTTTCTATCCTTGTTTAAATTCAGCTTTAGTATCAAGGGGTGTTAAACTCAAAAATTGACATGCCACCACTACTGAAGGGTGCACAACATTGGACTAGGCCAATTCATAGTTTCTAGTCATCTTCACATTCATATTCTTGGATTGTGTCAGGAAAACTGGAATAGCAATGCAAAAATTAGGAGGGTACACATTATATTCTTTTAGGAAATTAAAAGAAGCAGTGTGGTATAGTGGCTTTGGACTTTAAACAGTGAGGCTGCTAGTTTAATTCTCTCCTCAGACTCACAGCATGGGCTAAGCTGTATTTTTTCTGATCTTGTAAGTCGTCTTGGGGAAAGGCATTAAACTATATATATATAAGTATAGTATATAATACAATGTTACTACCACTGATAATAATGATAATAACAATAGAAAGAAATTGAACTTTATTGTACTCAGCTGGACTTAACTGGTATCAAATGCTTTTTGGTAAGAAACACCCAAAAACACTTTTTCAAATCCTTCATATAAATGTGTGTGACATCACAAACAAAATCAGGGAAGACATTCTTTAAATGTGTTAAAAAAATCCCAAATTGTGTCTACAACAATGTAAAAGCCTCCCTTAAGATTTTATTTTTTTCTGCATGAGTCACCACCATGTACCAAAAACAGAAAAACTGTTAAAAGATTGCTGTATCTCATTTTTAAAAAAATAAAATGACAGATCAGGAAAAAAAATCATCATAAGCCTTCCTCCTTTAAACAAACCCCCCACCCCCTGCCTGCCCACCCTTCCAAATGCCACTCCACCAACGAAGCCTGGGGCTAAGCAAGATTTGAAACAATTACAGTCGCAAGTAAGATCGCTAAGCACATTTGAGATATAATTTTTTTATTGAAGTAATCTTTCTCTGTGGAGTTACCCCACCCTGCTAAGGGCGAGTGGTATCAGGAAATAAATTATTTGGCTGTTATTTGATTTGTCACTGGAATGCCCAAAGCAGTTAAGACTTTGAAATATGTTAAGAGCTATGCGTTGGCTTGTAAACATTGTATTAAATTCAAAAGGGGAACATAGAGAGAGAGAGAGAACAAGGCAGAGGGCCACAGATTTTTTTTCCCCCTCCAGGGGCTGTCCAGCTTGGGCTAATGACATAAAATCACAACCGCATCGACATTGCGGCTTTAAGATGACTGATTAGAAGCCAGAAAGTATTAAACGCTCCAGATAAAACGCCCGGCAACAATGGGAAGAGACATATCGAATCAGATTTCTTTTCCAAGACATTAATGCAGCACCCCCCCTCCCCCCATATACTCACACACACTCATGCACACACCACTCTTCTGTCTTCAATACTGGGGACATCAATACATTTTTATGAGCCTCTGAAAAGATGAGCCCAGGCAAAGTGACAAAAAAACAAGGTTCCTGTCATGTTCACTTTGTGCCCCGTGTGTAGACCCAGATGCAGAGCTGCTTAGGCAGGATGCAGAAATTGAATTTGCCCAGATTTAATCCTCCAACGTGATTTGGCAGATGTGCAGGGGCATGAATGAGAGAGCAGAGCGAGGAGAAAGAGAAAAAAAAAAACTATCTGAAGTTAGAGAAGATAAACAGAGAGAATCCAAAAAATGGGAAGTGTGATACTAACACTGGAGTTCTTGGAAAGGGCAAGGAGTGAGAGGGTGACAAGAGGCAAAAATAAAAAATAAGCACTGCTAAAAACAGAACATAACTTTTTCCAGGGTGTACATTTTTAAGTGAGATCGCTACGAATGGTGTTTATTATGGAAAAATGAATGTAGAAATTGATCATCCGTCTATCTAGGCTCAAACCTACCTAGTCCACTTCATAGAAGGGGGGATGTGGAGCCGATCTCAGCAGTAGCATCAAGTTTAAGGCAGGAACAAAGGATGAACAGGGTGCCAGCCCATTATTAGGCACCACCTCTCATAACAGGGTCATTTAAAGACACCAACTGAGATTACATGGACCTCTTTGTGAACACAATGTGCAAACACCACAGGGACACGATCTAGGTGGAAGTCACACCTATGTGTCTGTGGAGCTGTGAGGCATTAACACTGATCACTGCATGTCTATGCACACATTTTTACTGGTACAAAAGATGTAAGGTATCTAACATTAGATTATTATAAATATTTGTAACACTGTGTTCTTTTTTTTTTAAATCGTCATACATGTTTTTTCTACTGTTTTTGTTGAGAATGAGTGAATCAAAGTGCACACTTGTCACCAATTGACTGTATCAGGTCAGGTCTGTCCTGAACTAACTGCTCAATTATTTCTTACATGAATAGTTTAGCAGTGCTTTTGAAGTATTAGCATTTTTTCTGACTCATTTAAAAATGTGATGTATTACTTTTTATTTTAAGTATTAATACCAATGCATATCACTGGCATGTAGGTCATTTGGATACATTTACAGCTGGTATTCTTTGATAGGCCTGCATAAGTATGAAGTACAGAATGTTAAAGCAGATCCGTTTATCTTCCAACCCAGGATGCCATAGCCTAACCTACCATCAAAGGCTTTAAGGCTTAGACCACCTCTAAAGCATATGCTGACTTACTGCAGAACACTCTTTCGTAGTTTAGAAATGAAAATTGACCTACTGATGTGTCTGTGGAAAAAAAACAAAACAAAACATGGACACACAGGCAGACTAAAAATGTGTAAACTCACCAGGGGACACCTAAGTCACCCAAGTTTCACCATGTTGCTTGCTGGCAAGTGAAATCATTCATTTCTTTTATTATTTAAAACATGTAAAATAATGTTTTACAAAATGTCCCTTTATTGTATTTTAAAGCTATAATCCATAAATATGTAGGTTTCCTTGGGTCTAGTTTCACAAAGCCATTAATATGCTTTAAAATGATGAGTCCACCTTTTGAAAGAGCTTCTGTTGTTCTGTTGTACATAAAATCAAACTGACCAGGAACAGTATACTCATAGCAAATCACATAATGTGAATGCCAACATCAACATGGGGGTATGATTTCAAAACAAGTATGTCCCCACCTGAAACATATTTCACAAGCACTGAGCTGGCTGCTGTTCTCTATCAATCACTCAGTGCAAGTATTACATAATTGATACATAAAATTTTCTTTGCCATAAACTGATGGTGGACATTTAATGTGTCTATAGGGAGTAACATAAGATGCTGCCATTCTTTAATCCTAATGACCAAAAAGGAATCTTCATACTTCAGAAAGAAGCTCTTAAATAATGAATCATACTTTCAATTTTGTTGCTTTGTTTTGGTTATGAGGGACAGAAACAGAAAGAAGGACAATGCCGACTGGTGCCTCGGGTTAGAGACTTTAAGGAAAGGTGGCAGTTGTTAATAAAGGACAGAATGCTAGATTTCTGTGTCTGGCTACGAAAGACTTCTTGTGATTGTAAGAGTCAATAATATCAATATATGACTTTCAGAAAACATACAGTATACTGTAATACATTACATTTCATTTTGGTGGTGGAGTACACTCACACAATGCTTGTTGTTTTTTGTGATTCTTATAAAATATGATTTCTCTGTGCATGGTTTACAGTTCAAATAAGAGGAAAAAGATGCTGCTGATGACTTGATACTCTAATTTCAGTTTAAATGCAATTCATAATGAAAAAAACTTGTTGTAGGTTATCAAAATATCAAAAGGGAAAATCTCAATACAACAGCACACCTAATCTTGACTGTCCTGTTAGGGTTGTTTATTCATAGCATCCAGAATAGAAATTTCGGTATCACCACCTGTAAAACACAATTGCCAACACTGCAATTTTGACTTTTAAGTTGACACTCACTTTTAAGTTGACACTCACAAGGTATTTTTGGTATTTTTCATATCTGAGTTATTTGCACTTGCCATATGAAACTGCGTTCTAAAGTGAAGTGTTTTCTGTAAATTTAAAAAAATATATTTTCCTCACTGGAGTTTTACAGTAGAGACTAATGGGGTATCATCAGAAAATAAAAGCCTAAAAGGAGGCCAGAGAGGAATGAAGGATGGATTGGCCATCTGAACGAAAAGATAACTTTGTGCCCAGCTGGTGTAAAATAGTGGATGGACCAATGGAAGCCGGAACTTGGGAGCAGTTCTATCTCTCACTCGGTAGGTGGCAGTGGTCCTCGCGTGGCAGCCCAGTCAAGACACCAGCAGGGGTGCTTGGGAGTTGGAGTCTAAAAGTGCAGTCCTGTCGGGGGAGGACCTCCTTACTTTCTTTACGTCCTGAAATTACATTCTGGAAGACATTGTGTCACGCCTGAAACATTCACGGGTTGGGAGACAGCAGGCAACACTCAGTGGAAGGTTGAGAGAAGGAAGAATAATCGGTTATTGTTGTGTATTTTTTATTATTCAGTCTGATTACTGGAGAAGAGAAGTGGCTTATGGAATAAAATCCATTTTTCATAAAATGTGTGCTGTACTGCTGTGTCTATGGTTTGGGTTTTTCTTGTGCCCCCTTGTGGTTACAACTGACAATGTGAGTACACCTTTGGGTACCACTGTGAAAACGCACGCCTTCCTGTTTGTTATAATCTGTGCAAGAGTGGTAGGTTACCTAAACTCAATTCAAAAGAACACATGAGAGAGTGAGGAATGGCAGAAGATTAAAAGACCTCCAGACATATATAGGAAAGCAAATAGTCCTACGCCAGGAAAGATGGGACTATGTTGACCTTTTAAAATAAAGTATATGGAGAATTTACAGGATGCAGTCATTCATTTCCAATCTATTAAACAGCAGCACATGGTTTCTGTATGAGACAAGAACGAATGTTCTGCCCTTGCAAGACAGGCAGCCTAGAAGATATGCAAACCTTTAAGGGGTACACAGAGTTCAGGGGTGCTGGGACTCCCATTTGGAAGGAGTTGTCCCCTGTTGTCACTGTTACCAGGGCATATCATCCTTGACACTTGATATTATTCCAAGGCCTTAATGGACGTAACCTTGGGGTTGGGGTTTTTGCTGTTTGCTTATTTATATGTGTATGCTGCATAGTCATTTTGTATATTGTGTTTGAAGTACTTATACTCTTATTATTCATTCCCTAATTTACCTGCTTATTTCAACATAGGGTTTTAGCCTATCCTGGTGACAGTGGGTGTAAGACAGGAACTAGTTTTGGATGACTGGCCAGTCCATTCAAGGGCTACTTACATAACCAAGACAAACCTCAGTAACCAAATTTGGTGTCACCAATAGACCTAAACTGTACATCTTTGAAAGTTAAAAGGAAACTAGAGTACCCAGAGAACCACGCTGCTGCTGCTGATTCAGAATGCAGTGGCACATCTGGTATTCCATCATTTGAGACAGGTACATGTCACTCCTCTCTTCAGATCCTCCATCTAACATTGTGTATTATGTTCAGATATGTAATGCTTGCTCACAGAGTAGTCGGTCGATTAGCACTATATTTGGAGACACTTGTGAGGTCCTATGCTCCTTCTTACCCACTCAGGGTTGTCAATGAATAGCTTCTGGTGATACCACCTCTACGTGACATCAAATCACACTCCAGACTCTTTTCATGCGCAGCTCCTAGCTGGTGGAATAAGCCATTGACTCCCTCAATGTGTTTAAGATGTGCTTGAGGATTTGCTTGTTTGGTGCATTTCTCTCTAACTGATACTGGCTTTATTAGGTTTTATGTAGCCAAGGAGTTGTATTTTGTTTGGAGCACTTCACCAGTGATGATCAATTAGTAATGCTGTCCTGTAATACTTGTTACCCAAAAAAGTCCACCAGACTAATGTTTACTCAGTTATGATGTCCTTTTTTGTAATATGCTTTGGATAATAGCATCTGCCCAGCAAATAAATGTAAATGTAGATGTTCAGGTAAATCTCACATGGCCACAGAGAAACCATGCAGACTTTACAGTGCCTGGGCAGGAATTTGAAACAATGACTCTGGAACTGTAAGGCCGCAGCTTTAACCACTGTGGTAGTAGTCCTTTACTGATTTATTAATTAAAGAAATTTGTTTTATTACTAGCTTATAATCCTTTTAATAGAATGTAATCTGTTTGATTCTCTCGATCTGTATAAAGCACTAAGATGATGTGCCATAAAGGGCAGTACATGAAAATGAATGGTAGTGATTTGAATTCTACTCAATCAACAGACAGATAGATATGGGTCAATGGGGCCAGTGCCCATTAAAGATCTCAAATCAGAGAAATACGGCTCCCATTATACCTAGAACTGAGGGGGGACATCAGGTAGGTGCGAAATGAAGGTAGTTTAAAAGAAACAGCAAAGCTAAAAAATATTGTCAAGTGAAAAGTAATCTAACTGACCAAAAGATGTTCACATCTCATTCCTAAATAAACCCTTCAGAAATGCATTGAAATGCTGCCAGTACATTTTGAATGAAATCTACAGTTTGCAAAATGAAGATTTATGTAAGTTTCTGCCCCCTAGTGGACTTAACTGTATCCGCAATGCTAGTAAGTTGTTTATTGTTGTATTTTTTGCAGGATAGCTGCGTAGCAAATAGCATACTTGCATGTCACAATCGACTTTAAATGTAAATATTTCAAGCAAACAATTTGATTATTTGCAGTGTGCAGAACACTGAATGAAATGAAGTAACCTAAATTCTCAGTATAACTCAGCCTGACCATGCCCATGGATGCATGATTAAGGGACCTGCATACCTCTGGCACTCTTGCACAGTCCGTTTTCCCACAGGTGTAAGATTTATCTGGCACACCAAAGAGCGAGAGGGAGATGACACAAATCAAGCCTCCTTGAAAGAGAATAAATTCACAGCATCACTAGCTCAGTGTTTGTGAGATAATAAACACACTGTCTGCACCATAAATTCATGCCCTGACATACCGCATTCAGTGGCAAATTCACATAGCTGCCATTAACCCAGTATGGGGGAATGACAGGTATCACCGCAGAAGAACACCCAGGTGCTAGATTAAGTGAAACCTTCTGAAGAATTGATACAGAGGTTTTTATTGCATTCCTAATGACTTGTTTGATGTGAGATGGACAAGGCTGACCAAAGCAATTACAGTCCCTGATGATTCCGACAAGTAAAAGAAAGTCACTGGAATGGAATTTAGTAACTAGCAACATGTGACAAGAAGTAACCTCAGCCAAATCTCCTCTGTTCTTCTGCTCTCCCTCTGTACTCCTGCATGGGTAACTTTTGCTTTTGATGGAATTCTGTGTAGTGTTTTTTCTTTTTTTTTTTTTTTTGTTTTGCCTGTCGGCAGCATAAAGTATATATTTTATGATTTCTTATTTGTCAGTTGTATTTTCAAGTGTTGCCTATAGCCTGTGGAATACAAATTAATTCGAGAAGAACTCGGGTTCATTCCACTCCCATATGGCAACTGCATATTAGCAGTCTTTTGCTTTGGGTGGTGGTCATCATTACAAATACTATACATGATAAAGATAGCATGACACAAATTAAGTACAGTATAAAGAAGTGAAATGGGACATGACTGTTAGACACAGGACCTTAAAGCGTGAGATTTCTGGTTTAATTCCTGCCTCTGGTTCACTGTGTGACCCTGAGCAAACTGTTTAACCTGCCTGTGTTTCAAATGTAAAAATAACTGTAAACAGTTGTTCATGTTCTGATCTTGCAAGTTGTCATGGATGAAGGGGGCAACTGAATATACAATAATAAACAAATGAAAAATTAAAGACAAACACCTAATGCAGAAATATTTTCAAGATGGTTGGTGTTGTAGGAAATGACATGTCCTTGAATTTGTAAACATGTGATGCAAGTTTTATTGTATGCTTGTATATGTATTCTTGATGTCACAGTAAGATCTCCGTATGCACAGAATTCTTAATGCAGTTTCATGGAGACCGGATGGCTTGAATAATTCACATTTCCTCTTTAATCATATTTTTAAATAACAGCAAATCGCTTAGTCACACCCTTCCCATTTAAATGATTTCTCACCTAACTCATTTAGAATCATTTGTCAAACTCTTTACGTTTAAGAGAGATGTTAAAACTGGTATGACTGTGGCCTCTTTATCATACACACTTGTGGTGCTGGCTCTTTTGTACCCTCTGCAGGAACTTCTTAGTAGTTCTGCTAAACACAGATGGCTAAGGATGTTCGTCATCCACAGTGGTGGTGTCCCAATGTACATTTTAAAGCCTTAAGACGGGCCTTTCAAGTGGGTGTTTATGGAGCATTCACAGCAGTGGGAAAGATTTTTCCCACTACAATCCACAGAAAATATTGAAAATTAAATATGTAGAGAGCACAAATGTTAAAAAATATATATAACATCCCTATATCTATTTAATCCAGTTCAGGGTTGCAGAGTGCAGGAGCCTAACCCAACAGCACCATAGGCCAGGAAAAAACCATCCCCATGTTTCAAATGTTAAAATCATTTTGCATTTGGCTTGGATGTATGTACTGCATGTGGTTGATAAAAGACTGAAATTACTTAAAAAATGCAAACCTATTGTGGTGTCCTGTTGATATACCTACACGGTTCCATCAGAAGGACACATTTCTGATCATTTAAATGTATTGTATGAAGATAAACACATTTGGAAATTACATCTTGATGCAGTGCATGGTGGGTGGTTATTCTATTATTCTACAATGTCATTGAATTGCTGCAGGTGATAAGATGGATGCTATAAGGAACAATTTAGTGTACTATATACAACACAGATACCTTGTGAAGGGGTACAGAAAGTTGAACTTTGAGTAATATAGACTATATTCACACGGCAGCCAAATTCTGTTTTGTTTCACTCATACAAGATACAGTTCTTATCTATTTAAAATCAGAACATTTCAAATTGGATTTAGATCACTTTCATATATTTGCTACTAAATCCGTTACAGACATATGCTACATGTGTGACCTGTGTTTGAATGCTTGAATTGGAAGTTTCTGGAAATCTGTACTCTCTAACCAACTTTACTTCGATGTTTAGGTGACCTTCATTGTATCTCTGCACTGAAAATCAAATGGTATTACTCACTGTGCTAATGGAAAGAAAGCAAGAGGGAAAAGTTTACCATCTGGGGACATGTAGCCCTATTGTTATGTATTTTCTGACAAAAATGACATGCCTCACATGCATATTTTTTCTGATAGTGCTGTGGAAAGATGCTCATATAAGTAATCGAACATCCTACTCAGCATTTTCACTGTTTTGCATCAAATCCACTACTGGTTGCTCTCTCATTTCCACAGGTTTCTATGTACAGGTATGGCAGTGATGACTGCACTAAAACCAACAGCTCTTATATTTTGTTTCCCCGCTTCTCTTCCTTGCTATCCTATGATGAAAACAATGTGAAGCTGGGCAGAAGCTAATATCCTCTTGGTTTTCATGGTCGCCTGTTAAGTTCCACCTGTCTGGCAAATTTGTTTTTAATTTTTTGAATGTGGGGTATGTTACTCATTTTTGATTTTTGATTGCTTGTAAAATTAATTTGTCAAACAGTAAAATCAGATATTAGGTAAAAATCATACCGGAAACACCTTTAGCTGTAAAGTGAATATAGTCATCGAGTCTGTGAAACAAAGAAATGTGCTGTGAGAGATCACTTGGTCTCAGATATTGCAGTTCTTTACAATGCTGTTGGAACAAATCTTGAGGCTGAAATATGGGTTAAAGCTGCTTTCTGTTGTTAGAGGTCAATGGAGTTACTATAACCTAAAATAAAACTAAAAACAAAAGATAGGGTTTGAGTTTTATGGAACTTTGTTTTTATAAAGTTAGGAACTTTAAAAGAAGAGCTATTTAAGAACATGGTACACCCCACAACTTCTTCAAGACTGCCTGTCCAAGGTTAAATGGAAAAGAAATGGGCACACATGTATGCTTAAGAACAACCAATGTGTAATCATTCCTTCATTATCTATACCCACCATGTCCAACTTGTGTTAGTGAAGGCCAGAGCCTTTCCCAGCAGCAGCCAAGACAGGAACCAGCCCTGAGCTGGACAGCAGTCCACTAGATGGGCCTTTTATATTTGTTGTCAGGACCAGATTAGAGTTGTAAATTTACCTAAAACATAATTCTGAGATGTGGCAGAAAGACAACTGCTGGTCATTTTCTGATGTACTGTAATTAACATCCTTAGAAAAAAGTAAATTGTTTTTATTGTCAGGAAAAGTACCAGTGCAATACGTCTCATGTTACAGCAAATAATCTGTCTGTTTTTGGCTGGAAACGTACACCATGTCCTCAATGTCAAATAATATACACACGGCCACAGAAAATCATATATGGATAAAGGTCTCTTCTTTGTAACCCTTACTTCTTTGACATGCATCCACATCAGCACCAGATTTATGGTGTTTGCAGTTGTATTGGTACATGAGAAGAAAGGAAAATCAATTAATTTACAAATTTTTCCAATTATATGTTTGGATAAATTGCAGAGATAATATGAAAGGAAGACCAAATCTGTTAACCTAATAACTTATTCCTAATCTTATTTATAGAGTGGCTTCCTCAGGGATGTCAGTCTGGAGATACAGGATCAAATGCTTTAAGAAAAGGGGTTGTTGATGCCCTTGAGAATGTCTTTGTGGTGTTCACTGCCCTGTCAGATGCATCCAACTAGGCCCAAACATGACTGATAAAAAAACTATTGAGCTCCCAGCAGAAGGACAGAGTACTCCGTCTTTATTGATCAGCTGGGAATTTAACTTGCTGTGCAGATCCACTGTGTCAGCAGCAGGGCCGGCAGGCCAGCTGAAAGAGGTGGCAAAAGAGGAAATGACAGAAGAGACAGAGAGAAAGAGAGAGAAAGGGAAAAATAGGGTCCAGAGTTTAAAGACACTGGACAATCGTTCACAGTCCTATTCAACCTGAGAGCGTGTGTGTATTGAAAAGGAGGTATTTCAAACTTAATCCTCCATCTAGATCATTTCACTTTGCCAGTGTTCTTCTTGTCTGTATGACTCAGTAATATCTGGTACTTAAAGATCAACTCCTGGCACAAACCACTCTAAACATGTGGCTCAGTAATTGGGGGTCATTGTAGGTCAACAAATCAACACACCTTTCTGAAAAATGTACCAGCTCTTTAATTTCTACATTCTTTGTATACCCTTTATTTTTCATAATAAACGTAATCACTAACTGATGAAGGCTCAACAACTAAAATTTAGCAAATATGGAATTAACTTTCTCCTACTTTTTCATTTTAGCTTAAAATGGCTTGCAAAGAATTAACATGTACTATATAGCATAAGAAATTTGCTTATTTTATACTGCCTTCATAGTGCTGTTATTTTCACATTAGTTATGCAGCATTTACGCTCTGTTTAACCAGGGGAGAACCTACATTATGTTACAATTAAATAAATAATTATAATACAAATAATTTTCAACAATTGAATCATTCAACCATTTTTATGCTGTATTATGTGTGTGCAAGAGTGTATGCTGAGATGGACTGGCATATTATCCAGGCTTGATTTTTGCATTGCACCCAGAGTTGCCAGGATAGGATCTGACCCTGTGACCCTAAAGTGGATTGAACATATTTGAAAATGAAATAGTGAGATAATGATAGACCCAGTTTCCAAAACATGAAGTAATCAGTCTTTTATTACTGTACTATATTTAAGTATAAACTGTACAGTATAATACAGTATATGTTATTCTGTACTATATATATAGTGACTGCAGAAGGCATCTCAGAGCCCCAAACCTCACACACATCAGCACAGACATTGGTCCCAGGTTCAAACACCAATTCTTTCTCCTCCTTCTCCACTCCTTCTAAGCTAGCTTTGTCCACCTTTCCCTGACATCAACTCCCAGAGTGAGGTGAGATGGCTACTTTAATGTTGGACCTAGGAGTGCTTTCACTGCCACAACACTGCACCCAAGAAGCACTTCTGGGCCAAACCAATCCTCCATAAAATAGGAAAGTCCGCTCCAAGCAGCAACCTCTGGCAGCACACAGAGACCCCAGAAGGGCTGCCCTCCAAAACTATGACTCCCATCCAACCCTGCAGGTGTCCAAACTGGAGCCATGCCAAGAAGCACTGCCACCAATCAAACTGGATAATGAACCAGTCGGGATGCATATCCATCTGTGCCATCCTTCCATAATGGAATTCCAGCCATTATAGTCTACCTTTATTCCAACAGTCTTTTGCTGTTATGCATCAAAAATCTGGAATACATTACCAATAGAAATAATCCAGGCTAACACTGTGGATCTTTAAAAAAACTCCTGAAAATACAGAAGTAAATGTTTCTTTTGTTAATGGTTTTGTGTATTCTTCATAATTCTTATAGTTGCATGTTGGTTTCATTTTTGTTAAATGCATTATGTGAAATATACTATGTAACAAAAAGAAAGAAAGTGGCATTCTGAAGCAGATTCTTAAATTATCTCATGGGCTTTCAGGTTTGGCAAGTTTCTACTTCAGACCACTTTGTCTTCACCTTGCCATTGCAGGGTGCCTCATAGTAATGCCTTAACATTATCATTAATTTCATACCTTCTCTGAATATGTTAACAGCTTCAGAGGCTGCAAAAAGCTAGAGTATACAGATTTCAAATACTTGTCCTTGCAGATAAAGGTTTTTATTTATTTATTTGATTGGTTATGTATGTATGTAGGTATTTATTTATTTATCTGTCTCTGCTGGTGTACTATGCCCTAAAATAGTGAACAGTGAAAGAATGAAAAATATAATAAAAAATTGTAATAAACAAGATTTTGAAACTAGAGACAAAGATTGCTTTTTGTGTTTGCAGTCTGATTTCCCAGAGTTGTGTTCCAACCAAATTGATTATGCGGGGATATGTAGATTGCATTGCCCTCAGAGTTATCCCCTTACAAATTGATGTGTAAGGGCACGATAGATTTTAATTTACATACATGGGAAGCGAACGAGAGCAGGAAGAAAAAAAAAGAAAGAAGGTGACACATTCTAACAGGGAGCACAGGAGCGGCTGCTGTTAAGCACAGCAGCCACAATCTCATATATATCCACTCAGCCCCCGGCAAGACATCTGCCTAATGTTACATCTTAAATATCCTTTTCCATTTTACATGCATTCAAGTCTCATTTGGACAAAATGAAACGGTATTATTAAAGGGAGATTTCACACAAATTGCCCCGAATTCGACGTGTCACTTTCAATGAGGTTTGTACATATGTAATGCCAGGGAATGGCTCAGCTTTATTGAAACTCCAGAGGCACGGGAGGTGGGAAATATGCATGATGGAGAGGGGTGGTGGTGGTACAGGGAGAGGGAGCAGCTTTGGGGCGGTCAAGGGCAAAAGGCAAACAGATGCCAGTGGCTCAGGAGTTAGAGTGAACAAGAGTACCTGACATCTGTGCTATGCTAGGAAAAATAATCATTTCATGACAAACAAGCTTGTGGACGAGACTCCTTCTTGTGGTTCAGTGGAACTCAATTCAAAAAGCACTACAAGGTGTAGTGGCAGGCAGGGGAGTGACTTTGACTTTAAATGCAGATAACATGTGACAATAAAGTTAAATCAATGATCCAAAAAAATGAAATACTGTATATGAAGTCCCAGGTTATAAACATTAAATGACCAAAGGGCATACAAGCAATCCACCCATCCATCCCAGTGGCTTAAATGTGACACAAGCTGCTCCTGTTTGGAGGTCGTTTATGGGGAGATGGTCCAATGAGTTTCATAATTTGGTACTGTGGTGGGACAAGAAAATGGGTGTGGCTTCATGAAAATTAGACCCTTGGCTCTGCTTTAATCTTATGCTTAGCAGACCAGAGTTTGCTTTCTTTCTAACCAGCCCGTCACACAGTAGTTCAGTAAGAGACTACCTGCTGCAGACTAAATACTTCATTTCTTTAGACAGTTCTTGTTTGTAATACTAAGATTTCCAAAACAACATGTAAAAGTAAATGTCACAATAGATTCAATAAAAGACACAGTAGTAAAGAGTGTCATTTGCTCGTTTGCGTTTTTTGTAGAAAGAATACCTCTTTCTGCCTATTCTTACTGATTGGCTCAGTATTCAAATTAAAGGCCAACCTGTTATCAATTATTGTTCTTAAATGTTTGTAGTGCTCCAAAATTTTTATAAACATGTTGTCCCCTAGTTATTCATACCTGCTAATGTAAGGCATTGATAGAATTCATCAGCCTTCATCTACTAAAAATTCATGCACAGAGTAATGAATGTGAAAGTATTTGTAGTAGAACTGAAGGGTGGCACGCTAAAAAGTAGAGCTGTGCATAGTAAAGAGCCTCTATCTGCTTCTGGCAACAGTAAACATAGTCAAGTAAAGCCAGCAGAAATTCTCGGAACAGTGTCTTTTAATTATGGAGCTATATGTTCATAGAAGATACATCAAGTTGACACATGAAGTATTCATGAAAAAATATCCCGCTGCGGGTGAATGAGTTGGTGAAAGGCTACTAGTTCTGTGAGCAAAGCATTAAAACCGAAAACCGTTCTGTCTGTATCTCAGAGGTTATTGCCAATATTGTGGATCATATGGAAAGAAGTCCCCATAAGTCAATCTAGTGGTTGTGTCAACAGATGAGCTGAGGTCTGTTTTCATGAATATGCTATGACACATGGAACTTTTCATCACTGCCTGCAGACACCAATTTCATCAATCTTAGTTAATAACATAATACATGTTATGGATGGACTGTTATAATATATGTTATAATACTTTGTAATTATACTTAAAATAACTTTTCAAATGTAATTTGTTATTCTTTTAATACTAATAAAACTGCATGACATTGACAGTAAGACTAGGCTGCTGTTTTATGTGCCACCCTGTATTACTCTGCCACTTGCCCCACAGACCACACATTACAAACCAGCTGGTGAAGGTGTGGGCTGCCTTACAGCCATACAGGCAGAAGACTTGCTATGTTGTTGATGGAATATGCAGTGAGGCAGGAGCATACAGTACTCAACCTTACATGAAGTGTCTATGCTTTGGAAATTGAACTTGTTCATATTGAGATGGTTAGAGTGCAGAAAATAATCCAGGTGAAGTATCTTATAGAGCAAAGTGAGTGAAGTGCTGCCGGAGAGCTTTCAATGTGTAGATTCGCTTAGGTGAGGTAGAGGTGAATCACTGGTAGACTTGGAACCATGATGGCACTAGAATACGAAAGGTTACATTCTGACAAATAACCCAAAACAAAGGGGCCAGGGAAAGGCAAAAAACAGGCACACCAGAAAACCAGTAAGAACATGAAAAAATATGGCATAAAGAGAGAGTCAAGTGTGCTTAAGTGCTTCACATATGTCACTTTTATCATGTTTCTGCTCTACAGCTGGGTGCACGGCTAGGGAGCAATAGAATACAGAAGGTGGGAAATGGTTTGTTCTGGTGGCTAGTGAGTAAGACTAGAAAACACAACTTCACCCACTTTTGTGTAAAAGAATTGCACATGTAATATGGTTTGAAAAGGTGCCCATATATATGATATAAAGGCTCAGCCATATATTATTTGACCCAGAACCTACAGTATGTTGGTTTATGCTAGGGTTTCCCTACCCATGACTGAAGTTATATTTTATTTTGTTTGATGAACCTGGTGGGAAAGTGGAGAATGAAGAGTGGAAAGGGGATAGTCAAGGGGATCCCCTTAGGTCCAGAATTCCTAGCAACGCCTCTCCTGAAAGATCAAAAACGATAAGGGAAGTTGTTGGAGGAGTACAGTACCACAATATTACACAATGCCTCTAGTCTATCTAGGCTTAAGAGAGGGTCTTCCATTCTTTGAACCCACTATCTCCATTTCTGGGCTCCAGAGTGTTAGACCAACCTTGACATAATCTTACACTAATTTATTTTGGAGCACCTAGTTAATCTAACAGATATAATATGTCTTTAGATTGTGGAAGACAACTGGAATACTCAGAGGTGACTCACAGGAATGAGCAGAGAATGTGCAAGCTACACATAAACAGTGACCAAGCTGGGAATCCCACTCAGGATACTGGAGCCGTGAAGCAGCAGTGCTACTACTGTCCTGCTCTGAAGAACTCACAAATAAGTCAGAATGGTGAAAAGTGATGAGAAATAATACTGATATTAATTTCCTGACAATTACTCATTATAGCCATTAAATAATTAATCAAAAATATAAAAGGTTTATTGTGGATAATGAAATCTGAAGTTTTTACATTACAAAGTCTGGATACTTAAAGCAATATTCTTCCCATTAGTAGCATGGGACTGTAAAACCTGGACTACTAGGCTGAAGAAAAGAAAATTGTGCCTTTTAAACTACAGTGCCACAAGATGGACAAATAAGTTAAGGGGCAACGTTTACGTGGCTTCAGTCACCCTAGTTAAGTACTGAAAGTGCTGCTTAAATTATAGCCCTGAAGGGTACAAGCAAATTGCTACGCCAGGTCTTCCTGTCAGAGATGCAGGAGCTGCATTTCTAGGAACTGGCTGAACCTTGAAGAAGAAGAAGAACTTCTTCATATACTAAACTTTCCTTTACACTGTTAAGGAAAGTCAAAGCTTCTGCATTTGCATTCAGCATTGAGAAGATAATGTTTAGTTTGTCCAAGGCAGGGGTGCCCAACTCCACTCCTGGTGGACCACAATAATGTTACAGGTTTTCATTCTAACCATTTTCTTAATTAGTGATCAGTTTTTACTGCATTTACTTATAATACTAGGTGAGCCATTTGGGGACTTTTTAATTTACTTTTTCATGTCTATTTTTGTAACACAAGTCAAGCAGAGCAGCTGGATGTGCAGAACTAGGCATCTACCCAGAAAAGGGCAAAGAAGAACCAACTAAAAATATTTTCAGCATAAACAGTAGAAAAATGAGAAACAATGATCCATATCAAGGAATCTTTTTTAGAATATTTTATAGTCACATTTTCATTGCAGTTGAATTATGCTTTCTACTTAATAAGGGATTGCTTTTAATCAACATATTAATTTCCCAATGCATCGGCAGGCAGAATAGGGTTTGGAGAAAAAGTGCTCTTTATTAATTATTACAAAATGACACCCATTGTGCCATGATACATAGCATACATTCAACTGTTTCTCAGCTCATTGAAAAAATGGAGTGGTCTAATTTTCTAGTTGTGTGTTGCTTTGTTTAGCTAATGGGACCAATTTGCTACAGATGAGTTTTACTGTACATCATTTAGGAACTCTAAGAAGCAAAAGACTATTATAGGAAATGCACAATCTTATACGTTTTTTTCACTGCTTATCCCGGAATGTTAAAGAAGATCGAGTGAACAGGTCTGCTGGTTCTAGTCATCTCCTAGAAGCAGGAAATGGCACAGTATAAGTAAAGAGATGTCCAAGTTTAAATTATGCATTGTGAAATGGGGTTTGTAGGTTTTTAATAATTTTGTCTAGAACAGTTTCCATATGTCAAGGATGAGTCTGCCTGGACCAGTTCCAATAATACTTCCCTCTAGACCAGCGGTTCTCAAACTGGGGTTTGCAGTTTCGGTGGGACTGTGAGAAATGATTGCATATTTATACTATTTATATTTTTATAATTATTAACCTTTACCAACCGAGGGGAAGTAAGTGACTGAGCATCATCGTTACCCCCACCACCTAGACCCGACCACTAATCTGCTGTTCCGTTATTCGCTGCCACCGCATTGTTTTCCCACCGTTATCGCTCGGCACAAACCAGCCCTTATTATTTTTATCATAATCAAAAATTATCGATTCTTTCATAGAATCAAAACACTCGCGAACAGTTTTCGTATATTTTAGAAGCAAATAAGAGCACTAAACGTGGATACAGATAATCAACAAACAACATATTTTACATTTTTTGTGTTTTTAAGATGTACGTAATATTTTCTGAATAAATAATTGTTTGTCAAAAAATGTTTTATTCGCAGCAGCCTGTACCTATGCAGTGCCGCGCAGTGGGTATGTGGCACCCTTGTGCAAAGTATTTGGCACCCCCAATTTTCTTGAAATAATATTGATTTTTTAATTTTTAATAAAAGGGTCCGCAAGCCATCAAACAATTTTTAAAGGGACCGCCACGCAAGAAATTCTAAAGAAGTTTGAGAACTGCTGCTCTAGACTGAGGATGCTGATGAGCAAGAGATCAGCTGAGTAGAACATGTCACAACCATTCCACACTTTGTCTCTAAATATTATGACTAGCTAGGCTACAGAAGTACAAATTGGGACACAGTTGTAGTGAATTTTCCATTTTGTCTGTTTCCCCCTTCTTATAATGCATCTTTCTGCATCTCTCTCTCTCACTACCCAAATACCTGAGGTGAAGTTGGGTAAGCCGGTCCATCTCCTGTTCCATGTGATCTTGGAGCTCTCCTGGCCTGAGTAGCACTTGACAAATTGGGCAGATTGGGGCTTGGCTGTCATACAACGATGTCTTCTTCTTGCCTGTAATTATATGAAGATATAAAAGCAATAACAGTTAAAAAATGTAGGTAACAAAGAAATATTTTTTGTGTGAAACATGCATGTGTTTTATACTTGTTAAAAAGATGCAGCTACTATGATACTTACTGCATATGTATAGTGTGCCTAAATCATACATATCAAAATCCCTTTCATTTCTGTGAGTTTTTTAGATTATATAGTAACTCTTCATCTCTTTTTTATTCAAAATATAGTAACACATTAGAATCAGTGGAGGCCATGGAGAAAATATTCTTATAGTAATAGGAGGGGTACAGGAGTCAGCTCTGAATAGTAACGCAGCAAAACTTCAAAGTGCATTCACTAGCACTAAGCCAAATTAGAGGTAACAATTAAACTACCAAGATATCTTTGTATTACAGGAGTAACCACACACGAATACGTACAGAACACATTAACTCTAAATTGAAGCTAGTCTAAGCACTAATAATCGCAGTGATAATCGTCAAACCCACATGCCTTTCCTCAGGAGTAAACTAGCAATAATTCAACAGTAAGAACAATACCACCTGGAACCTGCTTATTAAGGGTTATACTGGCAACATGGACCAGAATACAGTACAGTATGTGAACCAACCCAGAAAAGGACTCTAGCTTATCACACATCCTTCACACTCCTTCATTTGAGATGCTGAATTCTTAAAAGTTTAAACTCATCTTCTTTCCATTAAAAGCATAAATTACTGATAGATAGCTTACTTCCATTGGGATTTAAAAGGCTGAGAATTTAGGTAAATGAGAAATATATTTTTCAAACTATTTTATGTGATATAACTCATTTATGAAGAATGTCCGGGTGTTTGTAACTTCCAACACATATTCTCTATCACAACAAATGAGGATAATTGCTGCCTAAAAGGCAAAAGATGGTGGACAGCAGATGAACACTGGCACAGGAACATTTTTTCACAAGTTAATGCTAAGATCCCCTGCTAACATTAGTGCATTACACCATTTTTTCTAGATAGATTTGGCTGCCAATTTTGGGCAATATGGCACTTTTAAATGAGGCCATTTATGTGGAGACAGGGACAAGAAAGGTTTTATGGAAACAAGTCCCCAAATCTGAAGGAATCTGTGCAAATTCAGAAACAATTGCACTGTTGCCTTGTGAGGCTGTGCCACAACAACTGTAAATTGTTGGGTCTGATTCTAGGCTTGGCCACATTCTCTGTGGAGTCTGCATAGTGTCTCTGTGTCTACATGGGATTTCCTCCCTGTCAGGTTAATCAGTGGCTTGATGGGAATGGCCCTGCCTGTGACAAACTGGTGCTGCACCCAGGACCGGCTCCTGCCTTGTGGCTGATGCTGCCATTATGAGCACTGGTGCCCCCAACCTTGAATTGAGCACCTTTAAGACTGTGTAGCTAAATGGAATAATGAGATCAGTACGTCCTTCAAAAAATGTGTTTAAAATGCAGGAGGACCTGTGGTGGTGTGAGGTACTATATGGCTCTGCCATGTTTTATAGAAATTATATACTGTGGTTAACTATGCAGGTTTTGTTTGAATGGTAAGACATATCAACAACAATTTTTATATAGCCCAAAATCATACAAAAATGCCTCCATGAGCTTTAACAGGCCCTGTTTAATTGACAGACCCCTAGCCTTGACCCTCTAAGAAGACAAGAAAAAAACACCCAAAGACCTTTCAGGGAAAAAAGGAAGAAATCTTGGGAAACACAGTTCCACAAGACCCACATCCAGGTAGGCTGAACATACAAAGGGTGTCAAAACATAGGATAAATACAAGACACAGAACAGAATACTAGTATTCCTCTTCTCAGGGCTAGATGATTGTTATAGTTATTGGTCTCACGTTAAATAAGGTTGGTCTCATATTAAATGAGTACCAACAAGAAACAGAGTCTATCACTTAGACATCTGTAATGGCACAGTGATTATTTTAGCTGCTTCACTGTCAAAGACCTGTGTTTGAAACTTGGCCTAGACTCGCTCTGCGTGGGTTTTGGACATTGTCTTCTTTCCCCCAGTGGCTCTCCGTGTGAAGTTCCAGGTCTGTAATGAAACTTAGGAACTGGATGGTTTTATATGATCAGTTGAGCTGCAGTCAGTAGGTTTAAGAAGGTCTATCATTGGCATGGGCAATTTTCATTTCCCTACAGAACTTCCACTTGACCACACAGTGGCCTGACCTTCTCACTCCTTCTTATGCGACCTCAAGTCTTTTCAGAAAATAAAAGGAGGCAATGAACTGACATTCACCTGGGATTCCTTTACCACAAGCACCAGTTTAGTTTTAGTAAAATGCCCTTAAGTATCAACCAACATCCTTTGCTTGCTATTCTCCTTATAACAGTAACATTTATGCAATTTATTATTGAAATATATCTGTATGGCTCTGTTTGATTTGCTGTGTTTAAAAACATATTAAAAAACAACTGATAACAAAAAATGGTGAAATATCAAATTTCAGTCAAATTCTAAGGAATTTGTATTATTTGCCAGTGAGAATTTCACCACACACCCTGGGGTACAATGGCTCCCAGCCCATTGTAAAAGTAAGGCCGATGTCATGAGTCTGCATCAAAGCATTTCTATATTTACCAAATAAAAACTGATTAAAATAAAAATAAACTGCCAGCCTGCTGCTCAAACAGGAGACATCCTGTCCTGGTCTCACTTCTATCCCATGTTTTGGATGAGAGACCGACTGTTCCGGAAAAATCTATTTATAACAGCATCCCAGCCGTCAAACAATGGGGCGTCTCTCCACTTGACTCTTAGAATAATCACAGGCAGGATATCCTGGATGGCCTGGTCAAGAAGGCCAAGGTAGTTACTGCTTTAAGGCCTTCTGAAATGTGTTAGCTCCCTTGCTTTCTCCCACCTCTCCACACCTGACAGAGAGATATCTCACAAACAGCCCATTCACAAGCAGGAGCAGGGTCAAAAGCAGAGGATAAATGAGTCCGTCTTTATGAGTTTAGCGGGATTTGGGTTTGGCCTGCTAGGCGCCTTGTTTCACTTAGCAGAGGCAGGGTCTGGGTTAAGCTACAACAAGTAGAGGAAGAAGGAATTTGTGGGAAAGATAACTCATCAGCATGTTTGCTCTAAATAAATTCCTGGGCTCTAAGCGGCTATGTCCTTGACTTAGAGGGCAGTGGTGTGTTTGGCTAGTGATGTACTGATATGCCTATAATTTAAAAAGGTGATGGACCAGTGCCTTCCCCCTTCTCGCAGACACATAAACACATACACACACATGCACTGACACCCCTCCAGGGGAACATATCTCAGTGCAGATATTGGCCTGTCAGAACTATTTCCTATGAGAGAACAGATTCATCAGTGGTGAGCTGCTGGGGTCAATGTTAGTCTGCCCCCTCCCCTCTCCCACTCCCCAGCTTACAGGCAGCCGTGTCTCTGCATACCCAACTCCGATTCCCTGGTATTGCCACTTAACTGTCTGCTGCTCTGGACACTTTAAGTGACTTTGAGAAATGGGTAATCGATTACAATTCTCTGCTCCCCCACCCCACTCTCTTTGCCATTCCTCTGTCCATATCATCGTACACTTTCTGTCTTTCCTTCATCCTCCTCTTATACATCCTTCGATCACTAAATTTGCCAAGCATGCTCACTCGCACGTAAAAATCAAAGCCGCTTGTTAACATAAGCTGAAGCACACACTCGAGTGAAGTGCAGAGCAGCAGCTCAGGCAGCCCTACTTCTTATTGTCCAGTTACATGCCCACTGACACCGTGGTAAAGGCATATTTGGACAAAAGAGAAACAGATGAGCTTTTCTTTCACACATTAAAGTTCGCTTTCAAGCCTACAGGTTGTTTGGTCTTTGACCTTGATTTTCAAATTAAAATATCGCCAATAACATCAAAAGCACAGTCATTCAGTACAGGGTCCTAAAATAAGAGTCACTTGGCATGTCAATAGTTTCTGCTCTACAGGAGTCACATTGATCTGTCCAATAGTTTGATATCCCCTGTCTCTTCTAGAGTCTCAACTAACAACCCCACTGATTTTCATTTGACTAGCAAACCTTTACAGTATAAATATGAAGTAAATGGGATTATGTATTAATTGTGTAGTGTTTGCAGTATCGCCCTTACACTTAATGTTGTTGCCACTGGCCTGTTTATTTCATGCTGACAGTTTTTATGCTAACTTTAATTACATTTATTATTGTAACATCAAGAAAAATTGATCCATTTAGTGAACTTGTTCTATCCCTCTCAAAGCTGGGAGGAGGCAGTGCTTATCGAACCAGCATCAGGTCCACCACAGGATAGTGTCACACACATACACAAATCCTCATGTATGAAGTGATTCCAATGAAAAAAGTAATCAACTAACTTAAATTTGCAGAAGACACTAAACTAGATGGATTCTTGAGTCAGCAAAATTAAAACAAATGATCATAGAAAACTTCTGATTTAAGTATACATGTGAGAAACAGGGATTAATGTAAAGAAAGAAACATTACATTACATTCTTAGCCCGCTTAATCCATTCAAGTGCAATGCAGGGACAAGCCCAGGAGGTGTGTATCCACACCCATAACAAGATGGGGCCGATTTAGAATTGACAAACAAGTTAACATGCATTTCTATGTTATGTAGGTGGATAACTTGGAGTATTTGGAGGAAACAACATTCATAGACTCAACATTCATGAAATTCAACTACACAGTTTAAGGAGGACACTGGAAACAGAAAATATACATCTTGGGAATACTAGGGGTCCATGGCTGTCCACAACCAGACTGTGTATACAAGTCACTGAAAAGGACTACAGGAAACAAGTTTATATGTGACACAGTAGTCGAGAAGCTGTGTTTAGAATGTGTCTTAACAGGGAGCTGGTGATGCTTCATGTGGGACTTAGCCCAAAGTTGTAGTTTCCATAATTAAAGAAAGACCAAACAGTTAAAGAAAGTGCACAGGAGAGCTACTGATAAGAGATATGAAGAGTGACTAAAGGGAATGAACCTTAGAATTTACACAAGGAAAGATTAAAATGCTTAAAATTAAGTAAGCAGGACCACTGTCAAATGTTACTTTAAAAAGCATTCTTTAATAAAAACACAGGAACACTTATAAAAATAAGATGAGAATTTTGAACAAATGAAGGAAGTATTTATTTAAACAAAGAAAAAGTTTCCAAGCAATGCAGGTGAAACTAGCACCTCACAAAACTTCAAATGCTGTCTATATTTTAGACACGGTAGGTACATTGGAATTGATAAGAAATGCTGAGCTGAATGATTTATTCTCATCACACCATTTTTTTGTTCTTTCTTTGTTAACAAACATTATGTACTTCTAATTAATAAAGTTTATTTCTTTTTTCTTTTGGCAGGCCAATTTTAAAGGTTAGAAAAGACCTATGTTCATAGGTTAGCATCTCACAATGGGAGCAAAAGCTGTGATGCAAATTAATAAAAATGGCAATAGCATCAAATGTAGAGTTCTCAGCAGCACAGAATTAATGGAGCAGGTCGAGTTGGAAAAATTATAATAGGATATGATGATGTCTTTTGACCCAGAAGCACAAATGCAGTCTTGGACTACAGGAACGTTTCTTTAGTTATACAAGATAATTGCTTATTTTTGGTATAGACTGTACCAGGACTGGGAGAATGCTTAGGCTGCAGGTTTGCATCCTTCTGAAAAAGCAAAGAAGCTGCTGTCAAAGTAACTTGCAAAGTTTTGTTTAATTTCTGCTGCCATGTACTTTTTCCATCCAATTACAATTTACAAATTGCAAATTCATGCAGCTGCCTGCTTGCATGACTTGCTCAGAGCCAGTGGTGTTGATCCAGAAGCATTAACCCTTACACTATAACTCCTTAGCCACACTTCTTCTCAAAAATCATTAAAAACATTTGATGAGATAAGTTAAATTAAATGTTCAGAATATTCTTTGAAGTGTGGGTTTTGTTACAAATGGAACATATAATGAGTCTTATACATTTGTATTACTGTTAGCTGGAAATTGTGTATTCTGAGGTGTATTGATTACTGGGGCGGCTAAGAGGCAACACCATGACAGCTGTAGGTATTCTGAGGTAACAAATGCAGTGCCAACAAGAGTCTAGAAAGAAATGATGAAAGGACAGCTGTGGTTTTATTGCTTTACGTTTGAGTTTGTGTGTGTTGGTGTATTAGAAAACTAACTTGGCACTGTGTTTGTAGAATATCTCTGAAGAGACTAAATAGGTTAAAACTTTTATGCCAACTTTGTCCCATTTATTTTGGGACAGAGATAGGAACCATGCATCAAAGTAAATAGGATTCCTCACGTCTAGCAGAACAGATCTAAATGTGTGTGTCTGTGTGCCCTAGTAGAATTGGCAGAACACTCATAGGGTGAGCTATGGCCTTACTTTCTATAAACGCTCTACATACCAGAAATGTAAAAAGTTTATGAAAGTAACAGTAGATCAATAAATATAATTGTGTAATTAGACTAAGCACACTGACATAAAGGTATAGAATGGTTTTAATACTTCAAAATTCAAAGAGCCTGCTCATAGCTAAGGTTTCCATGACACTCCTGCCTCTCCTGACACATTTATTCTGCTGGTGTCCAAGCTCTGCCCAGCTGGCCGATAGATTGTGTTTCACTGTCTCTTAGCCCAGGGAAGCGAGAACCGGCACCCAGCTGTGTTTAATCCATCAGTACACAATCAATGGGCAGTGCAATCAAGCGCTGATCACTTCATAGTACATGTTGTCAGCTCAGATGTAATACATTATAGCAGTACAGCGTGTACACACCTGCCTTTCACCTCAAAATACAGAGGACAAGTGAGCTGATCCACAGGAGGAGTACAACAATTGAAACAAACAAAAAAAAAACACCACAAGAAAAAATCAAATGAAGGTAGACAAAAAAACAAAAGGTGAAAACTAAAAGAAATATACCTTAAGATGATTTAGAGCCATAAAGATAGCTCCTTTTGGTGCACATGGCCTGCATATAATAATATTAATTTTTAATTGCCACCCCACCCCCAGACACCTCTAGCAAAAGCGAATGTAGCTGGTGCAGAATATGATGTAAATATATTTCTTCTCGAAATTAATCTGAATCAGAAGGCCAGAGTAGTCTAATATTCCAGAAGCTGGGGATGCTCCCCCGGGCTTAAACAGACATAGTGGTTGGGCTATGTGGTTTTACATTTAAATAAAATATTTGATATGCACAGTGTGCCAGTGTAAAGACATGTCAACGATGTTAGATAATCTGGTGTAGCATTTACATCTTTTACAGAGCATTATATGAGGCGAATTTGGTGATAGGATATAAATGCCACAGGGATACCAGTATTGCAAAAATTACAAAAAAGGCACAATCACATCAGATTATGAAGAAAAAATAATCCTGGCGTTATTAAATGTTTTAAGTTCATAGTTATTTTCATGATTGTCAGGTCAGGAAAATTACTCTCACAACCTTCCTCAATACAGCACTCTCTGTCTAGGAGCATAAAACTAGAACTCTGGAGGAAATCAATCCACATCAGCAAAATAGAGGTACTGGAACAAGATGATTTTAATGAAAATGAATGGGTGAAAGATTAGACAGAAGTCTAATAAACGGGCAAAAGAAGGAATGTAGAAAATGACCCGTGAAGACCATCCAAAAAGTGAATGACACAGAAAGACAAACCAATGTAACTTTTCTCCTGTAAGAAAGCCACCCCCTTCCCCAATCTATAGTGCAAAACAAAACCGGTCACACAACAGTAATTAATATTTAATTCACTACTAAGTGTACTGATTATTTCCAAGTAATTGGCTGACTGCACAGCTGTGACCACTAATGAAGATGAGGTGGGGGTAGGAGGGTGGGCACCTGGGACTCTCCTCTGATATACTGTGATACACTTTATCATAGCTGTTTAAAAATGAGAGAAGGAGAAATGTGACGAACCCTTGTCAGTCACTAAAACAGGCTCCCCCCAGCAGATCTAAGTGAACAAGTTAATGGGCCCTCCTTCAAAGATCACACAGCACCACCATATGGCATGAACCTGAATGTGGTTCATTTCTGTGTTTTCTGTTATCAGAGGAGGCAATCAACATTATGTACCCATTGGTCAGTTTCAAAATGTAAAAATGGATTCCAAAAAATATACATGTAAGCAATTATGTGACAGAATCAGAAAATGACCCTCTACCCAAGACTGCAAAATAAAAAGGCTGATGAATATGGTACTTTTGGTGCATTCAAATGCAGAACGGTATACCAGACTGCCTAGGGGGACCAGATGCTCTACTCTCTAGGAAATGAAAACCCTTAATTTTTTTCACTTAAAATTCCATTAATTTCAGGTTACTTTACCTATTTGCAGAAATTATTCTTCAGGGGGGATTTTTTTTTACCTCACTTAACTCTTCATTTTTTGTGCATACTAAAAAGTCTTTTTTTCTCTTAAATTTAAAAATCGATGTACATACTAAGAAATTTCTGTGCCACAAATGAGCATCTTATTTTTAAAATTAAAAACTATTAAGGCTTTTAAAAGCCCTGAATTAGGTATCTTAAACTTAAAATTTGTGCTTAATAAATGTGCATTTTATAATTAATTGTACATGTAAATTTCAGTTAGTGTGTTAGCCTTCAAAGAGAAGTATGTTTAAAATTCACATTAATTATATGCTTCAAATAGCTTAATAGCATACCTCAAATAATTTAAGTGGTTATAGAGCTGAGGGGGCACATTTTAATTCAGCTTTAATTGAGAGTTGAACTGATTTCTGCAGGTTACTGCAAACACCATTTATCAAATTATAGGGCAGAATTGTATCTAAAAACATGGCAGCAGAAGTCCCAAGGATCCATGGCTTTATGTTCTGCGCAAAGTAAACTCCCAGAATAATTTACATAGTGAAAAAATGTATTAAGATGTTGCTTACACAACACATCTTTTAGCTAGATGCATCAAGAGGAAATATCTGCTTTGTTATGGATACATCTCAGCATAATCTTTGAGCAAAATGGACTTACTTAACTGTACTTATTTATTGAATTCTTCTTTGTGTTTGGCTCCTAGTGTTCCTGACTTCCCACTTTGTAAATATTGACTTTTATTTATTTTTTTTGAACTTGATATTGTACCACCTCTTGCCTGAATTAGACTATGCCTTAGCATTTGCCTGATTCTTGCAAAACTACACTAGAGGAAGATTCAGTTGCTCTTACATTCTGACATGTACAGAGTTCCACAAAGTGTCCTGAAACCGATGGTGAAACATGAAAGTTAAAGTTAGAAATCTAGAATATGCCCTGTGCTGGAGTACGACTGTATGAACAATCCCATAATCACTTAAACTTGAGAAATAGACTTGAAGAAATATTTTAGAATGTATAATGTTCACCCATACAACAGACTGAAGCAATATGTGTATCTTCTGTATGAAATAGCACATATTGCACTGTCTGTTTATTGTTTTGTTACATGTTTTAGATATTGTGTCTTCATCTGACTAACAGCACCTTGCCATCACTATTAGTCAGCTATAGCATGCAATCAGCAAAGTTTACCAGGTCATTTTAAAAACATTCAACCAACTTTTCTCTACACGATGACTGGATTTCTAAATGTCATTTAACAAGATGTTTATGATCATGGACTTCATAGTTTCAATTGCCCTTTGAAGGATTACTGTTTTTTGAATAGCCTAAGTTTTGACTAGTTATACATTTTGGTATAAATACTGTGAAGTTTCCCGGCCCCATTTGATGTTGACCTTACATGCTCAGTAACTAATGTCTGAGAAGTGTGTATATAATCATTAACATCTCAGATTTCAGGTGCACAGTTTAGTGTTGTGTGCCGCTGAAGAAGCATGAGGCCACATTTCAACTGATTTCACCAGAATTAATTTCTTAATAATGTCTAAAAGATTTAAGGAAGGTTTTCCATCTCAAGGCCAAAACAAAATGGAAACTGGTTTTCATTCAAATTTACTGGCTTAATGGATTCTGTATCTGGTCTAGCTGTTCACCAGGCTCACCACCAGGTTTTATGAATATGTACCGGTTTAAAAATGCAGCGCACACAATAGTCTGCTTGGGATGAAGATTATTGTGATGACATGTTGCAGTTCTTTTATACATTTAACATATTGTGTATTCATAGTGTCATTTAATTAATGAAATTACATAATTTTTATGATGTTTTGTATGTTTTTTTCATACATTGAAGGCACCAGTGTTAATACTTAAAATTTTAAAATAACCATTAAATGGCTGTACATGGAAACAGTGTTATCACTGATGTTGTTGCTATCTACACTGTATGAAACACCCTGTAACAATGCTATGCTCACAATGAAAGGCACTATATAAAGTAAATATTATTAATTGTGATAATTTCATGGACTTTTTATGCTATTACCTGGACAGTACACTAGCAGGCACTGTCGACTAATAGTTAACACATCGCACTGCACAGCAGAAAATGACAATTCAAATCCCATGTTGTTTTACTGCATGACCCTGAACCATTCACTTTATGTGTGGCTACACTAAATGTCTAAAAATATAGAAAGAAATATACTACGCATTTGTGACTTGTAAGTCACTTGTAATAAGACAGTCAACAAAATCAATTAAAACAAATGTGCGACAAGCAATGTTTCGTGATGACATTTCTCTTTTTTTAATGACTATTTGGCATCTTTGCAAATCTGTCTAAGTGACAGTGACTGCAGCAAAGTGCTTGCACAAAGTCTCTTGAAAATGTTACTCAGAAGAAGCAGTCACCCTTAGTTGTTCGTCTATTTAGTGATGCTGGCCATTTCCTAGTCGCCATACCTTTAACCAATGGCTTAGAGCTCAGATGTCTGGAACAATCAGCCCTTTTATATCACCTGTCATATGACTGCCTGAGAGGGACAAGAACTAAATTTAAGTCCCCTCTCACTGTGGATAATAAAATAAGTTCCGCTGTGATTCCACAGTAGATTAGCAGCCCAGGAGACGTGAATCAGAATATGTAGTCCATAGTGATTTACTGTTTGTTGAACCTGAAATGTGAACAATAATCCCTGGACAGAACCTGGCGACGGTAAGTAATGAGAATGTGGCCTAACAAGGGTGATCTCCAGTACTTTAGCCAGGGTACATTTTAAGGCTGCTGGTCTGTAATCACACTGCCCAAGCTCTATTTGTATGATCGATCTTGGTGCCGGGGCTCGAGGCGGCCACGCACAGACCTGCATTCATTGCTGCTATTACCACGACACCAATTGGAGGTTGTTCTTATCGCACTTTTAAGAATGTCATTTTATTGTGCTCTTTGTGGGTGGTGAGGGGTGGATGTGTGTGTGTGTACGCACCCCTGCCTAAAAGAAAATATTCATGTTGTTGCCACATAATATTCACCAAAATAAGGCCTGACTGAGCAGCAGCAGCAGGTGTGGGGTATTCACCTTCTATTTATGCTCTTGTCTTAAAGGACTGCTCAAATTCATCTATACCCTTACTCTTATTCCCTATAGTAGATAGTGCAGTAGGAACCATAAAAAATCTTACAGTGTGAGTCACTACAAAATTCCCATATTAAAGAGTGTGCCTGTTTTGCATGGGGAAGTGAATCTGCTTCATCTTTATTTCATGGACGCCTATAGCAGTGAAAGTTTTGTGCCTTGCAATGCCAAACAAGATTTTGCTAATAATCAGATTTTTCTCTCTCTCTTTCTTGTTTTACATTCAAATAAATTTAACTGATTAAAGAAACGACATCTAGTCTTGTAAATTTTCAAAAACACGAAAAGTATGCCACAAAATCCACAATCATTTCCATGTCTACTAACATAATTGAAAAGATCATTTCAATTAGTTCACTACAAAAGTAGCTGCATATTTTCCAGAGTTTTGCTCTAATACAGATTTTTTGGGTCTCCCCTGGTCCAAAACAAACCCTTCGTCAACACGTCACAATTACAAACTGACACCAACTTTCTGCTGTGCTTAATGTGAGAGAGATTGATACCATGTACCTACTCGGTAACTGCTTACATTTCCTGTTTTTAAGGCTAGCCTTAAGACAAAATTGCACTTAAATCAAACGGTGTACTCAGGTGTTTACCAATCCATAGGAAACAACCAAATTTTAAGTTAAAACTACTCTAAAAACCTCTTTATCTCATGGGTGCCTTTCAGAAGCATCACTAGCTTCCTTTGCTTTATGAAAGCAACACAACATTGTAGCATTAACTGGGAGAGCCTCACCTGGTATTGCACCTCTTAAAGCCCATAACAGAAAAATAGGAAGAAGGCAGATCCTTAACAAACTGCTAGTGCCAGGGCTGGGTTTTAAACCTCTCTAATGAGCCAGGAGCTGTAAAGTTTGTTGTGGCGGCTCTGTCATTTACGCTCACATTGAGAAGCACCAGAGCTGCCTAATGAAAACCAACCCGACAGGCCCATCTGTCAGCGGTGTGATAGATGACACATCTCCTGTGCGCAACAAGGGGTTTGAGCCTTCCGTTTTGTGTGAAAGTGAGAGTGCAAGAACGTGCTGCTCTGTGTGTGTGTGTGTGTGTGCCTGCGTACACACAAAAATGCTAGTGCCTGCGTGATGGAGGCAGAACATGTCAAGTCAAAGAGGGGGGAAAATATTAAATGTTGATGAAACTGTCATTCGACAGAGAGGTTGAAAAAATAGTACTACTACTAATAATAATAATAAAAAGCAGGCCACTGTCAGCATATAGTTTGGCAAATGGAACAGTTTCTGTTAGTGGGAGATAGGTAGAGGAAAAGGAAAGACAGCCAGAGAGAAAAGTCTGTGTAATCCTGTCTGATTATCTATCTCACTTTGTCAAACTTCAGTATTTAGCATGAAGCACTGGACACATATAAATAAACATATGCGGTACGTCCATCCATCCTTTAACTGAACCCACATAATCCAGTTTTAGGGTCTCCGCCAACAAACAGGTGCATGACAGGAATCAATCCTGAACTCACACGCTCACAGTCAATCAAATGGCAATCAATCAAACAGACACATGTGAGGAAAACACATCCCAAAACAAATGTATACATGAGGACAAGGTGCCAATAACCACACATACAAAGACCAGGCCAGGATTTGAACAAAGTTGCCTAAAGCTGTGAGGCAGTAGTAGCATTAACCATTCTGTTAATGAGCTGTTATCCTTAAATATACAATATAAGCTTACATATGTATACTTACAGAATCGGACTGATGTTATTAATATCCGTGGGAATTTTTGATTGGGATTACTGATTGATACAAAGCTTAATGATGTGTGTCTGTCAGACTATATTTTGGTACAGTGTACATGCTGCTTGTTCTTCAGAAATATAAAGAAGAATTTCATTTTACTCTGGACAGATGACAACATTACCATTACTACAGTGATATTACTGCAGTGTTTCTGCATCAGCAAGAATTGAAACAAATATTATATTCTGACAGCAACACTTAATTTTATTATACTGGTACCCAAGTATAATGAGAATAAACTGGACACACACATATATAAATTATATATACTGTATATTGTATATATAGTCACACACACGAGTAGGGGGCATTCCAAGGGCTGGTGTATCAATTGTAATTCCACCCCGAGTTAAGCGGGTGCACTGCCATTCACATCTTCTCCTCTTTCATCTGCAAACCAGAAATTCTGAAATTCGTGGATTCCTGACTTAACTTCCCATCCACCTCTTCTGGCCTGGATGTCATACATAAAGGCCAACATTACCACTCTTCAGCAGCCTAGCTGATGGACTCACTTCTGCAAAGACTTCATCAAAATAAATTCTTCTTTTGTTGCAACCTCTTCTTCTTTTGTTTTGCCAACATTATACAGGCTTCACCAGCTGGTGCCCCAAATTGTTATAATTGTTTTACAATTGTAACAGGAGGCCTGGGGACAGGCCCAGCCGGGACACCTGGAAGGACCGGAAGGTGGCGTATACATCCTCCGGGCCACGAGGGGGCAACCGCCCTGGATCTGGAGAGGACCACGGGAGAGGAGCAAGGAGGCTTAAGCCCGTTGGGCCCATGGCCACCGCCAGGGGGCACCCCAAGCCTCATGGAGCCCAGGAAACATTGACTTCCACCACACCCGGGAAGATGGAGAAAGATTCTTCCAGGGATGCCTGGAGTGCTTCCGGGTGCAAGAGCAGCACTTCCGCCACACCAGGAATTGCTGCTGGAAGAATATCATCAAGCACCTGAAGCAGGTCCGGCTGAACATAAAAGGGGCCACCTTCCTACAATCTGGGAGCTAGAGTTGGGAGTGGGAGCAGGACGAAGCTCCCATGGAGAGAGGAAAGGCGGTCCAAGGACATTGTGGAAGAGGCCCGTGTTAGGAGTGTTTGGTGCTGGAGCACTGTGTGTTGTGTGAAGTGGAGAACAATAAACGTGTGCTTTTATAAAGACGTGGTCTCTGCCTGGTGGTGTTCGGGCGTATCTCACACAATATATATATATATATATATATATATATATATATATATATATATATATATATATATATATATATATATATATATATATATATATAATAGAGAGAGAGAGAGAGAGGTTCTTCAGTAGTTAATATTACTGCCTCAAAGCTTCACTTCTGTTTGGAGTTTGAATGTTCTCACCATGTCTATGTTTTATTTTCATTATTTATCACTGACCACACAAGTTGACTCTCACTCAGACTGGGTCATTCAATATTTATTCAACTGGCAACTGGGAATTCTGCATGACTCATTTACATTTTATTACAACAAATGTTTGTGATGTGCTACCTGTTGGAATGACAAAAGCAATGCATTTTATTACTACATGCATTACAAAATAAATTACAACAGATGGTGCACTGCAAACTTTAATGCTGAGATCTGTGTTGATTACTTAGATTTTAACCTCTCTTAGATGGGTAGCACAGTTAGTATATAAATATATATAAAGTTTCTGTGTGCCTCTGTGTATCTGTGTCTCTGTCTGGTTGCTAAGTCTCTGTTATATGCTATTTTGTATGGGATGTGTAAAATAGTACTAATGTTTGTGATGCGCCATCTGTTGGAATGACAAAAGCAGTGCATTGTATTACTAAATGCATTACAACAGACATTTCAAAAGATGGTGCACTGCAAATGTTAATGCTGAATACACTCTGTTAATTACTTAGATTTCAAATGGCAGTACAGCTAGTATACATAAATATATAAATACATTATGTGACATATTTGCTTACTCATATATACAGCATATTTATCATGTTGAAGGTTGCACAGGTGGCAAGATATTTTTGTGATTGGCATTGGATGAAAGGCCAGGTACAAATAAAAAACATGGAAATGCACAAAAAAAATGTATAAAAAAAAGGACAGTAGGATGAGGCAGAGCTGACAATTCTGCTTTCTTCTTTCACAGAATGCATAATAAAATCTTCTGTTAGTGGCCACATAAAAGTTATACATGGTTCCTGGTCTTTACAAATGATGCACAAATAGAAACAACACTTCACTCACTGCTCGGCAAAAGTGGCATGCTATTTCTTAACCAGAAGTCCCCATCAATCAGGGCCAGCACACCACAGGTACTAAGCTAATGGATTTCCTATAGACACACACATTATGTTGGTTTGCTGCCTGTGTGCTTCTTGCTCCACACCCTCATTGGTCTCCAGGGAGTAAATCAACCAAATTAAGAAGGCCAGTGATTAATCGCACTGCCTAGACACCCAATCTCCCCAAAATAAATAAATAAAAACGGATGCACAACAATATCCATTCACCTTCTTTGCTCTCTCTCTCTCTCTCTAGCATCTTCAGTTTGCTCTTCCTCTCATGAATTTGTCCCCTCTCTTTAACTCCCTCCCATGCTTTGACTGATGGTGAGACACAGATGGAGAGATAGATTCCTAAGTCCGAGTGGCCCACGGCATACAGCAGCTGTCAGCGTTTTAAAGATGATTAATGTGGGAGGCGCCCTTGCCTGGGACCCCGACGGAATAGAGATGGTTTATCCGAAATGGGTGTCGAGGCCTAGACTCGCGTGGCGGCTCTTTTTAATCTGCAGGAGCACGGAGGAGAGAAAGTGAGAGAAGGAGGATGGGGAAAGTGGGGAGAGGTGTTGGGGGGTGGGATGGGGGGTGATGATGATAACAAGGAAATAGGACTGACAAAACTTTTTAGTGCTGAGATTCTTCACCAAAATGCCAAGCACGGGAAGGGAAGGGGGGAGCCATCTCTCTGACAGCCCTGATTGAATATGCACCTGATTTCTTGTAATGCACCAAGATGGATCATTTCATTTCCCCACTGCCAACTGACTACTTACATTGGCTGTCATTTCAGGAATTTAGCTTTGTTTAGCTGTCTGCATACCTCTACTCCTGACCTAGCGCTCCGGCACGAGGCAACCGAAGACACTTAATGGCACTGATAGGAATGTTAGCATTGAGGCTGCCAGTGAAGCACGGGAAAACAGCAGCCCACTGAGAATTTGCACAACCAAGAAAAAAAAATACAGAGGGACAGATACACATGAGCAATACACAATAAAAAATACAGACAGACACAAATCAGTGATAGATAGATAGATAGATAGATAGATAGATAGATAGATAGATAGATAGATAGATAGATAGATAGATAGATAGATAGATAGATAGATAGATAGATAGATAGATAGATAGATAGATAGATAGATAGATCCTGTGTCTGTCCCTAATAATCATAGATGGCTTGAGTAGCAGCCTTTATCAGAACTACTAGACAGATAGACATACTAGTTTTATGGTAACATTTTTGATGAAACTGAATCATTCAATAAGATGGCAAATATTACTGTGCAGAGTCCAAGCGAGTGAATCAACACATGAGGATTGCATCAATACAAGCTCAGTCATCGTTCACTGACATGTTTAAACACTGCCATTGAGCCTTGCTGGAAGGATATTAATATGTCAAATCTATTATCGTGCTAATACACTTGTCTGACTGAGCTGCACCCCCCCTCGAGCCCTTTCCTCCCCTACAACCACCAGCACCAGTTTCTTGTCTCTCCCCTGTTGTATTCCTGCAGAGCCAGGCGATTTGCCTGTGTGATGTATTAGGGGATGTTGCATGTCCGAGTGTCATAATTTGTCAGGAAATATGAAGGATCTGATTGCTCATTGTAGTCAATGGGGAGCCTATCTAAATCACCCGCCTGCCAGTAACACGGTTGCATACTGCTTACTCGCTCCCAGACTTCCATATCCTCAAACACACAGGAGATAAATCAAACTGCCAACCTATTTGTTCACGTGGACCTCCCAGCAGCAAACATTAGCTAACTGGCTTCTTGCCTTAACCCACTGTGAGGGTTGATTTCTAACCCCCCCCCCCCAAATCAAATATTTCTGATTAAGAAATTTAACAGCAACATTTGGAAAGCACATGAGTGAAAATGAGGCAGCATCTCCATACTGGAACATCTTTGGTGTTTGTTTCTCCTGTTTTACCCAGGAGAAGATGCTTACAATGAGCTGAGATTCAGGAACACTGTGTATTAGGCATCGTGATTATGAAATTAAGAATTTCAGGAGTTATTTTACTGGTGCCACAGTTTGGGTTTAACAGTTACTTAAGAGGTTTATCTTACTAACCTGCTCTTTTCACATTGTCCATATAATTCTGTAATTTCTTTTCTCATGAAAGATATACAATTGTAGCATTTTTAGTACTTAAAATGATTGTTAAAATATTCTAACCAACACACATCCTTCCTGTTTCTAACCTGCTTACTGCAACTGAAATTGCAGAAGCCAGTATCTAAACCTAAACAAAAATGAGATATTTCAAATTAAATGACAGACATAAGCACTATAAGAGCACCTCCAAGCTGGTAGGAACTGGGCTAATGGAGGGGAAACGCACAGTTGGTTACTACTTTTCCTTTTGACCATACAGAGAGGAGTACGAATTCAAAGAAGATTTGTGACATCACTTCCGATGTGGACCTGGAAGCCCTGCCCCTTCAGCCTGCTGGTTATATAGCCAACAGGGAACATGACAGTTAGCATTCGCTGTCAAACCAGTGTCTAAAAGTGATGGATCTCGTGCCTCAGAAGCAACTAACAACTAACTAACTAGCAACTAGTTAGTCTCAGACCAAGTCAGTCCTAACTCTTATTTTAATATCTTTTTGTTTCAGTTACAAACAACAGTAAACAGGGCCAACATCCTAGATCCCAAAACTTCATCTTGTTTTGTTTACACAAAATAAGTGGGGTTATCACTAAACATCAAGGGAGATAAGGTCATATGGAAGAACACAATGTAAGTTTACAATATAAACCTTGTTGTCTTATTGGGCTTATATACAGGAATCAACAATAGGTTGTCTTGCTCACTTGCTCACTTTCTAACAAATACTACTTTCTCCTGATCTGAGATGCCCTACAAACTTTCAGGGCTGCCAGATCAAAGTGTCATTGAAATCTTAAATCAAATGCTTATTTTCCCATAGTACTAACTAGAAGAGATACTACTGTAACAAAATGTTAAATAAGGCAAAGGAACCTATTTGTCACACGTTTTTTCCCTGCAGCAGCTTGTGGTGATGGTGCAGGAATCAGTCTATCTGAGATCTACAGCAGCCTTTCACTTTCAACTGGCATGTAGGTCTTGGTTTGCAACATGAAGGAAAATTACAATATGTTTTGTCTGTTTTGGGTTTAAAATACGAAGGTTGGCCAACACGGCAATATTATTAGGACTGCACTTTTTTTTTCATTTTCTTCTACTTCTTGTAGTTGATGCACAGCTCTCTGAAGAATTTTGAGTGCAGACAGCAGCTGGTGAGATACACACTATGTGAGGGTCAGTAAATTAATTTGTGGGTGGCTGCTATGAACGGCAAGTTGCTCATGCAGTTGAGATGCCTAGCTAATAATGCTAAGCTTGAAACATGTCTGTTATGCTAGGCCATAAATATCCATAGGAGAACCAAGTTTAATGTTCACTCTTTTGTGATGTAGCTGGTGATAGCAATGGTAATTTATTTTCATGTGCCATCTAATTTATAGATGCTATTTAAGTAAAAATAACATTTGTTTGGGATATGGGATGAAAATTAGAATACCCATAGAAAAGCTCTAATGGTTACAGACTCTACCTATGTAATGTCCAAGGCAGAATGCAACCCAAGTCTCTTACTTCAGTGTCCATGGAGTAATTACTCCCAGGGCACGTGGCACACTTTAAATACATAGCACACGCCAAACCTTGGCAGCCATTTATCCATATCAGCTTCTTCAGTTACCAGAAGACTCCTCTCTGAAATGCAAACCCCCTGTCTTTCCCCAGCTAATGCACAATGCTGCTTCTTCTGAAAAACCTGCTACAATATACAGACACACACACACACACACACGCACACACACACACATATATATATATATATATATATATATATGCCGTATATACACATCATGTATATGCAAGGTTTATATACTACACAAATATAAATAATCTTTTAAATTGCTTCCAAATTTTATGTGCTGTACGTATAGGCTCACTGGGAGAACTAAAGTCTCTTGATTTAGCGGCGGAAGGCAGTGCCAGACTTTTTAAAGTTTCCCCAATCAGAGGCTCTGTGTTGTGGACTTTAAGTACATTGGCTAGAGAACAAAGGCTTTGCTAATAAGCTCCAAGACAGAGTTAAACTGCTTAAGAAAAGTGCTAACATTGTAATTTTGCTACGAGTGGAGAAATTCCGACTGTACTTTACCCCCTGCTGGTTCATCTGTCAGCCTTATAAAATTAAGCGGCTGACCCTACACAGCTGCTACCTATAAACTCTCCTTTTTAGCTTTTTACTTCAGAAATACTTACCTGCCGGCAGAAAGACAAATTTTATTAAAAGGCTCATTTGGCAGGTAGGGGGTGCATGTGTGTTGCAGGGGTGGGGGGGCGTTTTTTTTGAAGTAGAAACTGTTTCCCACTAGGATCAGACGCTCGCAGTTGGGAGAAACACACCGCCAATACGAGAATCCACTTGGCAGACACGTGTTTCACCTCTTAAAAGAAACTAAAAGGCGCTGACTTTATTAAGTCTGCGGCTGGAAGGAGAACTTCCCAACTTTTAATTGATGTATGCGTACGAACACAAGAACTGAAGCCTGCAGTTGGAATGGGGGGTTGTTTTGTAATGGCTCTTCAAATTGCCTACATGTGTAACTAAATTTACTAATACTAAACAACAGGGGGCAATGTTTGGAACAGTATGCACTAAAAAGAAGAAACATAGTCATTTTCTATTCAAAAACTGAAATATTTTCCGAGTGGGTGGCATATTTAACACCCAGACTACAGTGTCTATTTTTACCCTTAGAGACAGTTTCACTAATAAGATAACTGCTTTAGGTCAGGTGTGAGTGCCACATGTATAAAAGCTGTGCACCCAGCAAAAAAAATAAAAATTCTTCCCTACAGATATTCGCAAGAACTAAGCTTTGAACACATAAATTCACATGCATTCATAATCATATAAAGGAGCACAAGAACAGATTTAGGTTTAATTGGCACCCAGTTGACTTTTAAAATCAGCGAACAGATGTTTAAAGAAATTAATTTGCCAAAAGCAAAAAAAATTCTGCCGTTCTGAAAGTGGGAAGGGCTATCAAATACATGCTGATCTACACCCAGAATGACTCTGTGCTTCCATCAGCTGTGGGATGGTACAATTTGAGCTCCCATGCTGAATTTCAAGGGAGTCTGCAGGTCAGTGTTAGATAACTTGTAGTACTCAGACTCACATTTGCACATCATCCTTATCAAACAAAAATCCATAGTCACTCCCAAAATACATGCTGTAGATGATGTCAAATCTTTTCCCAATGAGAGTACTCTTCAGTGACTGCCACTTTGTTTTTGTACATGAAACCTTTGTATAAAAATTGCAGTTCAATGTACTAAGTGGTACCAAGAAAATTAATAATGACAAACCACTTAGCAATGGCTCCCACTTTGTGTGCTGCATTGTCACTGTGGTTAGTTTACTAACAGGCTACCTGTCTGTGATCAGCCGCTCACTTTACTAAGCTGATCCTACTCACTTACCTCTGTTCAATTTGCTAAGGAGGAGCTGTTGTTATTTTTTCTTAGGCTGTTGTTAGATAAGCTTAGGCAAGTGCAACCCATTGACTGTTGCTCATGGCTGCTTAGTTTGCTAAGGTGGCACTATTCAGCAACTCTTGTTAAATATGCTAAGGTGGTGCCACTTACCAGATGCTGTACTACTTACTGTTTTTTTGTCAACAGAAAATGAATTTGCCAAAGGGGATGCTAATCATTGATTGAAGAGAAATAACTTAGTGACTGTTATTAATTTCACTGGGTGGGTCGCACAGCTCAGCTACTGCTATTCAGATTTATAAAGGAGATGTCAATGATGCCTTATTAACTAAGAAAGAGGGCTTTCACTTAAGGGGTGCTTCAGACAAGAACTGCTTCTCAGATTCCTTGGGGGAACCACTCAGCAATTGCTATTTAACTAGACGTGGGGACCCCAATTACCAACTGCAGGTTCATTTACAAAAAGCATATGTTATTTAATTTTCCTCCCACACCTCAAAGATTTGAGTGTTGGGTTAATTGGACAATTTACCTGTTGAAAGTGAATATTTGTGGCAGTGTAAATAAACCTTGTGCTATTGCTATTTTCTGTTACATTGACAGTGTCAAGCTATTCCTTTTTAACTTTTAAATGCAAAACCTAACCTCAAACGCGGTTTAGTTTACAAGGTTGGTGCTGTTTTGTCATTACAAATGAATTTACTCATGTGGCATCACTCCCAGTTAACTTCCCAGTTTACTGTGGGGTTACCAAGCTAAGATTGCTGTACTGCTGTTAAATGTACTAATCAGGAGCTGCTTAATAATTGCTGTTAACTTCACTCAGTGCTAACTCTACTAAAGAAATGTCACAGCTCCGCAACTGCTACTAAGTCTGCTAAGTGGGTATCTTTAGAGACTGCTACCCAATCACCCTGTGATTGATGCCCTCTCTTATAAAAACAAAACAAAAAAAGAAATACTGCTATGATTAGCCTGCGACTGCCAAGTTGCCATTTGTGTTCATTCTGCTAAGTGGCCACCAAAGGAGGACAACTATATGCTTCTTTGCATTTTACAAAGACAGGCATGACCTTCTAGACATAAGCTGTCCACTGTCTTAAAGGTATCTACCCTGCTTTTGGAGATAGTACACCTGCTATAGAATTTGGAATATATACATATGCAGACTTAGGTATTTGATTTGAAGGGAGATTTTTTTTAAATTACTTCAATCAAAGGGTCATTTATCGTAACTTTAAAATGTTATGTAGTTAAAAACATAGTTCAAATAAGCTTATAGTAGTTCAGTATCTTTCATGGACAGCAGACTGCAATTCAAGTGATATAAAAATTGTTATTTGTTACTTGTTGGTTGTGGAGGGCCTGTGACTAACTAAAGTTCAAATTTCCTAATCATAACATTTTTGAAAGAAGTACTGGAAGGAGAGTTCAAATCTCTATTGAAATCTCAGAACCACTGGCTGCTTTGATGGAAAGCCGATCTGAAGCTTTGCCAATAAATTATTGTGTCAGAAAAGAACTGAATCACTATAACATGCGCATAATATAGCTGCTAGGTTTTTTTTTAGTGTACAATAATTACCAAGTTCATATTTGTTCACTCTATGCTTACACAGCAACGTTTAATAACTCCTTTTTATTTTACTTCTACAGTTAATTTACCTCAAACAGCAGACAAAGTGGGCTTGTGAACAAGTAGCTTGTGTATGAGCATCCCTCATGATGTTTGACTAACATGTATTGAGGATCTGTTTTGCCATTGGGGTGGCTGTCAGAGAGAAAGAGGAAAATATACAAAATACATATGTTGAAGCAGCCTCTCTTAGGATAAATTTGAAACAGTAAACTAATTTGTAATTTAACTCCCACAAAATATGTCTTTGTTTTATGACATGAGTTTATAGATCTGCCAGTGTTTTTCAGTGGAACATTTTTGAAATTTCAAAAATTTGTATATAATGCTATATTCAAGATATCAGAATGAAAAGGGAACCATCCTAACAAATCTCCTTGAAGAATAAGTGTGCCAAATTTCAACAAAATCAGTCCACTGGGAGTCAAATTGTTTCATGAAGACAGACAGAAGAACAGACATGACAACTACAGTAGGTGCTCTTCACATTATATGTATGCGAATGCACCTAAAAAGGCAGACATTCATTAATCAATAGTTCAGCGATTCTTCCATTCTTCCATTTAAAAACTCCACTCAATCCAGTTCAGAGTCTCATATCATTTGAAATGACACCTAAGGTGAACCATGCACAGTAGCAGAGTAGATTTTGGCCTGTGTTAATGAAAACAGGCTTATTCATTATTTCGATAAAAAAGAGGGACAGTTCCTTCTGTCAAATGAAAGATTTGGGGCAGGGCTGCCTATTGTTGTTTCTTATGTGGGAAAACAACAATGCTTTAACATAACTGTAATGTAAAAAATAATTAAAAATGTATCATCATTACATTTCACCAGGCCTAAAATATAGGATCATACTAAATACTGACTTGCCTTCAAAAAATCTGGAAAATAGGCTTGAGGTTTCCTTGTGGGAGATTTGCAGAATACATTTCAAATGCTGCCACTTGATATTACAGAATGCTCAGTGTACTTGAGTAAGACAAACATATAAGCTGCAGCAAACTGAAACTTTATTGGACTCAAATCCCACCTATGCTCACTATGTAACTTTAGGTGTATCACGTACTATATCTACATTTCAAAAGCTAAAAGAAGCTTTCAAATATACTAAAATGATCACGTAAAGGGCCTGGTAATGTTGTCTGCCATAAAAGGCAATATGAACAGTGGATCCCAGTGTCTGCTAATTTACACAAATAGTTCCCGAGTTGGGGATGTCTTTTTTAATTCACAACAACTACAAGCAACCATTCATTGTTGTAACATGTGATGAAAGTTGGCAGCCTGCTTACCACTCAACCCAGCATTGTCGAGTGGGGGTAATGAGCGCACATTAGCCTGAAAGCATTTTTTGGCACAGATAAGAGACTGACCTGATTCAGGTGGAAGAGCAAACTGAGGGTAGGTGAAACACTCAACAGTCTCAACAGTTTTCTCTCTCTCTCTCCTGTTCTCTCATTTTTGCCTCCAATGCTGCAAAAGAGTCCCTGGATCAATTAGCATCAATTACAGGCTGACTTCATTTAATCGCCGTGTGAAGATGAATTTGTCATTTTTAGTTCTGAATTAATGGGGGCCCTTGAACTTTTCTTTGCCAGGGAGAGTTGATCATTCTCTTTTTAAAAAGAACCTGGAGAGCTGAAATTGAGTTCCCGTAAGGATCAGAGCAAATCTCCGAGGAGGAGGGTAGTGAGGCTAAATCACAGGCCGGGAAAAGAAATAGAGGTGAAGAAAAGGTGAGAGCGAGGGGCAAAGCCTTCGGTCATCTTTAAAAGTGTATCAAGCACAATGGGCAGACATGGATAGTCACTAAAGGCATGAGGACAGACTGAGTCAAAGGGGGGTTGGAATTATTGGTAAAGGTCAGATAATTTGATTTCCTGGAGGTCAGATTAACTGCTCCAAATGTTGTCAATGATGACTATCTCAACTTTACCCAGGACATTACACTAGTGTGGTCTTGTGTAAAAATCTTTGGGCCTATAAACAACAGGATTGTGTATTCATTCCCCCCCACTGAGGTGCACCATGTTAAACAAGTTGCATCATCTCCCAAGGCTCCAAATGTACAAACATGTAAACAATGGTCCAGTAGTAAGCATGTAAAACTGAGCAGTCACATTATTAGAAAGGCCATTCTAAAAGTCAAGCTGACCTCTAATTTAACTTCACAACAGCCTATGTTCCTAATAAATCAGATCATTTTCGCCTATAGTTGCCACATACTGTATAATCTAGTGCCTTATCTCTGCTTCAAATCTTTCATCTTGTTTATGACACAGATGGTCAATTGGATTATGATCAGTCAACTAAGGATGTCCAAAATGTCACCCTCAGTTTGCTGTCATTTTCTTGAAACCATTTCAAAATGTTTATAGCCCTGTAGCATGTACCATTAACATGAACAAATTGCATGTTTATAGATGGATACACAAGTGCCATGGAGAGTGGCATTTGGTCTGCAAAGATGTTTAAAAATCTTGTCACATTAAGTGATTTCCCCAACATGTCTAGAGACCAAATGTGTGCTGTGAAAAACCCTGAACCAAAGCTCTACCACCAAAAAACCTATAAATCTGCCAGGACAGAGCCATAGACTCATGGAGCTTTCATCATGTACTACTCAACACATCAGCGTGAATCAGCAAAATCTGTGATTCATTAGAATAGACAATGTTTCCCCAGTCCTTCCATGCCCAGTGTTCATTTGGGTCATGAGGTGCTGTATCTCATCTAAATCTGTGTATTAACCATGATCAACTGAATATTTTTGTTTTGTTGTCTGTCCTTTTCACACTTCTGACTTTCTTAAGCATGAAAACCACAGTAGTGATGTTGCTCTTACTGGCACCCTCTCTAATTGTGTACTCTGTGCCACTTAAATCTTTGACAGTGCACGTTCCCGTCTGAATTGCACACATATCAAATCCACTGGTACGTGGATACCTTCATTGCTTACACATGACATTTTTATGACTGAACTGTCATGAAAGACGTGGGACATCAAAGGAAGGTCACGACTGTCACAATAAAAAAGGCACTATAATAAAATCTGTATGCTTTTTGTTTGATCAATGACCTGTTCTTCTAAGTTACTTTTCTGTGATATTCAGGAGACATACCTAAGCACATCTACAACACAGTTTCTAGTCCATGCGCTGGTCAAATTACAACTCTACTGATTTAACCCCTTTCCACAGACTATGCCAACAGACTGCCTTAGCTTATCCTGAGTGCAATAGTCAGCCAGGTTCACAATATACCATAAGACCCAAACGTTACAGCTCTCCTGACCTCTGTCCAGTGCTTGCCTTAGATTCCACATGCTGGTGAATGAATACTGAACTGCCAGAATGACTGACAACAATGCATTCAGAATTGGTTTTGTCTCTAAGGCATGGCACCTTCATGTCTCCAATAAGGACTTCTCTCATAATTCAGCAGAATCCACATCACCCATTGTACAATGATCATACATTTGTCATAATTATTCAATTTCCTCTGCTTTTAATAGATTTTACAATTAGTTTTGTGTATCAATTTATTTGTTTTGTGGATTTGTACTTTTGGTTTACTTCGGATAGTTAAAATGTTAAGAGTATTTTAAGTCTATGGCATAGAAGCAACTAAACAAATAAACAACCACCTAAAAGTTACAGTTAATGACTAGATATATGCTTTTAGAAATCTGGTATAGAGAGCCAATATTTCATATAGAAACTACAATACTAACAAGCCTAACAGGGTGTTCAAGGCCGGGATGGAAACAACTAGAATTATCCAAACACATCTCCCCATGTCCCCAGTGTCCCTTTAGATGCCAAAGTGAGTCTTTCCTCCAGGAGTTCTTCTCCTATACCCTGTTTTTTAGAATTATTTGTGAAATACTCTTATTCCTTTTTATGTTATCCTGTATAGAAGCAGAAATATATTTTCCCAACATGCATCAAGTGTTTACACCCAAATCTACCCACTCCCCCTCCGGGAGCCAACCTTGGTAAACAATGAAATCTTTCAGTTGAAATTGAATTTATAACCGCATTACCGAGCCTGATAACGTCTTCAAATAATCCAGCGATAAGAAGAATTCGATTTGATTCTCTCGTATAAACCCCCTTACACTGCCTAATCTATCCTGGCCTCAAGTTGTTCATAATAACAACAAATTGCCATACTAGTCCCACCTTTTTACTCAGATTTTTTGTACCATTTCATTTTTTTGTACCATCTTTCTCTGCACTTAGCTATGCAGGATGGAAACCTAACCATGTATACTTTTTTTGTATTGACAAGCTTTCTGTAAATGAGGATTTAATTGTTTTAGATACTGAACTGATGCTGACTCGGCTGTACTGCCCGTCAATCGACTTCTATGTGCATTTAGTTCATTCTTATGTATTCTGGTTTGTTGCCAGGACCTTTCCAGTGACCCAATTTTCCTTTTGATTTACCTTGTCTTCAAATTTTCCTGCAATCTAAATTGTTATCTTGTGTTTGTATTCTAATCTTAAAGCAGGACTATACTAGATATATTGGGTGCTAAATAAAATTAGGAATGATGGACTGACTGAGTGCTGCATGTATGACAGATGGCGTGGTGTTGTTAGCACACCACACATATGAACTATAAACCATGTCAGTTTTTTCTTGTACAACTCTGCAACTTGATTGTATTTAAGTGAGTTTAAATATGTTATGTATGAATATAATATATACTATATATATTTTTTTAAATATAAAGTTTCATGCATGCACGCTTAGGTACCACTCGGATGGCTCAGGTAAGCCAAGTAACATGACCGCCAGGCCTGGGGTGGATGAGGAGGAGGATGGGGGGGGGGGGGCACTGTTACTAACTATGTTTCCCTCCACAGCAAGCAGCCAATGGCAGAAGATGATGCCTAGCCCCACTCCCACTGGGGTGTTCTAAGCCCCGCCCCTTTCAGATGCAGACAGATACAACCGGTAAGAACTGACCCAGTTAAGGAGCTCCCCAAGCACTCTCAAGACTTAACTGTTTAGATGAGTGAGGAGCACAAACCTTGTTTTTGTGTCTTGTGGGACTGTTTTTGTTTACATTTCTAAGCAAAAAAATGAGGTTGTGGTCGGCTTGGCATCCCAAATATTACAATCATGTGATTCTCCCAGCACACTTTTGACTCTCTCTGTCTCGTTATATATTTCTACATATATATATATATACAGTATATATACAGTACTGTGCAAAAATTTTAGGCAGGTGTGAAAAAATGCTGTAAACAAAGAATGCTTTCAGAAATATAAATTATGATTGTTTATTGTTATCAATTTACAAAATGCAAAGTGAGCGAACAAAAGAAAAATCTAAATCAAATCAATATTTGGTGTTACTACCTTTTGCCTTCAAACCAGCATCAATTCTTATAGATACACTTGCACAAAGTCAGGGATTTTGTAGGATTGTAGTCAGGTGTATGATCAACCAGTTATACCAAACAGGTGCTAATGATCATCAATGTCACACGTAGGTTGAAACACAGTCATTAACTGAAACAGAAACAGCTGTATAGGAGGCTTAAAACTGGGTGAGGAACAGCCAAATTCTGCTACCAAGGTGAGGTTGTGGAAGACAGTTTCATGTCATGGCAAGATTGAGCACAGCAACAAGACACAAGGTAGTTATACTGCATCAGCAAGGTCTCTCCCAGACAAAGATTTCAAAGCAGACTGGGGTTTCAAGATGTGCTGTTCAAGTTCTTTTGAAGAAGCACAAAGAAACGGGCAACGTTGAGGATCGTAGACAAAGTGGTCGGCCAAGGAAACTTAGTGCAGCAGATGAAAGACACATCAAGCTTATTACCCTTTGAAATCAGAAGATGTCCAGCAGTGCCATCAGCTCAGAACTGGCAGAAACCAGTGGGACCCAGGTACACCCATCTACTGTCCGGAGAAGTCTGGCCAGACGTGGTCTTCATGGAAGAGTTGCAGCCAAAAAGCCATACCTCCGACATGGAAACAAGGCCAAGCGACTCAAGTATGCACGAAAACATAGGAACTGGGGTGCAGAAAAATGGCAGCAGGTGCTCTGGACTGATGAGTCAAAATGTGAAATATTTGGCTGTAGCAGAAGGCAGTTTGTTCGTCGAAGGGCTGGAAGCGGTACAATAATGAATGTCTGCAGGCAACAGTGAAGCATGGTGGAGGTTCCTTGAACATTTGGGGCTGCATTTCTGCAAATGGAGTTGGAGATTTGGTCAGGATTAATGGTGTTCTCAATGCTGAGAAATACAGGTAGATACTTATCCAACATGCAATACCATCAGGGAGGCCCCAAATTTATTCTGCAGCAGGACAACGATCCCAAACATACAGCCAAAGTCATTAAGAACTATCTTCAGCATAAAGAAGAACAAGAAGTCCTGGAAGTGATGGTATGGTCCCCACAGAGCCCTGATCTCAACATCATCGAGTATGTCTGGGATTACATGAAGAGACGGAAGAATGTGAGGAAGCCTGCATCCACAGAAGATCTGTGGTTAGTTCTCCAAGATGTTTGGAATAACCTACCAACTGAGTTCCTTCAAAAACTGTGTGCAAGTGTACCTAGAAGAATTGATGTTTTGAAGGCAAAGGGTGGTCACACCAAATATTGATTTGATTTAGATTTCTCTTTTGTTCATTCACTGCATTTTGTTGATTGATGAAAATAAATGATTAACACTTCCATTTTTGAAAGCATTCTTTGTTTACAGCAGTTTTTCACACCTGCCTAAAACTTTTGCACAGTACTGTATATATATATATATATATATATATATATATATATATATATATATATATATATATATATATATATATATATATATATATATATATGTAGACATGTATATATATGTATATATATATACGGGGTGCTTCTTCCATTAAAATAACCCTCACGGGGCAGATTTCAATTTCTTATCTGAGCTCAATGGAACTCAGTCATGTTAACTGATATTACTAAATTGTTTCCAGTTTATGTGTGTGTACTCAGTGTCCCATTTAAGACTACCAAGGACAAAAGCAGGGACAAACACATAAAAATGAGTAATTGTATTTTTTCAATTTTTGTCAATAGTGAAAGCCTGCACTCAAGCACAATTTTAATCATGTTCCATTCTTACTATTTCTGTTGTTCTTGTTGATAATATAGTGGTCAACAGCTAAGCACTGCAGTAATATAGTTCAAAGGATGTGTTAATAAGGACACACAATGTGCTTCATGTTCCACAGCTTTCTATATACAGTAAATGGCAGGCTGTCAATGAAAGGCATGTGACACGGCTCGCTCTATGAGGTTCAAGTAACATTTAAATCCCACACATCCTAACTTTGAGAACCCCCAAAGTTAGAGAGTGCTGGGCTCCAGAGCCACTGTCCACTAACTACTCGGCACACAAACCTGAGTAGACTAACCTTCCATTTTCCATCTCTTGCTCAGTGATGCTTGAACACAGCTTATCCAGTATGTATAGCCTTACAAACTTACGTGGAATGGAATACATGGAATTTCATATAAGTGAAGAGATAAGAACATGCTTCCAAAATGCTTTCTTTGATTCATAACTGTGCCTCAAGACCAAAATAACTATGTCCTGACACAGTGCATTATTTAGTGAAGTGCAACAATGTAACAGAAGACGAGGACATAAGGACCTGCCATCTTTTACATGTCATGCTTTTCAGTATCAGTTGGCAATAAGAAGAAAAAAGTTAACACTCCATTTTGACACAAAACACTGAACCAAGAAGAGCCCTGTTTAAGAATCCATTTTGTATGTGCAACTGGGTATGAGTGTGTGTGTGTATGTGTGTGTGTTTTGTGCTGATGGGTGGGTGGCGGCTTTAGGAAGCCTACAGTAGTGACAGCTGTTTGTTCAATCAATCACCTTGTCGACAGTTAGCTGTGAGCCGAGGCTGGAAATTGAGTTTGCCTCACAAGGGAGAATCGAGCAAATTAATAGACCATTACCCAAGCGCTGACCCAGGAAATGAGGGTGAAGCAGCTGGGTAAGCTCTGCCAGGCTGCAGCCTTCTTCCCAGACTGCAGGATGTCGAGGATTGGATTTAACTCAAAGACAGCATCTTGATACCTCACCTCAGACACTGACACTCAGGCTGGGAGTTAGAGGAGGAGGAGAAGGAGGAGGAGGTGGAGTTGGCTGGGTGGGGGTTGGTTATTGATGGGTGAGATGAAGTGCATAAGGCAGGCATTCTGGGAATAGCATTCAATTATTTAGATATTTATTCATTCAAAAGAGCTTCCCTAGTAAATTCCTGTGGGCATCTGCAGAGTGCTTGGTAAGTTAAGACCCTGCACCATCAACTAGGTCCCTTTTACACTCTAGTGAGTAATTCTTACAGATTGTTTAATATAAAAATAGCCTAAAATGACATGCAGTCATAAAAAAGGCCAGGCCTAGACACAAACTACACATAAGAAGAGCATAAAAAGTAAAATCTGATTAAAATTAAAGAATTAATTCAGGAGCTTCCCCTTTAGAATAGGATCACGGAGGTCTGAGATACACCAACGCAGGTGTTGCCAATGTGATGCTGAAGGCATTTATAAAGCCTTACAACCAGCCAATGGCATTGGAATTATATGTGGCAATTTTCCTTTTAAACCGATTCAGTTCAACTTTTTATTTTGAACTACTTTCAATGTAAAATTAAAAAGATAAAAAAAATTCATTTTATTGTCAATAGAGTGTAACACCTGAAGATTTCAACAATGTCTCTGCAAGAGGGAGCACAAACTGCTGCTTTGTTTTAATTTTGAGATTTTATTCTTACCTTACCTTTGACTCCTGATGCTCAGTACTCACAGATGGCAATATTATGTAGGGAGGAACTATAGATAGATAGATAGATAGATAGATAGATAGATAGATAGATAGATAGATAGATAGATAGATAGATAGATAGATAGATAGATAGATAGATAGATAGATAGATAGATAGATAGATAGATAGATAGATAGATCAAATTCAGTGGGTATCTCTAAGTAGTGACCTCTGAGCATCAAAGATGTTATTTACTGTATGGTGAGATGCTTCTGAAGTTCAGTATTTTTTCAAATCTATTTCTGGCAGCATTCCTGGGACCAAACGTGTACAACACTATTTTAAATGTGGTGGATTGAACATATTTGTGCCAAAAAAGATAAAAAAAAGATAAATAAGTAAAAAAAAAAAAAAGTATTTATTTTGTGCTGTAGAAAAAGTCTGGTTCTAGTACGAAAGATCTATTGAAATTAATTAATTAATTTTAGCACTCTTCAGAACAGATGTACCTTGGGAAATCTCTATTTCCATAATTGTTTTGTCCAGTTCAGAGTCACAAGAAGGCACAAAGTAACCCCAAATAAGACAGACACAGGGTCAATTTGGAATCAACCTAACTAGCGCATCTTTCTGGGAAAAACAGGGAAACATGCAAATTCCACAGAGACAACAAGTAAGAAGCAGCATCTGTATTTATTTACAGTATTTGTTTCTTCAATAAACTCTAAAATGGTGTTCTTCCCTACTGACTGGTTTAGCATCAACTCTTCTAAACAGGCCTGGCTAAGCCATCATTGTGTCAGCACACAAGGTATCGACTAAATGAATGAAGATGCTTACCTTACAAACAGAAAAACATAAAACCAAATAATTCTTCACCAACTGCTTGTTTTGTGCAGTATAAGCCAAAAAGATAGACTACGATGAACAACTGTGAAATGGAATAAGGAGAACAGCGGAGGTTAGGGAAAACTAACACATCTAAAGGAGAATCACCTAAGAAAAGCCCCTTAACCAAAGGTAGATAAATCTATAACAGGAGGTTGATCAACATTCATTCATCTATACATCTCCCTAATATATTAGACCCAATACAGGGTGAAACAAAATTAAGGAAACAACCCTGGAAAAACTGCAAGTCCAGAGCAGGACACACTCACTCGCAAACAGTCAGTTTACAGACAGCTTCACCAGCACAAAATTCATCAAGGGAAACTGTGAGCTTTCAAAATAGAAAACCAGCTGCATTTTCCATAGAGCAATATGCCATTCCGCTACCTTCCTGACCATTCAAAAAAGCTGCTGAATTTCTCATTGGTCACCTCTTGGCTTCTAACAAGCAGCTAACCTACTGCTGAAAGTGTTTGGCATACAGAAAAATCCAACTGCTTCCTCTGCATAGGCTCCCTCTTCTGTCGCTCTCTTTCTTTCTCAATCTCCCTCATCCGCTCGAGTGGGAGAATTAATTACCAGAGCCAATTTACTGTTTATACTCTGATGTTTTAACTAATTACCACTAATGGCAACACAACAGCAGCCAATCGAGTTAATTTAATTCTTACTGTAGGCTGCAGATTACACTCAGTGGGGAGCTTTTCAGGAGCTGTCATAGCGGACACTGAACAGCTCCTTATAGAAATACGTGTACTTGAGTCACATCCACAAGTGCTAGCAGAATGCTTACTTGGTCGCTTTCTAAGTGTCTGTACAGAGATGACATGAAATATGTTATTAACAGTACCTAGTCTATCTGACTAGATTCAGTTTTAGCTCATATTAAAAGCCTTAATGTATTATTTACTTTTCAGTGTTTTTTAATGAACTTATGTTTGCATACCACTAAGAACAAGTTTAAAACTAGAGGAGCCAGTCAGTTTTGAACCAAGTCAAACTGCACTTCCATTCAGATACAATAATCAAAATGTTTCTAAAAAAAAAAAGTGTCAAGAGGCCGAGCACAAGAATTAAAGGTATGTTAGTTACAAGACGGCTGTCACTGGTACATCACTTTGGCTGTCTACCGCCAAGAGCCGGCTGCTTTACTTTAGGGCAGCCAGCACGCTAGTCACTTGGCACTACTGCCAGCGGGCTCTGATTGAAGTGCCAGGAGGTGAAAATGCTTTGTTGAACGGGATGACAGGGTGCCTCGCTAGTTACTTTTTGTGGTTTCTGCTGTTGTTGTGCTCATTAACACAGATGTTTGTCATAAGGCACAGTAGTCAAGGGACAAGATTGAAGTCTATGGCTCACCACGGGACCCACAGGAAATCACTTCAATCCGCCTCAGCTCCAATGTATTTCTCTAATTTGTTATACATCTTTTTTGGTTTGAAGTGATGTTCACAATGCAAGGTGATACAACAGCTAAAAACTGGTCGATCATTTGGAAGAATAGTCTGCAGTGGTTAGTGCTGCAGCTTTACAGATAAAGAGGGTTGGGATTAAGTCCTGGACTGGTCATTGGCTGTATGAAGATTGAGTTATCTCCCTGTGCACTTGTAGTTTCCTTCCACAACCCAAAGACATGTATGCTAGTCAGCTGGTGACACTAAATCCGTCCCGTGTGTGCCCTGTGATGGACTAGTGTTACATCCAGGATGTGCATGTTAGATTGATTAGTGACACTAAACTAACTCAATGTATGTCTGCTGTACAGTGGCCTGATGTTCCATTCTGGGTTTATTCCTACTCTATGCCAAGTGTTACTGGATTAGTCTCCAACTCTCCAAAACCCTGTAATTGCTCATATCTTGGCTGCTGCAACTATAAGGTTCCAAAACTAATCTGATCAGTGACTTGGCTCAAGTAGTATCTTTCTAATGCAAGGCTCCTTCCATCCAATAGTGAGGTTCTCACTCCATACAAAGGTGATTTGAATAAAAAGTACTAAAAATACAGGGTGATTCAAAATTATGTTAACATTTGAATGGCGGAAACAATTTTTTCACAAAACATACTTCATATGTGCAAGATGATTTACAGGAATGTCTGAAACTGTTCACCATTATGTTCAACACATGTACCATATGTGATACAGAAATTGTCCACAAAAATTGTATGTAAGTATATACATAACAGTACAATTAGTGTTAACATAATTTTGACTCACCCTGTATTATTCCATACCAGCACATCTCAAACCTCAAACGGCTACTCACTACTGCTCGTGCAACGCCCTCTTCATTGTTCTACTCAAGCCAAGTTTTGAAGGCCACTTCCCCTATCCCAGCTGTCACCACTAAGTCAGGCAAGAGTGTCAACCTCTAAATACAAAATGTCATCTTTACAACTCTATACTTCCAAGCTGCTCATGGGGAGTCGCTGATGTGCAAAATTCCCAGTCAGATAACTTCAGGCCACCCAGGCAAACCTGTTTTCAGTCGAAATATATTGTACAAGGATTTGATGCATGGTAACCTCTTGACCTTCCCAGCTACCAATCACTTCAATCAATGGATCTCATTAGCGGTGAGTAAATGCATTTACTAGGTTAAACTAGTCCCACCTGTAACTGCTTACATCTTCTGTCATGTGAAGAAAGCATGACATTTTGTTCTTCTCTGAATAAAATTATAACATCTGACAGCTGACATCTACAATATATATATATATTCAATATAAGGGCATGCTCAATATTGTTTAGCATGCAGTATTATTTAAAAATCATACAAATAAATTCCTTTATAAATACATATAATGTAGTGTTTTCTGCTTAAGTAAGAGGCACCATATTGGCTATAATTAAAGAAAATATTATGCAGGACCTGTCCAGAATATTGGCTCCCATTACTACTCACATACCTCTAAATCATGTCATATTATTTTCTAACCCACTTAATCCAGACCAGGGTCATAAGGGGCCTGGAGCCTATCCTATCAAGCACAGCGTACAAAGCAGGAACAAACCCTGGACAGGGGGCTGGTCCATCGCTGAGCAAAAACACACACACACTTCCAAACACAAGAGCTAATTTAGCATTGCAATTCACAGAACCTGCATGTCTTTGGGAAGGTGGGAGGAAACCAGAGCACTCAGAAGAAACTAATTCAGGCATGGGGAAAACTTGCAAAGTCCATGCAGGGAGGACCTGGGACACAAGCCCTGGTCTCCTTACTGCAAGGCAGCAGCACTGCCACTCTGCCACCATACTTCCAAATCATCCTGCCAATAATCAGAAAGTGTTTTAAAGATTATGTATTTCATCCATTCATTTTCAGAAGATGCTTTGTCCATTATAAGGTTGCAGGAGGTCACTTGCACATTATAGGATGAATTCTCATACACCCCCACACTATCACTCACTCATTCCATAAAATCATTGTTGAATCCATATTTTCTCCCCAGGGTCTTCAGGGGGCCCAGAAACATCGGGTGCAATCACACTCACTAACACCAGAACGTTTCACAGGTTTTCAAACTTCCGGAGGAGAGTGCAAACTCTGCATAATCAGTGAAAAGGCAGCGATTTGAAATCAGGTATTGGAGTTGTATGGCTCCAGCCCTCCTAAATATATGATAATTATGCAGAATATTATATATTTGTTGAACTGAAATTATGAAATGAAATGATAATTTTTCTGATTCAATCTTGCAAATTCGTTCTCTACATAACCAGTAGGGTTTTCCACAACCAGTGACATCCACATGAGTAAACTGTGGTCCAAGCCATATTCATCTCTTTGCAACTATAACTTCCTTCTTCTGGATCCTCTAGACTGTTCACTCAGTCCACTTCAGTGCAGTCCACTTCATCCAGAAAACCAAGGCAGGATTTATTTATTAATTCATGGTTTGTTATCAGTTAAAACCTGATCTTTGTCATGCTATTGCCCTCTTGCTGTTCCGATCAGATTTTAAAACCTGCACCTGGATTAAGTGAATCTGGCCCCATAAACTCCCCAACAGATCCCTGCACTCTGTCTCTTCACATTGCCTTACAGTGCTGAAGCTGAATGATTTCAGGACTGCCCCCAGCACTCTGTGGTTGCCCTATCCTGGTAGCACCTTCCTTAATAATGATCAAAATTGTTGAATCATTTCCTATCTTCTGAAAAACACTGGAAACCTACTCAGACTACGTTAATCCAAAAACTAAACCTGTTACTGCACACATAACTGTGGTCTGCTGAATCTTCTTGTGTGGTTTCACGTACAACAGAAAAGAATGGACTTTATACATAAAGTATTTTGATTCATTATTTCAGCTTCTTATTCATGTTTATTATTTTTCAAGAAACCTCTTTGACACTATTTGATTAAAAGTGTCTAACTCTTACAGGTAAACTAATATATCCCTTACTTGTACTGAGTGCCACACTGCTCTATACCAGGTCCTTCCTCCCTCTTTGGTAAATCATGTTTACAATGACACTGCATCCACTGCTTTGTGTCTATTCTCTAAGCTGTTCAAGTAATGCTAATCACAGGGCCACACCACTGAGCGCTTTAAGTCAAAAAGCATAAAGTGTCCTGGCATCCTTCATATTTCCAGGTGCTGACCAGAAACACCCTCTGCCACGTACACACTTCAGTTTACAAAGCAAAGGATTTCCTATTTCTTGGCTCAGTTTGTCTGTCAGCTTGAGAGCGTTGACAAGATCTAACACTTCACTTGCACAAACCATTTAAACCCTAAGCCCCCTGGCTTTAGTGAGATGATTCTGGCTCGCCGAGCTGTTAACACAGCACCAGTCAAGAGTCAAAAGGAAAGGAAAAATGAGAAATGCTAGCTTTTTCACCCCCTCTGATAAATCCACTAACTGCCTTCCCCCCACTGCCAACACCGCTACCATCCCTGAAGCTCAGGAGTCACCAGACGGGCCACGTCAAGACTGCTGAGCCTCAGAAAAATTGCTAGAAGGCCAAAGCCATGACTCAAAAAATGAAATAATATAAAAAAAAATGCCTACCAGTATAACAACCTGTCTGGAATAAGACAACATCTGCCATTTACAGTCCTTAACATTTCAAAAAGACGATTTACCATAGCTTTAATTGTATACATTTTACATCAGGCAACATAGCCAACATTGGGCTGATAAATAATGAATATGTGTAATGTACTGAAAGTTATTGCATTTGTTTACATTTTGAAATGTGTTATTTGCTTTGAAAAGCAACATTTGATCATGTACTATGTATGAAGGACACTATACAAAACAGGACTGATTAATAAAAAAAGCTAACTCTTAAATAGACCCCTATGACTTCCCAATTTCTGACACTGAAAATGTTGTACTCTGAACATTATGTTACACATTACACAGCAAAAATCTTCCTATGGATGGCAAAGATTCTGGGCTCACTGCCACTGTAGCCAATGAAATGCCTAAATAAACTTTGTTACTATGTTTTAACATAACAGAAGCCATGATCAGAGTCAACCTTGCTAAGTGTGGCCAAGAAGAGGGAACATGGACAAAACGTATCTCCCTGGTTGAAAGTCCAGTCTTCTACAAATGTTCAGTCTCAAAAGAAAAGTGCCAGGTGGGATCTTACAACAGAAATAGAAAAAGATTGCAAATAAAAATATGCTTTTGCTTATAGTTTGCAACATATGATGCTTTATCAAAATAAGATAAAACTGTTATAATGTTATTTTCTAATAATACTTGTGTAAAATGTACACTAATGTGATTTTTAAGTGATAAAAAACAAAACAATTTCCAATGACAGTACCTCCCCAAACAGACTTTTCTTTTTATGACCATTTCTTGTAACATTTACTTGTCCAAATTTAATGCACAGAGGAATCACACAGGACTGTGTGAGGCCTGTTTCTGTACATCTATAGAAATAATGAGTAAACTACAAGTAAACTACAAGTTGGTATTTAGTTTCAGCCTGCTAAATACCATTAGTGGAAGAACATAGCAGAGTATATAATTAATGATAATTCAAATCCAAGGCTGCTTCACAGTTTAACAAAATTAATTTCTTTTGTATCTTGTTATACAATATAAATCTGAATAAATTGTGAAAATAATACAATTTTTTAAAATAAATCTTCTCAGTATAAGAAAACAGCATAATGTTTTATACACCATTACACAATCTCTAAATCCTTCTGCTTGACCAAGTCTGTAGGATCTGATCTTGTATCTATGCTCTCCCAACTTCAGAAAGTGCCACCCATATTAAATATCCAGAGCTTTAGATATAAACATTTGGTTCAACACTCGTTAAAGCTGGTCACTTAACATTTTCACTTGGTCACATACTCCAATATCCACTGCTTTGTGATCACATCTGTACTGCAAGCACAGTTTATACAGTATGTCCACATTTTCATATGTGTTTTCAAAAATGTACTTGCATTGCCCTGTTATAAAATGGTACACATCAAACGTATGTAGGGTCAAAATGCTGTAACTTACCATTGCATTTCATTACTTGTTAATATAAAAATGTGTACATGATTATAAATGGTAACTTATCGCCTCTACGAGATAACAAATTATACTGCTGAACATAGTATTTGCTGGAGTCTGATCAGATGGCTTCCTAGAAATTCTTTTTGCAGATCCTCTGATCCATACTACTTGTGCCTCTGCTCTTGTCACTTTGTCACATGCTGCTCTGTCCAGGGCTCGGTGTTGCAGGCTCTGTTTATAGGGTCTCACATTCGTGTCTGCTTAAACGAACTCATCATGATGCGATAGTGCAGAAAAGTAAAAAGTCACAGTTGCCACTCTACTTTTTAATATACTTTATAAAATATTTGATAATGTTGTTAGGCCACTGCGGTGGGTTGGCACCCTGCCCAGGATTGGTTCCTGCCTTGTGCCCTGTGTTGGCTGGGATTGGCTCCAGCAGACCCCCGTGACCCTGTGTTCAGATTCAGCGGGTTGGAAAATGGATGGATGGATGGATGTTAGGCCATATAGTTTTGATTTTATAACCTCACAACAAAATGACAATAAATTATCATTTTTTGAAAAAGGTTTGATGAAATGAGTCACTATAAGACTGTACAATTGTCATTTTAATCCCTACCACAGTCTCACAGCATAACTCTAAGCAACTCACCTAACATTCTATGCTCAACATGTTAAAATACAATTGTTCTATTTATTTGGGATCTCTGTGAGGTCCAGTGGTTAGCAGTTTTGCCTCACAGATCCCCAGAGTCCAGAGATCTGAGTGCCAACTTGGGTTACTGTCTGTGTGCAAGTTGGACATACTACCTGTGACGTTTTCAACAAAACTCTGGTGTTTCTTCTACATTTTCATGTTAAGGTTAACTGGAGACTATAATCTAACTTGACAGGAGTGGGGGTATGTGGATGAGTATGCTTTACCTTAGCCTGGCACTCTATCCCAAAAATTCCTGGAGGTGTTTACATTTTTATTGTATGGTTTCTATTTTAGAACACTGTACTATTACCTGATTATGTCCTCCTAAAAGTTTGCCAAATCCTCACAAAGTTATTCAGTATAGTATCACTTGATATGTTTATAAAGTAGAAGTACACTATAGTCGTCTGTAATCCAATAAACTGCAAGGCAACATCTCTGCAGCTTGAATGAATAAAAATAAATATCTCACATAGAATAAAAATCTAGAATTACAAAAATATAATGAAAGAGCTGCTATATTGAACCACACATTGTTCCAGCAGTGAGGATTAATAATTTAGGAACCTGCACCCTGAAATCCAGCTAATCTGCAGCAATGGCAGTAGTGTGACCCTACAACCAGTCAGTGTTAAAAGTGTCACAGACAATAGTGTGCTTTCTAGCAATGCATTGTTATACTTTTCAATGTCAGCACGATCAATTTCCAAACCTGTAAACGAATCCCAGAAAGAAGCAGAAAGCCGTATGGACTATCAAGAAATAAGCATCATGCCAGGACCCAGGCTGATGGTTATCACGTGTTGTTAAAACGCATGAATTATAACAGCAAGACCTGGTGATGATGATAAAAGAAAAAGGCTGGCGTGCACAACGTCCTGGCGGACTGATCTGGCCCCGGGGGTCAATCGCTGGGATACTCAGACACGCTGTGCTCCGATACCATCGGATCAGCGCAATGGGACAACATTGCAGATCTTATCTCTAACCTTTTTTATATACAATTTCAACTGCAGGCAATTGCCAGCAAAAGCTGGTAGTTTTAGCCTGATATGGGTTCAACCAGCAGGAGTTGATGATCTGCTGTAGAAATGTCTCTTTCTGTTTTAAAGAATTTGTTTCTAATAACATGCAATGCTAATGCTAGGAATGGTTGTGAGAACTGAGTAAGCTACTGCACGTTTGAGCAAAGCTAGGGAAGCCAAACTTAATTCAGGGTGACGTCTAAATGGCGACTAAGTTCACCTGTTTTAAGGATGAATACATCATGCACTCTCCTTCTAATGAAAACCCTACTATGTACAATATTTAAATCACTACAGTTTCAATAAGCACCTTTAGTGACAATAATTTCAACCATAAATAAACTTTTAATTTTAAAGTTAAACAAATTGATAGTAACATTTCTGCATCAATACTTTAATATGTAAAAGCTGGCAGCAGACCTCCTGTCAGACAAACAAACACACAAATAAACAAATAAGTGCACGTAGCAGCAGGGGAGCCTGGCTGCCGGTGCCTGTCTAGGGACTCAAATCTCAGAGCAATTTCCATGGTGTATGATTGGCAGTCTGATGCGCATTCTCCCCTCTAGGACCTGGTGATAACTCTCTCCTGTTCCATCTCTGCCTGTTGCAGGCTATTACAATGACAATAGCGATAAGAGACATTTATCACTTTCGCCTCAGGCTGACTGAAAGGGTCTAGCCACGTTCCACCCCCTCCTTCCTCCCTCCACCTGACAGCAGCACGCGTGCAGGATCAAGAAAAGGGGCACAACCTGGGTCAAACCGGGTTCACTGGGCTTGTCTTATTGGACCCTGTCATGCGACAAAGCCTTTTAAAGGAGAAGATGTACACAGGGGAATGTAAAAAATAGATTCTATTTGGACTAGTTGCTTTTGTTTTGTCTTCTATGCCCAATTTCTTTACTTACCTGTCTGAGGTCACAAAAGGGAAGAACCTAACTTGGTAGTAATGGAAAGAGGCAGAGAGGAATGGAAAATAAAAGCATAAGCAATGTACATTAACTCATTTTGCACATTTATAAATATAAAAAATACATATATTTAATTATGTTCATGTTCCATCTTTATCTATATTAAATTCCCCCCATTCCAGGTCATACAGAATCAAAGTCTGTCCTGGTAGCAATGGGCACAAGGAAAGAGCAAATTTTAAATTGGACACTATAAGAGAAATGAAACACACTTTCACATTCTAACTACTTACAGTCTATCTATCTATCTATCTATCTATCTATCTATCTATCTATCTATCTATCTATCTATCTATCTATCTATCTATCTATCTATCTATCTATCTGTCTGTCTGTCTGTCTATAAAAATGCCAGATGAATTTTAAAAATTGCATATTTATTTTAAACAGCACATAACAGATGGCTGACTATAGTCATAATTTAAAGACCTTGTTGCACTGACCTTTCTAATGGAAAGCACAACCAAAAAGAACCCTACCCCTGAGGTATACAGTATATCCTCTGATTCATCAAGTCTGCACCATCCATTGGTCCAACCAAGGAATCACTTCTGTGTTACACAGAAACCAAGCTAGAGCTCCCTCCAGTGGCTCCAAGTGCCCCTGCAGCTTGGAATTGTGCCCATTCAGGTACCGCCCACTACCTTTTAGTGGACTGGGCTATTGTCAACACTCCATGACCTTACTCTCCCTCTTTAGTTATATTGTGGGACACGTGCAGCATCACATAGGCTTTCTGTTTTATTGAATCCATGGAGCTATTGGGTCTCACCCAAGACATTATAACCTCTCCTTTTTGAGGATTTCCTTCTTGGGTGCATTATATCATGAAAGACTCTATATTAAAAGAGCTCTGATTGGCATGCAGACATGGGTTCATACAGGGATAGGGTACACAACAAACCATTTGTTTCCTAAACCTACATTACTTTTACAGTATATACTGTACATAACAATTTGATTAAATACTTCTTTATGGACCTACAACTGGGTAAACATAACATTCCCTAGAACTGACTTAGTTTGATGTTTATTCCAGTAAAGTTAAACTATTAAACTAAAAACACACTAGCAAAAGGTGAACATGAACACTCCACTTAGAAAGTGAGCAATAAGAGAATGAGACCCAGGAATCCAAAGCAGTGAAGAAGCATTGCCAACTATTGTACCACCAGAGAAGAATGATTGTCATTATCTTTAGTGGGAAGTTTACTTACGTAAATAGAGCTATAATGCCTCATCTTTCTTTGTGTGTCAGTCTGCTGTTATTCTATATGTAAACAATGGCTACTCAATAGTGACACTGTCATCTAGACTGTGACAGGGACTGCATCTCTCATTACATCTATACCTGTGGCCGAGGAGAAAATAACAAGTTCTCATGCTATTTACCCTGCCATTTTCCATTGACACTTACTATCCATATAAGTGCTGGAATATCTAAAAAGAAAGAAAGAAAGAAAGAAAGAAAGAAAGAAAGAAAGAAAGAAAGAAAGAAAGAAAGAAAGAAAGAAAGAAAGAAAGAAAGAAAGAAAGGCATGCAACTGACTAGTGCTGTGTCATGGCCCCACCTGTGCTGGCACACAGTGTAACGGACTGAAGGCTATCTACGGCAGTGACGTCTGCCTGGTGTGATTTATAGGGGTGACCTTGAGCCATAAACATTACAAACCTTGTGACACCACATGTAATTTATGGCCCTCAGATATCACTCCCCTAACACCATTGCTGCTCTGCTTGCCGGAAGGAACCCAGGAGCTCACAGCTTGTGGCTGGGCTTCCTTCACGCCGAGGCTGGTCAGCATCTCCGCCTACAGATCTTCACTGTGTGTTTCTGGGTCCTGTCACTGAAAGAACAACCTCTTGTTCCACTCTTGACTTCTTCATATATACTTTTCAGATAATGTCAGATTATAAAAATACATTATGAATCAATTTTTCCCCTTTTCTAAGGATGATGGCACCCTGTTCTGAAAGAATTTTGACTGTTACAGATACAACCCGCCCATGTCCAAAACCATCCATTTCCAGTTACTAATAATACACAGCTCAGGGTTCAGCTTTGTTTTCTGACACTGAATAAACAGTCTTCTTTATCTATGATCCATGAGCTGCTCAGAGGTTGTAAGCCTATTGATATCTAGCACTTTTCTACTGCTTGGCACCAATTTTGCTTGGCAGCCCTGAAACCTACACAAAGTTCTTCCAACAAAGTAATCTTTAAATTTAAGTTGAATTATTTTTCTTTTTGCCTCATTCACATAATTTTAGACGATAACAGTGGAGGCAGACAGAGGGCAGATTGGGATATACTGCATCCAATTGTTATGTTTTAATCTTTACTTCACATTTGGCTTTTTTTTGTAACCCTCCATCGAAAGAATTCAGCATAATATCAAGTCTTCAAATACTGAGCTCTGCCTGGGGACTAGACTAACTGCTTTGTTTTGTAGCCATTTGTTCTCTATTTTAGTTACTAGGAAGTGCTGAACTTCCATATGTTGTAACACTGATAGCTATATTATAAGTGCCATACAGTGAGTGTAAAAATTAAGCAGTGGAAATAACCTGTGAGACTACAACCCATCTCTTATGGCTTCCAGTCCTGTCACTACAAGCTATAGTAAAGTAACACTGCGTTAAGCAGTGCCTTGCTCAGTTTGTTTCTAGTAAATGTCCCCACAGTAGGTCTTTGACATGGGAAATCCAGCAGGCAAATGAACATGGAACCAACAATCCAAAGTGCACAAAGACACCCAGGAATTTAAACATTTAAACATGAACACCAACATTACATTAAAATGACAGTGCAGAAGGTTCACCAAAGCAAACATGGAAAGGGCGCAAGAAAAAATAAAGTGAACGGATACACATGCACGTGGTTAATTGTGGGGGTCCATATATTCATTTATTTTGTTGTAGTCTTTTTGAAGTGCCCCCTACAACCCAGAATTAGATTTAGAAGGTCTGAAAATGTCAGGTTATGTATTATTTTGCAGTGCGAAGATATTGTGCCCTGGCCCAGGTCAATGTGTGTTGAATTACACGGTGATCTGTGCACATCATGCCCATCAAGCACCGCTGACCCATTCACCTTCCTAAAGAAAGGGACAGACATGGAAAATCACAAAACACCATAAAGTTTTGAGAGGCTGGCCATTTACTGCGCCTCCCAATCAACATACAGTAGCATTATTTTAAGGTCCACCAACACATTCTAAGAATGATGACTCAGAAAGGCAAAGCAGCAACTTGGAAGAGGAGAAAGCTGTAGAAGGTAGACCGTCTTGTTGGCTTGCATTAGATAAGCCCTCTGCGACTTCTGCACGCACAGCAGGTTGGAGTGTGACCCCCGCCCTGTTTATTGACAGACTCCAGCCAGTCTGCAGTTCATTTGGAGTCTCTGCAATCTCTCCCGAGATTATTAAAAATTAATTGATCACTGCAATATCAGCCATACTAAACACCACCGCACTGGAGATGACATGGCAGCTAATAAATGTTAATTACTTTCTTTCTATTTTTTTTTTTTACAACCCTTGTCAATTTCTGCTCCTATCAGGTTGTAAATTCATTAGCTCCTAACACACCTAGTTGGGGCAGCTCATTTAGCTACAACAAACAAGATTAGGGGGGCGAGGGCTCATTCACCTCCATGCCTACATAGTCAGAAGTCTAGGACCTTGAGGTGGAGGCGACTGTAACCCCATTGATACAACTGCCATCAACCATACTTGAATAATTAGCAAAATTTGTAAAAAAAAAAAAAAAAGTTTGAAAAAAAGGTTGTGTTTGCTCTTTTGCCTTTTTCTAATCAGAAAATCAGAATAGAAGAGAGTCAGCCTAATTTTCTGCTACAGCACTGAGGCTGTGTAGAACATTTAAAGGAAATGCATTGAGTCTATCAGAATGAACTTTGAACTGGCCTTCTGTTCAGGGCTACTTGTACTGGAGGTTTTACAGACAAACAGACAGACAGACAGAGCGAAAGAAAGAAAGAAAGAAAGAAAGAAAGAAAGAAAGAAAGAAAGAAAGAAAGAAAGAAAGAAAGAAATTAGTTAAAGAAATGTTATGAGTTAAAAATGGCTTTAATAAAATCCAGTTCCAGGCTGTGTGCATGGTGTTCAGTCTATCCCAGAAGTACTGGGTGCAAAGCAGTAATAGTAATACTGCTGGAACAGCCATGGACAAGGTGCCAGTTTACTACTGGGTTCCCTCAAGTACACAAGCACACTCAAAATCACAATTTTACAGGCAAATTTACAGTTTCCCATTAACATAAGATGTATGTCTTTGAGATGTGGAGAACATAGATAGATAGATAGATAGATAGATAGATAGATAGATAGATAGATAGATAGATAGATAGATAGATAGATAGATAGATAGATAGATAGATAGATAGATAGATAGATAGATAGATAGATAGATAGATAGATAGATAGATGTTATGTATAAACCTATGTATAAATACAGAACATGTTACACATATTTTCTGCAATATTGTAACAGTCTGGTTCCAATACATGGGTCCCAGTTAGGTGAATATGGCATTCTGTGTGTTTCAAATGGCTAGTGTGTCACCTAAGAATTAGTGTCACTGAATGTCATTGACAGCCAGCACTAAAGCATCCATAAATGTTTAGAATTTCAAAAACAAATTGAGCTCATTACATAACTTCCACACATTTTCCTCCATCTGTGCTGCCAATGAAAACATTCTTAATTATCAACAAATGTTATCAATGAAGGAAAGAACTTTACTCTTTCTCACAATTTACAGAAAAGAGTCTGACCTAATGAGTCAGACTGGAAACCACAAGTTCACAGGTTCAAATCCTAATCAGCTACCTGTGTGACCCTGACAAAGTCCCATAACTATAGCATGCTAGTTGTTGTTGCTCTTGAAAAAGCACTTTTGTATACCAAATTAATTTTCTTAAGATGTGCTTATTAAATGAAACTGTATTTTTAATATTACATTATTTCTACAATATCAATGCAGGGACTGTCAGAAAACAAATCTAGAAGGAACAAGTAAATGCTGTCATTTTTCACATACACAAGCAAAAGGTTCCAAATAAACACAAAGTTCAGAAGAAGTGTGACATAGCTATAAAAAGGCAGGAGTTCCATTATTACAAGAACAACTACTTGTGACCAGCGGCTCATTTTGCTTTTCCTAGAATTTTAGATCATCATATGCATGCGATCAAGCAGTCCTGCTGACACCTGAATTACAGTTTTTTTTTTTTCCTCAGGGTAAGAAGGCCAATGTGGAATGCAACACTTGAAATGAAATTAAGTCTGCCACTCAGCACTTAACTTGTCAAGGCTCTATGATGTCTAAAAGTGGCCATTTGCATTATAAAGTATAACATTTAAAAAAGGACACTGCATGGAACTTCAGTAAAAAAAAATACTTTCTAGGTGTAACAAAACAAAACAAATGCTTTCTAAATAAACTGCTTACACCTACTACGCCCCTCACTATTACCTCAAATCAAGTCTACTACAGAGGAATTCTAAATATCATCTTGTAGTATCAAAAATAAATCTGTCCACTGAGCATTTCAGACCTTAAAGAATAAAAATAACAACAGCTACTTCTTCATGTTTGACCAAGGCAAAAGCAGGAGCGGGAAACCACAACTGTGTGTGGAAGGCTTTTATGACGCTTGTTTAATAGAAAAAAGAAAAATGTGTCAGAGTCAGGATCTGGCATGTTTGCAATTACAGTACTTCACCACATGGAGGCACTGTGTGCTGAGGAGGAATATAGAGGCAGCTCCATGATCAGATACACCTTAATGCTGCTGCCATACTGCATATCTGTTAGAAGGGAGAAACTCATCCCATTTGTACAGTAGTGCAGTGCATTCTCCTAAAGAAGATAACGAGTATGCTGATTAAAAGCCAAAATGGCAGCACACAAACTTAAGCCCCCAATTACAATGTCTTATCCACAAACACCAACGAGTCTTTGATGTATAATCATATATCAAGCAAGGACTGGAAAAATATACTTTGCCTATTTTAATGCTCTTTTGTGTCATTTATTATTCAAGGCTGTCAAAAATAGGCTGCGTCTCGGCATAACATTAAATCACAGTGTGGAAGTCTTCCACTAAATGCTAATTATGCTGCTCTCAGATCATTAAGTGCTTTAACCCTAGAATGTGTTTCGTGGAGGGTGACAGGGTGACCCCCCTCCCCCTACCCCCATACTCTAACTGCTGTTTCTGGAAATGGAAGGGCTTACTTATATTTTAGGCTTAAGACATGTGGGCACACAACAGCAAAAAACACAGCATTTGTACTTGTCTGCTTGTGTCCAGGTGACAAGGCAAAGCCAGAAGAGGAACAGTGCAGGATGTGTCGGGCACCATCAAGAGCAGCACTTGTAAGGTAAGGTCAGGCCTAGCACCCTTGTGTAACAGCAGGAAGAGAAGCACCTGTGGTGAACCCAGACCGTTAGCTGTGTTCAAACCACAGTCAACTTGCCTTTCCTTTCACAGTAACCGCTTTCCTTGTGTTTGCTGGCAGAGCCAGATGCCCAGAAACCCGTGTAGCCATTAATAATAACTGACGGCCCCTTGGGAGGAGGCCAAGCAGCCTGCATCCAAACCAGACTACAAAGTGATTGTTGTAGGAAAAAAGGTGCAACTTTTTGAAAGCATCTGGGTGAGACTACTGTCCATTTATTCACCTGCTGAGATTTCATCTACATTTAATATAATAAGCTGATATTTTGTTTTCACAACACAAGCTAACAGTATGACAGATTCCATATATCTATATTTATAGCACGTTATATTACCAAGCTTGTTCAGGATCACAGAAGGAGCCAAAATTGGAGAATGAAACAGTACCTGCCAGACTAAATCTGCTTGTCTAGTTGTGCAGTTTGAGCAATTAACATCCAAGATCACAACACCTCAGGCACCATAACTTTAGATAAAGAAAAACAAAGGCTGATAGGACTTGTCCAAACAAAATAAAAATGTGCATACTATGTTAAAAATGTCTCATCCTTTAGCCTCTTCAATTCTGTGTCCCTAAGGGAATTCAAAAGCAACTGGCACCAAATTGCTTCCCCAGTAAAAAGCAAAACATTCATGACTGTAATCCTGCTCATGTCCCAATTTAAGCTGTCTGGTGCATCAGTACATACAAATGCACTGCACCTTCCCTCCACCAGTTTCACTGATAACTCTTCGTGTTTCAAACCCACTTCCAAAAACACCAGCACCCATGTCCACAGTATGTACTTTAAATACATTTCCATGTAGGTTCCTTGCAAACCTGTTCTGTTGATTTTAGATGCCTCCTGTCCATAATACAATTCCAATTACCGCTATTGCAGTGGGGTTGTGAAATCTATTATTTTACCCTGCTAATAAGGTTGTTTGCATTATTTTGTATGAATCTCTCTTATTTTATGAGCAGTTTATTTTTTACTGTTGTTTAACTGATATCATAGCACCACCATTTCATACTGTTGCTATAATAAATGCTGTCACAACATGTAGCAAAAAGACGTCATTGCCTTCACATCATGTGACATCATTGATAAGCAACTATTTAGGCTGACTGAGCAGTCCTTTCTCTTGCTTACACCAGCATTTCTATTGATTAGGTACACTCTTGGCCTGGATTCCTGATAAACAATTTTGTCTTTCCGTCTAGTTGGTTTGCTGTGGTTATGTTGTTGCTCTTTTAAGAAAAATAATTATTACCTTTCTTTTCCAATCCATATTTCTGTTCCGGCTATCCATCAGTTTGAACACAACACAGGCAGCCAGTTGGCTCATTAGGAGAAGGCTAAGTTAGGCAGGCACTTATTCTTATCTACCAGAGTTTATCTAGTCCTTTTGGCTCATTATATGACCGGAGCTTGTTTTATTTTTTTAAGCAGGTTAGTTTTAGGGACTAAGAAGAGGTTTCGACATCACATACTGATCCTTGTTTATTTCACTGTTACTGCAGATTTAGCCAACTATTTGTTTTATCCTGCACACAAAGAAGGCAGTTCACTTCAAAACTGCTTATTTTAAAATGATGCTGTCTTCACACATCGCAGAGAATTTAAATCGTTGCCGGCAGGATTGGAATGATTTTGTGCCATTTATTTTTATTGTTTGCATAGCTTTCGCCAGTATTATTATATAAATTGCCATTTCAGAGTCCCATTGCCACAACAACATTCATTTTCAAAGGCATAGGTGACTTGTGCATTTGCCTGTCCCCTTAGTTTGGTTGCTGCTACCTGAAGTGTAATGATCAATGCCTATATGACTGCTTTTTGGAATCACTCTTTAAAACTTTACACCACATACACACATATAAATACGCTGCCCTATATTATCACTCCAAAAGTTATCCTGCAAGCAGGACTGTTGCCAGCTCCTTTATGGTATCTCCCAAAACAAGTGTACTGCTCTACAGTAACAATACCTTTCTTCAGTTCTAATCTGCTTGTTTCCTAACTAAAGCTCTTAAACCCTTCATCACAACCTCCTATGCCCTTCTCATGCCAAATCACCTTTCTTCAATTTTAATCTATGCCTGATTTCTTATGTTCCTCATTTCCTGGAGTCCAAATGCAGTCCTTACAGCTACAGTGCATTACATGATTTATGCAATTTTAATCAGTCTTTACTTTAAAAGTGTTCTGTATTTTTCGTAAGTCTGTGCTGTATCCAATCCATTGCCAATGACAGATTTGGCTAATGTTAGCCCAGTAATGTCCTATGTTAGTACTCCAGTCTTGTTCAAGGTTAATTTGTACATTATAACACTCACTGTCACACAAAATTAAAATCAGATTTAGCAAGTTTTGAAAACAGAAGAATGTATAATGTCCAAAATTAACTTAACAGATTCTTCAGTAAGCATATGATGCATTGATGTTAATGACCATTCCTCTATATTGTAGCCCTTGTCTATACCAAAAACTAGCCATTCTGACCACCAACCTGTGTCCACCACCCCAAACTGTCAAATTTTAACTTAGGAACATAAATATTTACCCTGTACTTCTGTGAAAACAAATCACTCCCATGTCACCTAATAAGGCACAGAGGTTAACAAGATTCCAAGTTTGATTACTTGCCTGCCCAGTCTATTTAAGGGTTAAATGTCGCATTTCTCTTTGATTCTGGTTTCCACCCATGTCTCAAAAACAGCGTATGTTAGGTTTACTTTAAATTGACCCTGTTACAAGTAAGTATGGTGGTTGGTGTGAGTATGTCCTGCAATGAACTGCTGATCCCCAGTGATGGTTCATGCCTTGTTCCTGATGTAGCTAGGCTGGGCTTCATTTCCATCCATCTTTGAACTAAACTGGGCAGGTCAAGAAAATGGATGGATGTATTTGCCTCTACTACTTGTTTCTCTTACAATACAGCTCCCTGTAATGATCCAAGTCCACTTGTCCAGAGCTTCTGGTCACTATATTACCATCAATCCCACCCCATTTCCAGCATCTGTATCTAATGTCAACTACCAATCTACTCTGACAATTATCAGGGTCATTTTTAACCTTTTAAGCATTTATTTTCCCCCACTAGCATACCATGTCCTTGTTATCCAGGTTTGCCGTCACCAGTCCCTGTAAAGTGCTTCTTTTACTCTCTCCCCCTCTCTATAATATGGCCATCACCATTAAAGCTGTCATGCTGTAAGTACTGAGTGTTATAGCCGATACATAACTGCCGCTCTCTGGCCTGCGGACACCCTTAGTGAGCCTGACGTGAGTGACAGGCCAGGTCAAACACAAGAGAGCTCATATGCCTTGGTGTCTATGAGGGCATAAGCCATTACAGGGATGCTGTCCTTTTCGTTACCCTTGCGAGGCATTCTGGGATGGATAGGCAGAGGCTGCTGAGCTAAGCCTTCTGCTGTATAGTGACAAATCACAAAACCATAGGAAGCTGCCTTCTGTACATTTACTGGTTTTCTTCCAGAAATGGAAACTTGTAAGATGACAGGCATCTCTAATGGGAATGAACTATCAATTACTAGCAAGAGGCTGCCATCGGGTTTGGCTGACTAGACATTTTTTTGTCCTACAGTTAATTTCTGATGAGCACAATATAAATAGCAGTAACCCCTACCTCTGGGGCAGCCCTGATTTGATCATCTTAAAAAATACTACTAATAATAATTTAAGCCACTGTATGCCTTGACAAGAGCTAAAAGAGAATGCCATTTCTGACCTGGAATAGCCGTTATGTACAGCATGAGATGATCTCTGCATTCTGCCTAATGAACACCATTGGATTGGTAAATGGCTGCCAGTAACCTTCAGTTAGAAAACTCAGCATGTCTATCGGGTCTTAAAACAAAGTTCAGAAAGGAAAGAAATAATCAGGAGATCAATTACTGGAATACAGAGAGCCAACACATATAGAGCTCTTCAGTGGAAAGGCATGCAATTAAATCACAATGTGGATTTAGCCTACCTGCTCACTCTTTACTTCTGATGAAGAACTTACTGTAGTACACAAGTCTGGTACCTCCACTGACATACATATAGTGAATTCACTTATTTTTGATTAGGTGCCACACATCAAATCTCATGTACATGTTTTGGTCAACACTTGTCTCAGAATTAAATAATATATTTTGTGCAGACACAGAGGCAACATGTGTACTGTTTTGAATGGTGTACTTGAACATGGTGGTGAAGTAGAGAGTGATTTTTGGACTAACTCTTCAATTTACCAGTCTATATCCCCAGCAGTCACAAACTATGAGTGCTGTTTAAAAGGTACACATAAGTCACAGAAATTAGTTAATAGTTTTGAAGGACTAAAGCTCCTGTTACTCCTGCTCCAAATTATTAGGAGTCAGTTGAGGTCTTGTATCATGCCAAAGATAGTCAACCGGTAGGAAGCTACAAGGGCAGGACTCACTGGAAAAATTGTTCTGACTTTTTAAGTCACTTTGAAAAAAATACTAATAACAATAATAATACAGGCACAATATAATGTTGAAGTGTTTTTGCCCTGCTGCTCCACAGTCCACAGATTTTAGCTTTACCTGGCCCGGACACTGCATGTGTGGAGATTCCCTGGGTATTATTCTGGTTTCCTCCCTCATGCTTACAACTAGTGTGTTAATTAGTAACTCCAAACTGTAAACTGGGTGCCTTATGACAGACTGACACCACGTCCAGATATTGTTCCTGTTTTCTGAATGACCTGATGCTGTCTAAAGAGTCTCTGTTTGTTATTGTGAAGGACTAAGAGGGTCCAGAAAATGACTGGATAGATGGACAGATAGACAAATATCTCATAGCTAACCTAGGACTGGCTACAAACTGATGAAATATTGTGTTGGTGTGTACTTTATTTAACTTCTGAACCCTCATCAGGCCTATCACAAAAAAATGGATACATAGTGTGTATGGTAATGATATGTAATCACTTAGTTTTAAAAATAAACCCTGTTTTGATTACCCTTTCACATAAAAGTAGACTTTTCCTAATGGACGTCACTCCCTTACTTAAAAATTCACTGGCACATAGTGTAGTTCTAGGCTTTGTAAAAAAAAATGATACTCCCCCAGGGCTGTTTTCTCACTTGCGCTCACTGCTGCCAGGGTAGTCTGTGGTAGTCAGCAGCCCTTAGTTGGATTAAGTGGGTTTGGTAATTTTATGGTGCACTGTAACCCTATAGACTGTGACACTACTGTGGCAGCTCTAGAGACTGTTAGTCCACAATCAACCAAGTCTTCACTAGTAATAATCCCCTTTAATTAAGAAGTGAGTTCAATCTGCAAGTATCAGGATTTAAAACTGGACTTCGGTGATAACTAAAGTTTCCAATGAGCTGTTTAATGAAGATGCAAAGGAAGAAAGAGGGAAGTGAGGAAGAAGCTGTTATGTGGTTGAGATGGGTGGAAGTGTATACAGGAACAAACAGGAACAAAGGCCAACTGAAACAAAAGGACAAGGGCAGTATTAAAAAAAGCAAAGTAAAAGGTTTAGTCACTAGCAAGACAAAGCAATAGTATACAAATGAAAGCCAGCCGGAACATACAAGAGGTTTCAGGACTATAAAAACTAGCACTGAGTGATAGTGAAGGTGTGGTTAACTAATCAGTGTGATGACAAATATACTTCAAGTAAACATGCTAAATATGACTTTTCTAAGCAACCACTGACCTTCTAGGAAAATGGGTGTGAACAGCAGGTCCATAGAATGACACAGGTAATGAAGTTGCTCAAGATTTACACCTTCAGATTTGGGGAGCTCAGCCTGACTAATAATGCCACATATATCTTTCTTTCTTTCTTTCTTTCTTTCTTTCTTTCTTTCTTTCTTTCTTTCTTTCTTTCTTTCTTTCTTTCTTTCTTTCTTTCTTTCTTTCTTTTTCTTTAACTGAAAACAACTCAAGAACAAGTAATACATTAAATGAAGAATTTTAACTCTGTTGTCAAACTTGAGTCAACCAGTCTTACCTACCAAATTGGTTAACTTGCTCACTTACCTGCCTCAACGCTACTAGCAGAAGGCTCGCTTCTTATGTACAAAGTCTGGCCAAACCAAGCCCCTGATTGTAAGCTTTCATACCAACTCGCCTTGTCTGTTTAGCATGACCCTTTTTATTTCAACAGTACTGAAGGTCAGTTAATTGAAGTTACCGGTAACCCAGAATGGTCTGGTCAACATATGATGCTTATTGCTACATTGATTACTGCCACCCTAACTTCTTAACAAGTTTAAATGCCATGCATTCCAGATATCATCTCAACACCACCAGCACTGCATAGTGGCTGAGATTTGATGGTGTTTCATAAATTACGTCACTAGGACTGAACATTTTTTGCAATAAAGTGAACCTTTTCACATTTATTGAATCTATTTAAAATGTATTTTAAAGGCATTCTATGAAATTAAATGATTCTGAGCACCCCTATGACCCTGGAGAAGAATATGTGAGTCTGACTATATGATGTTACATATAATAAGGACTGATTGCTTAGTTCAGTATTTGGAGGTTGCTTTACCCCAGCCAATATGGCACTACTGTATGAAATTAGTGAAAATATTTCTAATACAATAAAGATAACCATATTATATAAGGTAAAGAATTTAAACTGAATATTTGAATTTAACTTTGTTTCTTTCTTTCTTTCTCTCTTTCTTTCTTTTAAGGAGCAAAAAAACGGAAAGTAACGAGATGAAGTGGGGGGGGGGGGGGGGGGGGGGGCAATCTCATGCAATACGCAGATCTCTGATGCCAGTTTCAATATGACAAGTGCCAGTGTTATGAAGACAGACGTGAGCAGAGATGGGCTGTGTGACCTTTTCCAAATGTCACATGTCACCTGGGTTTTATGTCACCCTCTGACAATATGTCACAGGCATAAAAAATCATTATCCTAAAGAATTATGTTATAGAGCGCAAAAATAATAATTAAGATGTTATTATTCTGGGGCCAAATGGAAGTGGTGAATTTACGATTGCTCATTTCGGAGACGTGGAAGTCAGTGGGCTTCCGCTGAGGACTCTGATAAGATGAGATTATTTTTGCCTAATTTATTTAATTATTTTATGCATATATCAGTTGTCAGAATTAAACTGCCTGATATGCCATATCTAAAAGTACATCTATGGGACGACGCATCTAGTGATCTCCTTATCTCTTTGTATCAGTCTCCGCCTGTCTATATCTCCCTCACTTCTGATAAAACGTTCAGATAATAAATCCTCATAGAACAGCCGGGCCTGTCCATTCCCTCTCATTCGAGCACGGCAAGGAGAGACGTGCATCTGCGCCTCTGATTCCATTAGTCGCCCCGCTTCTATGGATAATTTTCAGTCGCCTGGCCGCAAGTTGCTTGCACGTCACTATTTCATTTCTTTCTTTTAATCAGCCGGGCTGCACATGCCTCTTTAGCTATCGCATTTCCCAGTTGCAGAGATGTTTAAAAAAATAGAAAAAAGAAAGAAACTACATTAAGGTAAATTCAATTTTCCAAAAGGACTGCTGGCTTTTCCAGGGCCGCCAAGTATTTTGGTCTCCGCTGGCAGAACTCTGCCCAGAATACTATCTATCAGTGCGCTGAAGGCGCTAATTCCAGCCCCATCGCTCAACTCGTGTGATAAACGATTTAATGAAACGTTTACTGCTTTAATAAACAAGAAAGGGTGATTAATGCTGCTCCATTTTTTAATATTTCACATAAATTCTCGCCCAGCTTTTTACAGACAGCCTATGAAGTGCTTATAAAATATTTTTTGCAGACTAAAGGGTATAAAAGCATGCTATCACTTGAGAATACTGCAATATTTAAATGAAACGTGAGATGAAATTCAGAAAATTCTGAACTAGAGGAAAATAAAAACTCAGCAGAGAAAATGTTTTCGGCTTTGTTGATCCTTGAGAACTGTGCTTGTCTGTAGATCCTATTTTTTATTGCTTACACATCCAACCAAATTGCCAAAGTCAGCTGTCAAAAACTTTAAAAACTTGTGTGGTGCCTGCAATAGGAGGGAATGGCACTGCAATACCACAATAAGGTGTCTGACATTTAATTAAATGAGTGGCCTGCATGAAAAAACGTAGGCTTGAAGCCACATCCCAGTCAATAAGATAATTTCAAGCACGCCTTCCAAATATTGGACTCCATAAACATATCTTGAATGTACTGTAAATATAACACCTTTCTGATGAAACACTCTCACATTCTTTGTCTTCATCTTCTTTGTACTTTTCCCAGTGCTTTTCCAGCAGTGCAGAGTCCACTTTTTGGCTGAACACCCTCCATTTATTATGGTTCTGTGTATCCTTGATTTTCGGCTTTTATGTTTTAACATTGCAACTTTGATCTCCTTCTTGGTCTTGTTCACTTGACTTTGACAGGGGTGCTCCTACTATGACTCTGTTGGGGCTGCTTCTCAATATATGCCTGTATCTTCAAAGCAGGGCTTCAATGGCTTTTTCAATGACCGGCATCACTGCTATTGTTTTGAATCTTGTTCAGGAAGGTGATTACTATACCTCATCTAGGCATCTTCATTTCTTTGTGTCTCTTCTTCACCAGGGAGCACTCTTAGCTTTACAATACATGGGCTGGACTACAATTTTATACACTTTGGACTTTTAATTACAAAGCAGTTGCTTATATCTTATTCTCGAAGTGGATAGTTGGTTCTTACAAATCGATGTTTTCTTTCTTCGTCTAGCTGGGAACTTAGGCACTTGAAAGTGGAAGTTTCTTAGCTCGTCTGCACATTGATTTTAACGCTTTTGCTGTACTGTGATCCATATTCCAGGTACTCTGTTTGATCTAGGTTTTACTTGAGGCGGTATATTAAAAGATGGTTCATCCATGGTTTGGCCTTGGCTTGAAGTTTTTCACTAGTCTTCCCATAATCATAACATCATGTACAGTATGTACAGTGGGGTCTATGGAGAAGGAATCTACTAATACCAGTCCTTCAAACTAAAGTAAAAATGAACATGGAAAATCTTTATAGTGAACAAACTGCTGAAAATCGATCCACTTAATAAAAATGCTGATCTTCAGCCAACAGATCTCATTTTAAATAATCAGATAACCAAAGCCAAAAAGGCAGAAGACAGCAGTAGAGGTTCTCCTCAAGTTGTATGGCCATCGAGGTTGATAAATACTGGCATTGCAGCACTGTATTGGGGATGCAGTGGAGAGAGAGAGAAAGAGAGAGTATAAAGACAGACTTAAAAACACTTTCAAGACTGCCAATTAGCACCACAAATGCCCTGAATGCCACCTAAGAATGTGTGAAATCCTACATGAGCTAGGTCACTGAACAACGCCATCCTCGTCTGCACCCTCTTTCATTCATTTTTCCTATATGGAATGAGCTGTGAGTCTGAATAAAGTCCATAAGATCATTAGATTATGTTTCAAGTTGGGCAGGTTTTGTTGCATGGTATGAGTGTTGATCCATTTTGTTGTTATGTGTAAAAGGCCATTCAGATCCTGTCTTGCAAATTTGATGTTCATGTTTGCAAGTTCAGTGTATACATCGTTCCCACAGGCCTCCCTCTGCAATGATCCAGTGTAATAGTCTCCTAATGGATGAAATCAATTTTGATAAAATCATACCCAATACTATGACAGTCAATAAATCCTTAACTTATATGGTACATTTCATATCAAGCACTGTTATGGATTATTAAATAAATACAGATGAGGTAACCAGGTTTATTTTTACTTTGTAAGTTTTCAGCCCTATGTGATGTTTATCGACAGTGACCACATCCCATTTGAAAATTAACTCATCCTCATCCCCACCCTGATGGTGGATGATAAACACTTGAATTACAGTACCCTGCCCTGAATTCAGTGGGGTAGAGAGCATGAGGTACTATGAGTATATAAGTAGTATCACTGACAACAAAGACATTCTAAAAAAGCTCTCTAAATACTGAACCAGAAAATTACTTAAACCAAGCTTTCCAAATCAGTTCCTAAAAAGATGCAGTAAAAACAATGGGATTCATATTATTGGAGGATTGTAAGTCCTCAGTGACAATCTCCTGTCTCCTACCACAAGATAGCGTTTTATATTTTTTAATAATTCTACCCAAAAGGCACAATCAAGTACTCCCCAACCAGTAAAGCACTAACACTAGGAATGGATAATCTAAGATTACTTAAACGAAGTGTACAGAGAGGTGAAGATATTAAGCCATATTCCAAAAATAATTAAATCAACATGAGCATACAAGCAAGTACTTTAATTGTAAATAACTCCATTTCTAACAAGTTATTTTATCAAAATGTATCAACTCAATGCAATGCTACTCTTTTGAATTATAAGGTACACCATACTACAAGTGGGCAGTATGAAACCCACTATACGGTAAAGTTTGCCATCCACCAGCAACTGGTATGAACCTAATACCACGGAGTAAGTAGTTTCTTTTAAACATAGGCTTGTTTCCCATATGGTTTCTTAAAAGCTATTCTGAGCTGCAACAACTTTAAAAGACCCTCTGGAAGAAAGTTCAGGCCCCTTCCAGTGCTCCGGCTGAAACAACAGTGTACAAGCAGAGTCGTCATGGCTTATTTGTTTATTCATCTCTATTCAAAGCTCCGTCTCAGTGGGTTGCTTACTTAGAAATTTATCACTCCACCAGAGCAACTTTCCTGGCTCACAAGACCCTTTGGTAAATTCAACGGACCACCAATTAGCACCACTGTTGCCCTGAATACCACCTAAGAATGTGTGAAATCCCACACGAGATGGGTCACTGAACAAAACCATCCCCATCTGCTCCCTCTTTCATTCTTTGTTCATCAATGGAGTGAGCTGTAGTTTTGAAGAAAGCTTATAGGATCCTTAGATTTTTTTCTTGTAAATTGTGCAGGTGTTATTGCATCGGATTAGTGTTTGTTGATCTGAGTAAAAGGCAATTTAGTTCCACACATTTCATCTTCATGCTTGCAACTTCAGGCTTTAAGGTGTAGCGATTCTTTCCACAGACTTTCTCCATCTGCAATGGTCCTGAGCAATGGTTTCCCAATGATTGATATTATTATCACCCTGCTTCATCCTGGCATACAAGACTCATAAGACTTCTCTGGGTAATGTCAGATAACCTAGGGGTGACATTGCCCTTCATTAGCTGTTCATCCACAAGACTACATTCTGTATGGCACAGGGATCAACAATGAACACACCAGCAGAGCAAACTCATTCAACAACATGACTGAAAAATTATAAAATGTAATCTTCATTGCAGTAAGTAAAACTGTCAAGAACACTGAAAAGTGTAGCAAATGTAAAGACAGATGCAAAGTATACTAAAATTATAAAGGGTTGTGTAATTTTAGATCTAGTCAAACATCTTAGAATCACCAGACTGGGAGTCAAACTGTATCTTGTGAGCTACTGAACAAATAGTCTCAAAGAGGTGCATAGGACTTCATTCTTTGAAACAAGTCATATACCCTTAAAATTCTATTAAACAAGAAGAAAAAAAAAACTAGTAAACCATTCACTGATTTTCTTTCTGAAAGCATGTATTATAATTCAGGGTCACAGTGAGCCCAAGCCTGTCTCTGCAGCATTACATGCAAGACAGTAACCATCCCTGGACTGAACAACACTCCAACACATGTACAGTATGCCCTGTGCCAGTACTAGGTTATTTTATTTTGCGCCCTAGGCCAAGCTAATTACTGCACCAACCAACTGTTCGGTAGCTAGCCTGTGTGGCTGGGTCCTCCCCTCTTATGATCAGGCGAAGGCCTAATTCACTTTAATGGTGGCGCTGGCCCTTTGCATGCCATCCACCTCAGTTTACAGTCACCATTCACCATAACCTGTAAATTTAAGTGATTTGGAAAAAAAGGAAAGTGCTTTGAGTAGACACTGGAAGAATGTCCAAAACATCAGTAGCTAAAGCCTGGACTCTCAAATTGTAAGGCCACAGCACTGACTACTCTGCCCTGTCAGCTTTAAGTCATTCAAGCAGAAGAGAGAAAGGATGGCATTTTAGTTGGCAGTTTTGTTTTTTTTTTTAAATTTTGGCCAGATAATTAAATACCCTAAAATGATGATTGCTTGTTTCATCCGAAGGAAGACATGGTGGCTATGTCCACTTTTCAAATGTATCTCAGCATATCCCTCTCTCATTACATATTATACCTTTTTTCTTGTTTAACATCTGTGTCTAAATTTGATTCTAGCTTCATGTTCTTCTGTTACTTGTCACCTATTCTGAATTTATACTAAACCAACAAGCATTTAGTTCTGACTGGCCACACTTCTAGCTAGGTCCTGATGCTCATGCAGCCTCCAGTGCTTTACTCAGCACATGCAATCACCTAATCATATATCTGATTAATAAAGTATCTATCTATCTATCTATCTATCTATCTATATGCTACATCGATCCCTCTCCCACTTGGACAGAGGCAGTGGTGCTGCAAGAATTATGTTTCTAGACTTCTCTAGCGCCTTCAGCACAATCCAACCTCTGCTCCTTAGGGACAAGCTGACAGAGATGGGAGTAGATTCATACCTGGTGGCATGGATCGTGGACTATATTAAAGACAGACCTCAGTATGTGCGTCTTGGGAACTGCACGTCTGACATTGTGGTCAGCAACACAGGAGCGCCACAAGGGACTGTACTATCTCTGATCCTGTTCAGCCTATATACATCGGACTTCCAACACAACTCGGAGTCCTGCCACTTGCAAAAGTTCGCTGATGACACTGCTATCGTGGGCTGCATAAGGAGTGGGCAGGAGGAGGAGTATAGGGACCTAATCAATGACTTTGTTAAATGGTGCGACTCAAACCACCTACACCTGAACACCAGCAAAACCAAGGAACTGGTGGTGGATTTTAGAAGGCCCAGACCCCTCATGGACCCCGTGATCATCAGAGGTGACTGTGTGCAGATGGTGCAGACCTATAAATACCTGGGAGTGCAGCTGGATTATAAATTAGACTGGACTGCCAATACTGATGCTCTGTGTAAGAAAGGACAGAGCCGGTTATACTTCCTTAGAAGGCTGGCATCCTTCAACATCTGCAATAAGATGCTGCAGATATTCTATCAGACGGTTGTGGCGAGCGCCCTCTTCTACGCGGTGGTGTGCTGGGGAGGCAGCATTATGAAGAAAGACGCCTCACGCCTGGACAAACTGGTGAGGAAGGCAGGCTCTGTTGTTGGCATGGAGCTAGACAGTTTGACATCTGTGGCAGAGCGACGGGCGCTCAGCAGGCTCCTATCAATTATGGAGAATCCACTGCATCCACTAAATAGTATCATCTCTAGACAGAAGAGCAGCTTCAGCGACAGACTGCTGTCACTGTCCTGCTCCACTGACAGACTGAGAGGATCATTCCTCCCCCAAACTATGCGACTCTTCAATTCCACCCGGGGGGGGGGTAAACGTTAAAATTATATAAAGTTATTGTCTGTTTTTACCTGCATTATTATCAATCTTTAATTTAATATTGTTTTTTTTTATATCAGTAAGGTGCTGCTAGAGTATGTGAATTTCCCCTTGGGATTAATAAAGTTTCTATCTATCTATCTATCTATCTATCTATCTATCTATCTATCTATCTATCTATCTATCTATCTATCTATCTATCTATCTATCTATCTATCTATCTATCTATCTATCTATCTATCTATCTATCTATCTATCTATCTATCTATCTACCTAATCACTCATTTTCACATCCATTTATTCAATTCAGAATCATCGAAAGCAAGGTGCTATCTCTGCAGCATCAGGCACAACTCAGGAATCAATCTTGGACAAGTTAACAGTCAGCAGCAAGGCACTACTCCATTCAGTTTAATTCACTTAATTGCTATAAAACAATCTTTTCTGAAGGTGGACTCAAAGCAATTATACAGATTTCCAAATATAAATACATAGCACAGAAGTGCAAAATGTGTTTGAATGAACAGTAATAGGTCCACAAACTGTCTCCACTGTCTCCAACATCACCTTAACTGTCACAAAACGTGCCTAACATTATTATATCCAGTGTGTTTTATACTTAAAGGTTATGTATTTTGACTTGTACAATGTATTTTGTGCTTGTACAATGCTCACAAACCAAACTGAGTTTTGAGGATGAAACTGAACACAGAAGACAAATTAAAGAAATAACCCAAAACAAGGGAGTGTAAATGCGCATTAAATTCTGTCTTGTATTCAGTGCTATCAGAGTAGACTCCAGATCACTCATGACGCAAAAGAATACAGTAAATTAATGACTTATTTTAAAGATAATTGTCTGGTCCGTATATAGAGCATGTCACTGCTACTTTGCACAGTCTAGTGCCACCTTTTATCAATAAAAAGAAATTTTAGAAAAAACATGAAAAGTTAATTGTTTTGTATGTTACAATTCCTTTTGCAAATCTTTCATTTATTTTAATGAGGTTTCATAAAAGTATTATGTTTTAAAAATTTTTGCATCTTCCACCATTCTGTGGGTTTCTCTCATGGGTAACATCATGTTGTTTATGGCTTCTGTGGTCATAAACAACATGGCATGTGACATGAAGGCCAAGTGAACCTTTGCATTATGGCAGTGATGCTATACAAGATGGAGAGACACAGCACATGGTGATCAAGCTTTGGGTTCAGTTCTAACACTCTAGTAAATTTGAATTAGGTAAAGGAATATCTAGTTATGGTTAGGACTCTTACTCTCATCTTTTGCTTTAGTTTGCTGCTGTTTTTGCTTTTCTTGGACTTTTGATGTTACCTACACCTGCCCTTTAATCAATCCTTTTGTTTTAGTCCATTTCCTATTGTCATCTCCTGGTAAAAAGCTTCTTTTTTGTCCTTTCTAGGACTACCCAATGACAACTTGGTTATAATATTGCATGTCTGAATCTGTAAAGCATTTGCAGCCACTGTTGTGTCATTTTCTATCCTGCTTAATCCTGAACAGGGTCATGGTTGTTGCTGAAGCTTATCCTTGCTAGCATAGGGCGTATGGCAGGAACCTTGCACTTTTACTTTTAACCCATATTTGATAAATATATTTTCCTCTCTTTAATTTATGGTAAATATTTCTTCATGTTATGGAGAAGATTCATTTTAATATCCTGGAGGTTTTCGCCCTGGTTGTGGGTCAAATGTCTAATTTATGTTAATTTTGTTAATTTTCTATGTCAACTTTGTTGATTATTTTGTTTCTGTATATCAAAATATCTTCTAATATTGTTTGTATTTTGTGGGTTGTCCATCAAGCTGGGGGGCACCTGCCTAACATCAAATGGGACTGTCCTAAACCCTATAAAGGCTGAGGAAAACCCACAGTCATTGATTGGGCTTGTGGTGTGGTGAGTTTCTCTACTGATTATTGTTTTTGTGATTTTTCTTGAGATTTTTTAGATTCTTGACCTCTGTGTACTGGGTTTGCAGATTTTGATATTATTTGCCTTGGATTAAGTTTGTTTTTTCAGCCAACTCCTTGGAGATTATTTTGTGCAACAGAACATATTTGAAAAAAGATCCCACATGATTCTTTTTGTTAATAAACTGTGATTTGATTTCTTTGAAACTTTGTGTCTGAAACCTCTGTTCACAACAATGGGTGATCAATAATGCAAAGAAGAAAGTTGTCTGAGTTGCTATACAAACATGACTGAAAGTGCATATAGATAGATAGATAGATAGATAGATAGATAGATAGATAGATAGATAGATAGATAGATAGATAGATAGATAGATAGATAGATAGATAGATAGATAGATACTTTATTAACCCCAAGGGGAAATTCACAATTTTGATAATTATGATAAGATAGATAGACATTACAAGTAGGAAGCCAAATGTACGATCAGTAGAGCTGGTATGTGTGACTAAACCTCATCTTCATTCTGAAAACCACAAAACTTTTGATAAAGGAGAGAGTTCATCAGTAAAAATGACAGATATTTGAGGCTAGCTTCATTATGTTTCAAAATGTTCCATTAAAACTGATCACATTTGAAGCCAATAAGGACTTCTCCTAAGTTATGACGCATGTAGCTGTCTTTACCATTTCAAATGTTAATAAGTCTGATGTGCTAAAAAAGCACCAGTATTAAAATAGTATGTTTTGTGATTGTCTTTCTTTTGTTATTATGCAAGAGAAATAGCAACCCTTTAAGTAGATGAATATAAGACATTTAAATTTATCATGGTGATTCATTAGAAAAATTAATAATGAACCATTTTATATGAAGGCATATGACAAACTTTGATATTATCCATCCCTTTGAAAGTCTTCTTTGAAGAACAAAACAAAATCTGGTCACCCTAATAGATAGATAGATATTCCTTGTTTTAGTGTATATGCCGCAAAGGTACGCATTTAACTTATGTGCTGTTCACTCACACACTCACACACCAGGCAAAATGCACGCTGAAAGCAGTGCAGCCATACATGCCATTAACCCTGTCCATCTAAAGGCACAGCAATACACATATAGTATGAATGACAGGAAAAAAGAAATACAGTACTGCAACCAGTAATCTTATCGTGCATCTCCCTTACAAGCTGCTATGCATATGCACCATAATGCCTGGAATGATTCATTTCAAACTTTGGTTTAAAAATAAAAATGATGACACCTCCGCACCATGGACTCACATGTTATATTTTCTTCTTTTCTGATTGGATGTGCCTTTAGAGTAATCATAAAATCAATGACTAATTATAATAATAATAAAACATATTATATTATATTAGATTAGATTAGATTAGATTAGATTAGATTATACACACCTTTTTCAACAAGTTTCTCAGTGGTTCATCTATGCTCTGATCACCGATTCACAACCTAATAACAACTGCCTACTACTCTTAAATTTTAGTGCTACACAGCAAAAAATTGAATTAGGTGAGTTAGGTCTCACAGAAGAAGACCTCTAGCATTCACATTAGGTTAACTAGTGATTCTAAATTAGACCTTTATGGGTATGTACATAAATACTTGACGCGGGGTTCGTGAATGTTATAATGAATGATTATGCTGCCCTTACTTAATAAATAAAGCAGATGTTGGATTCTTTTACCTAATATATTGATACATATTATACCAAGTGAGTTCTAGGTGGGGAAAACTCATTTATTTCCTTAGTGTTATTCAGCAACTTTCAGTTCACCTCATTTGCTGTTGCCACTTCAGTACGGACTGAGAGCTGCACTGACTATTTATCTCTACCAGTCTTTACTATGAGATGCATCCCAGCAAGAGGCTGGCAATGCACACCAAAGTGATATGCAGTGGGGTTGCAAGTACACAAAGATGGCTGCATTGGATTTGATGCTGGTTCGATTATGTTAGTAAAGCACCTGAAAAATTGATAGGTTTAGCCATAAGCAAGTCAATGATTTAAAAGTGCACAGCATAGCAAAAATTAAGAAAAAACAGCTAAGCTAAACAGCTAAAATTAGAAAAAGTCGGTAAGAGAGAAACAGAAAATCAAAAACATGGGTAAGTATGAGAGATAATGGGTATGGTTCTGTGATGAAGCACTAGGAAATACTTGACTATTGTTTCAATTAAGTGACTAACAATGTCAAAGTAGCCCCAGATGAGGGTCTAATAATTACAGTTGCCAGGCAATGATAATAAAGAGTCAATGCCAATGACTAGCAGCATGTTGATTGAGTAGACAATGGCATGGATGCGTCACCGGGTTGCCTGTCAGCCTAGAGAATTTGACAAAAAAAAAAACATTTTTAAATTTTATTCACTGCCATTTGCACGTATAAGCCAATGTCACTAAATGTTACTCAAAAGTCTTACAATTACTTTAGTGCTGGTGTGATGGCAAGACACTGCTTTCGCTAGAGATTTTATCTCTATGGCCGACAAATAAGGAGGCCCAAAGGCGATGTTATATAAATAAAAAAAATAGGGTAAATGTCTTAACTTTGTGCTGTCCTGGGAGGAGTCAGAAACAACAGACACACTAGACTTGTACTGTGTGTCCTTTCTTCCAGAAGGTGTCACTAAGAAAGGAGAAAGAGAGATGGGCGGAAATCACGTGAGGAGCCCAGCGGCTATCACTAAGCGCTCCAGCAGCAGTGGCTCTCTGCCTCTTCAGAGTTCAGGAACTCTCTAGGATTAGACACCCACCCCCATCCCTCTGCCTCCTTCCAGCAATTCACATTGTCAGAGCCCAGGCTCTCGCTGGGGTCCAATTAACTGGCCGAATATATTATAGTGGCTGATAGATTAAAATATCATATCCATATCATAATTTCATGAAAAAGTCAAGGGGGATCATCTCTCTTATTAACTCCATAACAAATTGGGATGGAAATGTTCAAACAGAAATGTTAATGCTACGTTACTTGTAATTGTCCCATGCGGTTTCTCCACTGAAATATCTCTTTATTAATAGTAATTGAGGGTATAAATTATAAATGAAACGATTTTCTCCTTCCACTGGAAAGAGAGCCCTAATGGCAATAATTCTTAATAATCTTTTCTTTTTCTTGTTGCTCTGATGAAAATAAGAAAAGAAAATGAAGGCCATCAGTTGTCTTTTTGCTCTTTTTTATCCAAGACTGGCATGATTTTCAGTTTTTTTTTTTTTTTTTACGAATTTGGGGATGAGATGGAGTTTGATCTTCCCACGGCTGAGCTCCATAATCATATAAATACACTTAGCTCTTGCACATTGTATCCTAACCTTCGCTTATAGTATGTATGTTAAAGCTGCATTCATGATGACAAGACTATCTGAATCCTGCTAAAAGGGGACTGTTGAGTCAAGGATGTCCAAGATCACAAGTCAGTGCCATTTGGCTTATTGGCTTTATATGTGAGGTTGACTGGTAGGAACTTTTAGTCCTTCTTGCTAGTATTCTTTCTCTCTCTTGCAGCTGAGGGTGCAAAATTATTTATATTTGCACCCTATTTGCTTTATATTGCTTTTGATACAGTTACTATGATTTTTTATAATCATATTTGTTTTCTGTCATATGTTTAGCTTCTAAAGACTCCTGTTGAGTAGATTCATGGCAGCTTGCCAAGTTTTTCAGCATACCGTTCAAATCTTGGAGCTATACTTTCATTACTACCATGTTGTCACCCATTTGTCCATGCTCATTTACTTTGTCCCCTACCATAGCCTCCTCTATCAAGCCTTCTTCTTATTTTTTTAAAACGATTCAGCGTTAGCTTGACTATAGATTGTAACTGTGCTAGCTGATCAAAACAAACTTGCCTATTCCTCACACAGGCCAAGATGTGCTTACTGCTTTTCTGCGGCACCACTGCTCCCTTTTCCTTCATGTTTCACCTTTAGCCTGTTATCTGCAACCATGTTTTCCCTCAAGAAAGACACACCAGTTTTATCAATTATTTCTCTATCCTGTTCTTTATTTTCTTAATTGTTCCTGATTTTGTGGTTGCAGTCTCCATACATTTTGACCTCTAAACCTCTGAATTCAACTGCAGTTACGCTGAAGTAAAATATTTTAGTCACATCAAGATAAAAAGCATTTCTAGTGAATGCATTGATGACTGGAAAGAAATTATGTAGAAAAGACAGAAAGAAACCAACACAAATGGCACTATGTAAAATGCTGACACACAGTACCTTGAAATGAAGGACACCATCACTGACAGAGGACCTTACCTGAGCTATTGTCATTTGGCTCATATATGATATGTATAAATATACTGTACATATAGACCATGGTTTGGTGCTATGTTCTAATCACTTCTCCTTCCACCACAGAAATGAAGAATGACAGCCACTCTATTGCTGATGTCATTTAACTCAGGAACTGGCCATCTTGTTTCCAGTTCAATAACAAACTCGCGTTTCAGAAGACATCTCCGCAATTGTTTGCTGCGAACATTACAGTAGACAATTATTGCAAATATGGTGAGTTCAGGTGGACGGACAATGGAAGTAACGTTAATGATGGACTGGCCATCAGTCTTCCATTCTGCAGAGGGAGGAGAAGTGAAGGTATGCTTTAGAATCCAGCGCCAACCCCTAGTTCAGCGGGCAATTGCTTTCACCAAGCCCTTAAGCTGTCTCCCATGGACACATATACATATATATATATATATATATATATATATATATATATATATATATACTGCGGTGGGTTGGCACCCTGCCCAGGATTGTTTCCTGCCTTGTGCCCTGTGTTGGCTGGGATTGGCTCCAGCAGACCCCCGTGACCCTGTTCGGATTCAGCGGGTTGGAAAATGAATGGATGGATGGATGGATATATATATATATATATTGTGGTGGTGCCCAGTCGTGACACCTGGGTGGACCAGGAGAGGGACTGTGCCTCCCCAGGACCAAGAGAGGGCAGCCACCCTACCTGGTTTGGGGGCCACGGGGTCTGAGCATGGAAGCTCATCCTTGTAAGGGCCCGTGGCCACCACCAGTGCTCATGCTGCACTTCTGCCACATCAGGAAGTGCCACCGGAAAGCACCTGGAATACGTCCAGGTGGATATAAAAGGGACCGCTTCCCTCCAGTCGGGAGGAAGAGGACAGAGCTTGACGGAGAGGAGTGGAGGTGGTGAAGGACCTTGTGAAGGACTCAAGAGGGTGATTGGTACAATACTATATTACAAAAGTATAACACCCCTTAAAATTTCAAATGTAGCTTTGAACAAAAACTATTCCCACAGTTCTTGCTCCAGTCTGTATTTTTGTTGCATGCTTACATGCTCCAGAAGAAAGATTTTAAACAGAATAAAGATATTTGTCATCAGATATTTTTTTTAAAAAGGAAATGAAACCTGTGCACCAGGGGAAATTCCATATGAAAATTGTTAGTAGCAGTAAAATAGACAGAGACAGGGGCTGGCCTGGCAGCTTTGAGGTTACTGTGTCAGCCGGCAGGTAATTCCCATTATTGAAAGATTTGCTCTTTAATACACATCATCTTACCACTTTTGTGCCGCTAGTTACAACCACAGTTTTTATCTAGACTGTCTTTACCATTAAACACCATCACACGGTACTTCACACAACAACCAAATTGCAATACAGTACTTTGCGGCCTGCTCTCCTTCTATATACCACATCTAAAAATTCTGCACGACAATCATAAGAGACCCACAAAGGAATGTGCATCCTAAAAACCACAAGTGTGTGTGATTAACACTTGGAAATGATTCACATGTTTACAACATTATGTGTTTTGTACATCTCAGCCAGAAGTGTGATGGCTCTGAAAAGGAATTAGACTGGCCTTCCTTCCCCCAACTACTCTCAAACTGACAGGAGTAGCCAAGCCTCTTTTTATTTAGCACCTTGATGCAATGTGTTTTCAACATGGGTGGATTAGATGCCAGTAATTGGTTGGGATAGAGGGCCGAAAACAATTGTGCAAAATCTGCTCCCTCCTGGTTAAGCCAAAACTGTTTTTCCGTCTGTGGCAGCCTGGATCCCTTCCAACAGCCCTTAATCAATTAAAGACATCTTTTCAGGTTGGCTACAAAAAGTAAGATTAGTTCAAAGAATATATAAAAGGCTGGTACCTGATTACATTAGTAGTTTTACTTGCCAAGGTTATAAAGAATAAAAAGTATGGAACAGCCACAGCATAAGTGAATTTCCAATCCTGGATCATTGACTTTGAATTCACGCTGCAAGCATTTCCTTTGGACTGCTTGACTTCTGGCACCCACCTTAATGCTGCTGCCTCATATTCCCTTTAGCTCTCTTGTTCAATGAACATAGAGTTCTAATCTGACTTGTGTTGTACTGGTACCCTAAAAGGTGTACGCTACCTCTGACAGCATGCCAACATCATCTTATAAGACTTTCAAAACCTCAAGAATCCCTAGCACTACTACATATTTTTTGAACAGCAAACTTTGCTGACATATCACCTGGCAAGTTTCACTAGCCTGCTTATCAGGACAAATTAAAAAATTAAATGTACCATCAGAACATACAAAGAACCTTAAAAAAATCCTCATTTTCTCTGTACAATGTCTACAGAAAAATTTAGCAATGAGTCTCATGATTGTGTGGCGGACTGCTGGGACCCTTGCCCGGCCAGAACGCCTGGAGAACAGAAGGACCATGAGAGATGCAATATCTCCCCTGGGACACAACAGAGCAGCCGCCCTGGTTTGCATCGGAGCCACAGGATCAGAGCGTAGAAGCTCAACCCTGCTGGGGCCTGTGGCCACCGCTGGGGGGTGCCCGGATAATTACAGAGCCATGGACTGTAGCACTTCTGCCACACCAGGAAATGCTGCAGGAAGGTCATCAGGGAGCACCCACCTGGAGCACATCCGGGTGCATTATAAAAAGGGGCCGCCTCACTTCATTCGGGGAGCCGGAGTCAGGAGGCAGAAGGCGGAGCTTGCGGAAGAGGAGTGGAGGCAGCAGTAAAGAGAGAAGAAAGGAAAAAATAGGGAAAGGACTGAGCATTGTGGGTTTGTGCACTGTGTGTGCTGTGAAGAACATAATAAACTTGTGTTTTTGGGACTTCTGAGTTTGCGTGTGTCTGTGTCGAGGCTGATCTTCCACAATTGGCAATATCATGTATTGATGTTGCTACTGACGGTCCAGAGTCTATGAAAGCATAATGACTAATGCACTAGATTTTATGTGATGAGATTATGTATGAGGCAGAAAAAGAAAAATAATTAGATGATAAAACTTGGAAAAGGAAATGAATTAAACAGACCACAGAGTTATGAGTGACATGGAGATAACTGAGAATGAGGCATAATATCTTATTATATAGCACCATTCATTGTCAGGTACCCTATCAAGGCACCATACTATACAAGCTTAGTGTAGCCACACCTTTATTTTTACATAAATATGTCCCCAGAATAATTGCTCAGCATTACTCAGTGAATGAGTGAGTGGCTGGCTTTGAAAAAGCAACTTTGTGCATTACAATCCAAAACCTTAGCCATTAGACCATACTTTCTACACTGTGTGTGGCATGAACAAAGTCTCCTGCAGAAAAAAAATAAATAACAATCTCAGTCAGTTATGAGGCACTACTCATACCATGAATATTAGAAAGAACTAATACACAAAATATATGTAAAGGCTTGGCTGCTTCAAGCAGTTTACAATGTAACAACATTTAGAGAAAAAAGCATCTCCCAAGCATAAACATGAAATGTATGTTTTTGGACATTTTGATATTCACACTAGGCCAGTTGTTTGGTGGAGAGTCTTAAGACATGCACGTATGGGGACATATACCTACAGTATAAATGGATAAATATAAGTTCTACTGCACAGCAGTACCCCTAAGAGTACAAAGCATACAGATTTATAGAAGGACACACCATGGCCAGTGAACATAGGCTACTAGTGTTGAGTCACTCCATTTAGGGATACCATGCCAAACACACTAAGTCTTACTAAATTTAGCTACATAATATGAAGAAATAAAATCGAAATGAGAAGGACTAACACTCCCAATTTCACCTTTCCTCATGAAGATAACATTCTGAACTAGGGTTGTCATTGGGCACATAGAGATGAGATCTTTCAACTTTCAATGTATGATTGCTGCCACAAGGATATCTAATTGAATGAAACCTGCTTGTTCACTCTCTAATAAAGGTCCATCATCTGCCTCATTATCCACAAAACAAGAAATACTTTTTGGTCTTCACAGAAAATGACCAAATAAGTGGACCTGTCTGCTTGCTAACGATGTTGCAACAGTGTTCAGCACATGAGCCTGGTTGTGTTGGATTGATAAAAAAATTTTGACTTCGGCACCAACTTCCTTTTTGTGCAATCAATTCATGGTACAAATGTCTAACCATTTATTTTGAAGGAAGAGCATTTTATTATATAATTGTAATACTCCAACTCATGGTCTTATGGATCGGGACCTATTCCATCTTAATCAGGAACAAGGCAATAACCAGCCCTGGACGTTGTACCATTCCATCATTCACACACAAACCCATACTGACCAGGGGAATCAATTTAAGGTTGTCCGGAATAACCTAACCTGTGTTTGGGATGTTGGAAGAAATTAGAGTAGCTGGAGGAAAGTAAATACAGACAAGGAAGAGCATGCAAACTGCATACAGATAATGTCCAGGACCAGGGTTCACACTAAAATACTGGATTTGTGAAGCAATATCACAACTCACTGTCCCACCGTGCTGCTCAGTGCCTGCTGTCTTGTACCAAAAGTGTAATAAATTTTAGAAATGATACACATATGAGCCATTAAAATAACACAGCAAGCATAACCAACTAAGAATAATTGTTGAATGCAGACATGTAACTCCCTCCAAAAGGGAAGAAATAGGCAATACAGCTATCGTTGAAGCTCCATACGTTTACTTGAACACATTTAAACCAATCACAGTGTTAAAGTTGTGGTGAGGCAGAAAACTTCACAGAAAGCAACTCGTCCAGGCAAAGCAAAGCCAACAAGCGAAACAACCCAATCATTTTGTCCTACTCTCCGACTCCAGCCTGCTTTGTATGCTTCAAACTCATCTATTAAAAATAAAGAAATATGCATGCAAGCATAATGGAAATTAATTGCGGGTTGCTCTCACTTTATTTTTGACAATAAGGCGCTGAAAATGTTTAAAAAGCATGGCGCTCGACACCTGTGATACACTCCATTCCTTCTCTGCACTCCCACTTAACAAAAAAAAAAAAAAAAAGAGTCTGTTTTTTATTTAAAACTTCAAACGTTTCATTTCATTAGGGGGATTTTCATTTCAGGGTTGCATTTGAAACACGTTTTCCGAAACAAAAAGAGAAAAAAAAATGTAGCCCACAGTTGTTTTATTAGGGGAAATAATGGGTAATTGAGAGAAGGTATTTAATAGGCAACCCAGCACAGTTAGCATCTGCACTGGAAAGTCATTTTCTTTTATTTCCAAGCTATTTTCTCTGTTACCTCACAAAGACTTACCAGCCAGCAGGGCTGTTCTTCACTTTCTATGCTCTGGCCCTTGAACTGTGCCGACAACTTAAGATGAAGAGGAAAAATAGTAGGTCAATAATAATATCCCCAGAAATATTAAACTTGTATGGACTGCCCCACAAAACAAACAACCAGGTGTAGCAACTTCACAAGCTCCTGCAATGGAGGATCCTAACCTCATGTCACATGGCAAGGGCACTTTTTCCCCCCAGATGTTTCAATACTGTTTTATATATTTTTTAATATTATCAAGCAAACTAATTCAATTCCATATAGTGACCACGATGCTGAACAGTGTCACATGATGGCTTTGCTCAATGAATCGCATCATCACAATAGCAGATGTAACAGTGCACTTCAGATACATTAAAGCTGATGGGGCTAAATAAAAACCAACAATAAGATGAATAATAAAATACATCACTATGAATGTACATGGACCTCAGCTTAATCATCAACCAGTTCAAGCAAACAACTGTTGGTCAGAAATGTGCGGTTTATAGCAGCAGAGTATGATCAGGAAAGAACAGTAAAGTTTTAATCTGGAGCTGGGTGGTCAAACATATTTACTTTACCTTGACTTTCACATCTGCAGATCCAGACGCCCAGTAAATTGTACTCAACAGACAGGAAGAAATATATTATTCAAAAAACAAGATGCACTAGAAAAATAGCAACTTTGAAAAACTGAACGTCTTTTATAAATTCAGTACTGTATTACATTTGGCAAATGCTGACACAAGGGGGCGTCCCTGTGCTCATTATGTCTCTGGGAGTGGGCCCTCTAATCTGAAGGAGTATGTAATGCTGTCTGGATTTCTGCCTATGGCGCCTTCTGAGCAAATAGTGCCTAGGGTGACATTTCTCTGGGACACTTCATCCGATATGCTTTCCCTAACACTCAGTGCTGGATGCGTTGTCAGTCAATACCATCAGCAGTACCAGTTTCAATTATTGCCCTGCAGCTTTACTCACATCTATGCTTTGGGGGCAACTACAATCGCACATGAGTCTAATTTTTAGCAAGCCCCAAAAAGAAATTGAAGTAGTTTACAGTATTTATATAATGACTGAGAACAAGAAGCAAAGTATGTCATGAATTTGGCTCTCTTACATTTAGACCTGGATACAATGTACATCCTGAATTGGGACTGGATGGCACTTATGTCATCAGTCAGGATTGGATAAGGATTGTGTTATGAATCAAGAACTATTGCTACCATGAATTATTACTGAGTGTTGTTTCTGTCAAACTTAAGACATCATGACTTAGAACTAGGTGTCCCTGGTGACAGACAGACAGACAGACAGACAGACAGACAGACAGACAGATAGATAGATAGATAGATAGATAGATAGATAGATAGATAGATAGATAGATAGATAGATAGATAGATAGATAGATAGATAGATAGATAGACCTATCCAGGTATACCACAGGTTTACATTTAAAGGCATTCACATTTGAATAGAGCAGGTCCAGCTTGCTGTGTTCAAAAAAGGAATATACCGTTGTTTTTTCCACTCAATGCTACCTGCATGAATTCACAAGCATTCAGAATGATTCATCACTGGAGGGTTGATAACAGTGAATCATTTATAAACCATGACTGCAGAAGTTTACATCATAATTAAGGACTAGAAGCAGCTGATGTTATGAATTACCACTGAATGCAGTTTCACTCAGAAATTCAACTAGATGTAATTTAGTTTACATTATAATTATACATCTTATGTAATTAATTTAGTATTGGATGCAGCTTGTGTCATGACTCAGGACTTATGATGCTCCTCTTAAAATAAGATCTGGATTTAGTGTCCATTATGACTTGGTAATGGATACATCTGAAATAATAACTGAGAACTGGATGTAGCTTATGGCAAGACTCAGAACAGGATGTCGTTCTTTGAAGAGCACAAATGAGTTTAGTTTTTGTCATGACTCAGGACTGGATGGAGTATACATTGTTATCAATAAAGAATAGATACAATTTATGCTAAGAATCAGGACAGAGTGCTGTTCCTCACAGGCTCAGGGAAGGATACAAAGCACATGTTTTATACATATAATGTCATAAATCAGGCCTAGAAATAATTACGGCATAGTAAGGAGTGAGAGCAGCTTCTTCCATGAACCAGGGCTAGGTGTAGTTCATGCTATAATTCAGGAGTAGATGCAGTTTACAGTATAACTTATAGTAGTGTTGGATTCAGTTTCACTCATCTTAAAAACTAGATGCCATTTTCAGCCACTTCCAGGACAGAATTGAGTGAATTTTATGTATTGTATAACAAAGTCTATAATGGTTCTGTTATTGAAACTAATTTTACTGGTAAAGGTGTGCCACTTAACACAGTTTCTGCAGTGTTACTTGTTCACTATGCTACTTGCCAGAATGGACATTTACCAGCTTAAAACAAACAGAAGTCTTGTCAATATTTTCAATTTTTATTTTGGATTTCCCAAGAAAAACGTGATTCAGTAGGAGTATAGAAAGTAAACTATTAAAAGGACTTTTATAGGTGCACCCAAAAACATGACTTTATTTACTTATTTTTATTGAAGCTGTAAGATTTAGAACAAAGGCATCTATTCTCACATATCTTATTGTGTCAGGTAAATCAGCTTCGTTTTCTCAGGAAATGGGGCCATTTTCTGGTCTCAGATTGGACCCCACTGGACTATAACTCATTCAGACTGTTAAAGACAAGGCGACAGGCAAAACCCAATGCTTATTTGATCATAAAAGATGCAAAGTTAAATTTACAACTGCTTTGGGTGGACTCAGGGCGATGTGGAATGACCCTGCTGACCAGTGGCCAGTTCACTAAGTGACCGGGAGGGTCACCACCTACCCTCCACCCCCTTTTAACGACCACTTCTATGCTCACAGCCCAATCAATGTCGAATTATGGGTTATTTATTGAATAATCAAAAAGGTATTAACGCCTGACTCCAACAATGCTTGACAGTGTGCACTGTCATTTATCACACAGCCTTGCTTCAAAATTAGGGTAATCAGTTATCATGTAAACAAGCGAACCAACAGCTGCCGGTGACAAAGTCTGAAATGACTCCATGCGATTCATCAGAAGACATTGGTGTGTCTGAGTGTGGGGGGGGTGGGCCATGGAGATAATAAAGCTATTGATTGGTAACTAAGCAAACCTCACAAGACTGGCCAGCCCCAGCTGAACCATGTCCTGAGCCACTTTGTAGAGGATAAAACATGTATCGTGTACCTGGTGGAAATAAAATATTCTCCTGCTGATATCCGTACACTTATAATCAACCCATTAAAATAACTGTTTGAAATGTTAAAACTGTATGCAGCCTGATGATTAGGTGCTTGGACCAGGATTCACAAGCCTTCTTGAGCAGTTATTCCCTGCCCTCACTATCTGAACAGGTCATCTCATCCTGTATTACTGTTGACATTACAAAGTGTTTTCTGAAGGTGTTCACATTTTAGAGCTATGAAACATGGTTGTATTCATCATGAAAGGTCCTTTATAAAATAGCAGGTTGACTGTTTCACTTTTCTGAGCCCCTTTGGCAGAAAAATTAATTCATTCATATATGCTGGTTTGAATGTGCATTTGAGATGGTATGTATAAAATAAAGAATGACTCAACTGGCTAGGCTCATCTTGGAAAATATGTACAGTACATGTACTAGAATAAACATGCACTTTGGGATGCTGCTCAAAACAAAAGGTGCTATATTACATAATAACTGAACAATTGAATCACCTGCCTAATCTTCCAGATATTGGTATATGGTTAAAAGTAAAGTTTGGGATTGTCTTCTATTATAAAACAGAGCGAAAGTGGCTAGGATCTTGTTACAGAAATACCTAATTATGGTGACTTCTTTCCCCTTTGGATTGATAAAAGATCTATCTATCTATCTATCTATCTATCTATCTATCTATCTATCTATCTATCTATCTATCTATCTATCTATCTATCTATCTATCTATCTATCTATCTATCTGCTACATACACTTTCAGTCAAGTTTGTATAGCAACTCAGACAACTTTCTCTTTTACTTTCTCCAAGCTAAGCTCATGATGAGAAAATACTGTATGTACTTGAACTGGGATGAATGCACATTTTAAGATAGTATTCCTCTTGACATCACTATGGCTTACTGAATGGCTCACCTCCATGGCCTCACACTGAAGAAATGTGTATCTGTCTATTACAAATGGCACAGTATTAATAGTTCATTAAATAAAGATACCATAAGAAAATGTAAATGAAAATATAAATAATTTCTCTTCATGATTATTTTAATGCAATCAGCAACTTTTATATAGCACCCTTCACATAAATATATAAAATAAATATTGTATGTGTCTGTGTGTGTGTAATTACACCAGCCAAAAAAAAAACAGAATGTGTTTGGGACACAGCAATCATGTCATGTAGTACAAGTTCAAAGTGCCAGGTCTCACCCACAGCAGAACGATCAATACCACTATGCGAATTTCTTTGGCACTTAGCTTCTCTCTGTTATCTCATACTTTGGAGATAGAGTATCAAGGTGCATTTGAATGGCTCTGTGCAGCTGCTGGAACTTTCTATGTACATGATTGTATATTAGTGGGATTTCCATGTTTTCCAGAGCCAGTATTTGCCTAATAGCCAGCAGCCTGCAATAAATCAGTCACACCAAGAAGCGATTCAGTGTGTATGCTATAGGAAAGTTTGCCTCTCAATGTAGAGGTATATTTGAAAGAAAACCCTGCAGCAAAGGTTGTAACTGTGATGAAGGAAAAAAAAGAGTTCATTTTTATGTTTCAAACTGTGCATCTGCTTTATTAGAAGAAACTAGGATTAGAGATCTGTAGGTTTTCTATCCAACTTCATCTCTGGAAGTGTTGTTTTTTTGTGGGATGCTAGAAGTTCTGATACAAAATAAACTGAAACTCTATGGCAAACAGTTCAGACTGTTTGGGCTGGTCCTGATAGTAATGTTGCGAAAAACTTAAAGAGAAACATTCAACGAAACAAAAATAAAATGCAACAATGCTATAAATTGGGGATGTTCTGTATTTTTGAAAATATATCTGATTTAGGCTAAGATGTTCCAAGATCTGAACTTTGAGATTTTTATTACCATGGGTTTAGGAATCCCTAAACTAAAAATAATATAAGGCACAATGGAAGACCCTCAATATGTATAGTGTGGTTGTGTGTGTATGTGCATCGGTCCACAACAAGAAGGTACTAAACAAGCGTCTCCCCTTATAGATACGTCATTCTTTTTTACTCATGACTTATAAAGCTCATCAGAAATGCCACAAAAGTGAAGTCAAGGGTCTTGCCAGCAATGGAGGGAGCCGAGGTGAGGCTGGCGCCAGAGATGTAATCAAACAAGTCCTGAAACTGTTAACCAATCATTGACCATTCTGTCAGGCAGGCATTTTCACTCTGTCTAGGACTTTGACCACGCATTTCGATTTGTAATTTGTGCCCAAGCCACTATAAATGGGAGCCCAGATTGAGAAACCGAGCTAGGATTTTATATGGAAATTGAATTTCGAGCAGAGACGCGTACAATAGCTAAAAGACTTCATTAAGCAAAGGCTGCCGTCATTGAGGACTTGTGTACAATATTACGCTTGTTCATCTGCTCAACTCACTCCTTGCTACCTCTTCACTGGTTTTGTCTATCTGGGTGAGGTGAGAAACACACTTTCAGTGTAATATCTACCTTCATCAAAATTCTGCTGTTTATTAGAGTTGAGCCTTTGTGCCTCCTTCAGTGAATATACATAAAAGAAATAACATTTTTTTGTGGGCCACTATTCCAATGGAGCTCAGACTGCTGTTTGAAATGTCATCCCAAGAACCTGTGAACCACTGGGGTGCGTACAGCCGCCCTAACCCCTACACAGACAGACAGACACACAAGTTTGCCGCACAGTACACAGTTTATTTACATGTGGGGGTGCTTCCTTCACCCTCACAGCAACACAATAGCCACAGCATAGTACAGCAAAGTACAGTAAGCACAGTCCCTTCTCTTTGCCAGTCCATTCCTTTTCCCAGTCCTTTCGCCGCCACTCCTCTTCAGTAAGCTTCATCCACCTCCTCCCGTCTCTGGCTCCTTGAATGGAGTGAGGCGACTCCTTTTGTTCTGCTCCTGGGAGTGCGCCAGGTGGCTCATTAGTATTACCTGGAATCACTCCCAGGTGTGGTGGAAGTCCATTAGAGGGCTCTGCAGCTCCCCCTGGTGGCCCCTACGGAACCCAACAGGGTTGTACCAAACTCCAAGTCCCAGCATGCCCTGCAGGAATCCGTGGTGCCACAGCTGTCCTGGAGGGGTGCCCACTAGTGCCCCAGAGGAGGTAGTGGTTCAGAGATGCTCTCCCCCCAAGTCCTTCCATCCTGCTGGCAGCCTGGTCGGGTAATGGCCGAGGCCACCCATCACAAATATCAATTCCTTTTTATCCTTTCCCCTTGTCTTCAGAGGAGACAACATTATAGCATGATAGCCAAAATGGCCCATGCTACGTTTAAGGAAGGTAAAGTCTCACTGTGTCTCTAAATACCGACCAGATATGGGGTGCTGGACTTGTGCCTCTTTTGAGATAAGGATAATGATTTCATTTTGAGAGCAGCCATTTAACATTCCAAACTGGGTCATTCTAACTTTCATCACAGTCTGTATCTTAATAAATGTGCTTCTTTCTGTTTCACAAGCCTCCTAAAAAACTAAGGGCAGGTTTAGTCTTCTTATATAAGGTGGTAAGGTGATTTACTCTGACTAGCACTCAGCCGTCTTTTTAAATCAAGTTTATGCTGACTTCATCTTTGTTGTTCATTAAGAAACTATACTGCTAGCTGGTTATTGGACATCGGCTCCACATTGGGTAGGGTTCATCAGTGGGAGCTGCTCTTGTACGTTTAGTACTAATTTAAAATGAATCAATCTGATGCGTGGAATAAACTTCTAAAACTTAGAGAACGCCCTAAGACTGGAGGGATTTCAAATAGCAACAAACAAAAACAAATCTTTCAAAGTGTTAAAAAACAAATGAGTTACATAAACAAAAGTTTAAAAATCTCCAAAATTGAATAAAACACTTAAGAGAATAAAATGTACTGTAGACAATGGCAAAAAGCTACATATTGTCAAAAAAAAACGTTAATGGTAAATACAAGATGGGCGAGAACGATCTACGGGAAGAAAACACTTAAAAGGATTGAGGGGTTTACGTTGGCACAATATTCTTATCCTCCAGATAATGCACAACAGCAATTAAAAATGAATAGAACAATGCACTATATTTTAAGTACACTGGCACTCATCCAGGGTTGATTTCTTCCTTGTTTCAGAGAGGCCCTAGGACACATGACATTGAGGTAAATTTAGAGGATCTCATCATGGATAACTGGATGGATGGACTACATCTACAAACATCTAAATACAAATCAAAGGCCATTAGCTCGTAATTTGGGAGACAGAATTATAGGTACGGCTTGCTGGAAAGCACATCCATTATTTGAACCTGTTATCCAGTTCAGTGTCAAGGAAAGACACTGGGCACAAGGGAGAAACAACCCTGGATGGGGTGATGCTGCATCACAGGAACTTGATATACACTTTGTTTGCTGCAAAAAAATCTTTTTAAACCTGGAACTCAAGCTAAAGTAAGAGTAGTAGAAATGCCTAGTCACTATGTATCACACCATCCATAAGCACACATTAAGATAAGTGACTCCTCGCTGTTATAAAAGATCTGTGTGGCCTAGCCTTTCAAATTTGCTAGGTGTTATTATTTACAAAAATATGTGGATGGTTCATGTGCCACCAAAGAGGCACAGTGGTTAGTGCTGTGACCTCAAGGATAAAGAGTTCCAGGTTTGAATCGCACACCAGCAGAGACATGTGTTTTAGGCTGTCACTTCTGAAATTGTCCCAATGTTTATGTATGTGTAACTAGTCCCCTGCGTTGGACTGGCACCTGCTCAGGGGCTGGTTTATGCTTTGCACCCAGAGCTGCCAGGACAAGTTCTGATGTCTGGCAATTCTGAACTACATTTTTATACTACCCAGTTTTTGAATAGCATCTTATATTATCTGATGTTATGTTACGTAAAACTGTTATTTTACAAAGACATTGTCTAAAGTAATATTCTTTGGTGTCAGTTTAGTGAAGTTACAGGTTGAAAACTGAAGGATTGGATACATGGGTTTGTAACAATGTGATAATTATCCTATTTGATTCTTTTATAGTGCCTTTAAAAATTTGAACAATTGGAAAATAATCTGTTAAAAGCAGAACATTTTTTTCTATTTCCTCTGGAAAAACAGACGGTTTCCCACTGTTTAAAATACAGCACAGTGCCGATGATCAATTTTGTTGTTTAAAAAACAAATGTCTGGAAACGATGGCGCTTAAGCTTAAACAGGAAAGTTGTATTTTTGGTTTTCAATTCTAACATAAAGAACAAAAAATACACAATGCAGCTGGCCAGCTTCCTGTTGGGACCAATGCCAAACTGGCACTAATTAAGAGGAGAAGGGTGGAGAGTGAGGGGGCAGCAGCAGCGGGGCATTACAGTGACATCCATCTTAGCCCCATAGTGCTTTGTAAGTGGACAAACAGAACATCAACAACTGAAAATGTAAACCTGCCATATATGCAGGCCAACCACCATCCTGGGCAGTATGTTTAGAAAGCGGATGAAAAATACAGACGAAGACAAAGCTTTTTTTTTTCCTATGAATAAAATATTGTAATTGATAATAAACACATGCCCTGCAAGCCAGTGGCACCCAGCTTAGGATTTTCCTGCACTGAGCATGATGGTACAAAGACATGCTCCACCATGGCTCTCCAATGGCTAGGTCAATTTATAAGTGGCAATGATGGTGCAGTTGTAAGCACTGCTATATTATGTTCCAAAGACATGGGTCCAGTTAGCAGCCATATATACTATTCATTGTTCTCATTTACATACATTTTAACATATTACGTGTCACTTAAATTGACCCAGTGCATACAAATGTGTGTGTGTGAGTGTGCCTAGAGGTAGACCTGTCCCTCACTTGTGCTCAATTCTGCTGTGGTCTTGGCCCCCACAGACCTAAACCAGTCATTCTCAAGTTCAGTCCTTGAGGTCCCCTGAGGCTGTAGATTTAAATCCCAAATATTTTTTTCTTTTAGTTGGACTTCTGTGAATTAAGCACACTTTTCCTTTATTTTTTTTTTTTGCATCAATCTAGAAATTATAAACTGACTGTGGGAATATTTACTGAATGAACTAGAAATTTAGGTGCATAAGAATTCTTTTTTTTTTAGCATTTTGTTCTTTTTAATTTTCTAGTTATTTATATCATTAACACTAAAATAGCGGCCCTTTAGAAGGTTGTGTCATTGCAGTGATGCCTTTTATGTGTGTCATTAATTGTCAGTACTTGGCTACATTTAAGTAGACAAACTCCACAGAAAAGGTGTATTAGAAAGAAAATGATAGAGTTAAGCATCTAATGATATGGCACAAAATACAAATATTTCTTAATTTGTTATAAATGTAAATTTAACACTAATGCACTTTTTCTGAATGCAAAATAAGAAAAATAAAAAGAATGATTAATTAAACAATGAGGTCAGTGAAGGGTAAAAAATGACTCACTGATTGATTAACTGATTTGAACAAAAATATGCAGCCACACCGGGTCTCAGGACTGAACCATATTAAGAAAGTCTAATATTATGTGGATGGTTGCTAAAGTACGAAGTGCATGGGCTTGTGTCCCTGAAAGTTTTGGGCTTTTGATGTACAACATGAAGGCTTTTTCATGTCATTTACGGGGCTGATCAAGGACCACTAACAACGACTACAAGAAGAGTCAGCAGACGTCTGTAGCAGGAGTTCTGAAGTTCAGTCCTGGGGTACCACTGTGGCTGCAGGTTTTCATTCCAACCAGTTTAATTAATCAATGGACTAGTCTTACTTCAAATTTTTCAATTAGCTAGTATTTTTTCTTCTGTTATTTTAGATTAAGAAAGATTTACTAGTATGATACTTATATGTAAATTAATTTCATGAATTAGCATTTTTGGCATAGATTTAAAGTTTAACTTTCTTTTACCACATTTTATTTAATTAACATTTTTTGTATATTTTTTTCCTTACTTGTATCTAAATATTTATAATTTATGTCACATACTGCAGACACAGGGTGTAAATGAAACTGATTGCTAAAGGAGGAACCACTACTTCAGTCCATTAATTAATATAATCTCTATGGACAGACAGATAGATAAAGATGATCTACCCATAGATAGCTAAGTCAATATATGAAACAGATTGTCAGGAAAACTATTATTATTATTATTATTATTGTTATTAATATATTCCAGTTGGAATTAGATGATGGAATATATAGAGTTGATTTATTTTGTAAAAATGTGAATTGAAAATCAGAACATATCTAAACATTACAAATACATGGTGTTGTTTGTGTGTAGCATATCCATATCACACAGAACCATGAGGTACTTGTGATTGTTTGCTAATTCATAATTATTTACTATGGTCTGATGACATTCTGTCTATTTTCTGAATATAGTAGCATAACTCAAAAAGATCATGATGTGAGCAATTAATTGCAACAAACAGTGTATTTGCTAAGTTTTTCTGCAGTCGGAGAATATGGGGTTGACACCAAATCTCAGTGAGGGTGAACTACAGAATGCTCTAATGCTACATACTGTCTCGGTTATATTTATATGTATGTGTATATGGTAACTCTAAATTGGTTTTGGGAGTGTGCATGTTTGTAAGCATGCTCCACTACCAAAGGATGGAAGGAAAAGTGCCATAACTCATCCATCAGTGTCTGAGGGCATTTTGCCTTTTTTGAATCTCCCTCAGTGTGGGATAGTCATCGTTATTTAAATTCTGCAGCTCAGTTATTTTCTTCCCATATTCATATTAGTTTGGTTCTATGATTTACAGATTAGTATTCTTGAAAAGAGTTTTGAAATTAAAATGGGCGACTTTTCATGTTTTCTTGGTGGTTTGGACTGGATTGGAGGAGTCACATTTCCATCTGGTCCTATTCACACTCACTGGAACATACACCTTCTGCTCCATGGCTTTCCTGCTCTTGTTTTAAGATTTTAAATTCAAGGCGGTGGTCATCACATCCTAGTCAGGATTTTGCCTGTTTTTGAGGTCCTTGTTATTTTGTGCTAATTCATATTGTATTATTAGCGCCTGCTCACCCTCTTTCTATTCACTGTCTTACATTCCTTATTCCAGTTCATTATTATGGGAACAACATTACACTTTGCTGTGTTTTTGATTTCAGCAATGCACTAAGTTTTTTAGTTTGCTTATATTTTTCTACGTATTGATCTGTCTGTCAGTTTGTGCGTCTGTTTTTATTTTTTTAAATAATCACACCGGTTTGTGTAAAAATGTGTCGGCTTGTCTAGTTTTCCCAATTTATCTGTCTCACCATCTCTCTCTTACTGCATGTCCTGTCTCTTTTGAATTACAGAAGCAGAGCTATCGACATTATCTTACTTAAATACACATTCTTAAATGCTGAGTACAATGCACTGTCACGTTTGTTTGGAGCTCCTAAAGACAGAGCAGACAAAGAATATAAAATGAAACAATTATTTCTTTTTTTTTCTGGGGTGGGTGGGCTATAGTGCAATGATTTAGCACAGACACACTCCCCCCCACCCCCGTTTTTTTTTTTTTTGCTCCTTCATTGCTTGGTTCAGGAAGGTTAAAGAGATCTCCTTGGCTGTTCTTTACGAATAAAATAAATGGCCATACAGTCTGCTCTTAAACAGTCATATCAATCAAATACACTTACATTGGCCATAAATTTCAAACCAATCACAAGCCTTTCTAATGTGCCGGCTGGAGCCGCTGATGTTGGGAGTCTTGTGTTACGGCTACTCGGTCCCTCAGCGCTCAGCTTAAAATGTTTCCCTGTTTGTATTGTCATATTTTTTTATCCCCACTTTAAAACATTACTAAACATTACCAGGGCTGCTGTGGGCTCCCTAACCAAATTAGAATTGGTTTTAGGCTGCATCTCCCGGGAGCTAGAGTTACCAACAATGAGATCAAAATGAACCTCTTTTTCAGCCCAACACAAACAAGAAGCTAATGGATAAAACACACATAGCAATCACATTGCCAAAACCTGGCCAGATCGATATGAAATACAAATGTTCATCACAACAAGTGGCTAAAAGACTTAAGGAATAAAATCTGGAAATGACACTAGTAGACACATTTGAAGTCAATTTAAATTGCACAGAGTAAAGAGGAGTGACAGCCATTCCCCAACTTTTACATAGTTTCTTCTTTTGCGTCAAGAAGAGATTGTCTGTTCATATAAGCAAAGTATGACTAAGGCAAAAACCCCTAACAACAATTATCCAGCAATATCTGGAACCTATCAGCATCTGTCCACCAATTTATATAATATTCTCAATCAAACAAGAACATGTTTGAAAAATGAGAAAAGGCCATTCAGTCTTTCTTGGTTATGTAACACTGTGCTGACACTTCATATCTGTTTTGAAAACTTGTCAAAATATCTGTTTCAACTACATTACTTACTAGACTCACATTCCCATGACCATTTTATGTGAAGAAGCCTTCAAGTTAATGACACTTCTCTTTAAATTTCCACTAGTGCCCTTAGTTGCATGATCAACCTTTGTCATGAAAGAATGATGTTGGTACAAATTAATTGATTCCTTTAAGAACCTTGAAGATCTGGATTAGGTCACCATGAAGCTGCTTCTGCTCAGTTCTAAAGAGATTTAATTCTATGAGCCTATCAGAGTAGAACATGTCCTTAAGTTCTGAGATGCAATTGCTGCTCTCCTCTGCACAACTTCTAGACTTACCAGAATATTTTAAGTAGTGTGATGACTTGGGCTGCACACAAATAAGACACATAAAAACAAAAGAGCTTAAATTCTATGAAAGCTTAACAGTAAGTACAGAATACAATAGCATACAGTAAATTAGAGTAGTATGCCGTTGTAATGAATCGTGACACTTCTGTCCCAAATTCAACACCATGGAGGAAATCTGCACTTTTCTGGTTCAATAGATGGAATTTGCATAATTAGCTGGTTCAATCATTCACTCAAGCTGACTGCCAACATCAAACTAGTTTAGTCATATTATTCACTGTGATGTTCTGCTTGTGCTGCATGGATGGACTATGACATCGTCTTGACCCCAAACCAGATCAAGCAGGTGTTATGGAAATATAACGGAAACCAAACTAAAGCTGCACTCCATTAAATAAATACATTATCTCTTTCAATGCAATGTTTGTTATTTCCGTAGTAGCTGATCCTGTGCTCAATTTTTCAGTCCTTCTGGTGTCCAGTCCTAAGGGTGGCTTTTGTCCAATGCTGTTAACTCCAGATAATTCTGAATTGGATTAAACAGGTTTGAGAAAATATGTGTGTATGTGTACAAGCCTCACTTTGTAGTAGTTTTCACTTGAATCTATCAATTTACAACACAGTTGAAACCTTGAAGAGATGCAAATTACAAGATAATTCTGTCAAAGCAAGGAACAAATCATGTCAAAGAGTTGACCATGAAATAAAGAACCACTTATCACTTTCTTCAATCGTCAAACTGCAGAAAAATATGTGGATGAATAAAACTTAACAGTTAAATGGGAAGCAGAATATTTATTTTATGAAGCATATTCAACATCAACCAACATCACCAGTGCTTCCCTGAGAAAAAATCAGGAATGTACAAAATAGAACATGCATCTCACGTGTCTAGAGACCTAGGCACTCATTACAGAAGGTATGCTAAGACAAAAAGAGAAAATGAGGGCAGACAGAGTGGCTTAGCGAATAAGCCGAGGCACTGTAACCAATAAGATGTCAACTCCATGCCTATAACTGAGTCATTATGTAGCTAAACACCCACTATAGACAGATAAGTGTAAAAAAGCGTCAGATAACTAAACTAAATGAAGTGCAGCATACTGATTTTAAGAATATCTGAAGTGAGGAGTGAGAACAGTATGAAGCCACCTGGCAAGTGACATGATAGCAAGATGGTGCTCATGCTTCAGTGAGTAAACAATGTGTGAGCCATTCATTCCTTTCAAGTGTTTTGCTACATATGTCAAATTCAAGCTGCAGTGAGTCTGACATTTGACCCAGTGACTGTGCCTTACCTTCAGCACTAGCTTCCGATTGAAGAGTTGGGGAACTGAGTAAAGATATGAATAGCACTTTATAAGAAAAGACATAATTAGTTATTTAATGTATTCATTATTATAGGAAACATTTCTGCTGGATATCACATTCAAATCAGCAGCAGTCACAAGAAGTGAGCATAAACCAGCAGCTTTTTCAGCAGGGCGGGAGACTTGTAATCCATTAGCATAACTGGCTTTACCACTTTTGCCAGGAAAGGCATGTACTGGTAGGGGGCAGTCATTTGAAGGACATCTTGGCAGTAGTGCAAATCCATTAAATTATAGACTGATTATATTCTCTTTAGTCTCTATATGGACACATCTTAGTTTTTCGCAGGGTGAACACATGCACGTCCTTCTGATGACTCAAACACAATGACGTTGACTGTGTGGCAGTAGAAAGAGTCATGCTTTATAACAGCCTTTAAAGACTTTTAAAACATGATCTGTGAAGATTGGCTGGCAGGGCTCTAGCTCTTGTCAGGCATTAGAATTTTGATTGAGTGGCGACGTGCCACCCGACACCAACAGAGCAACCTTTATTTCCTTAAACAAACCTAACCCCTCGCTAAAGGGTGCATCTGTGTTGCTCTGTTAGCTCTCTGCTGGGACCCATTGCCTCTCTGTGATTCAATTTCAGACCGATTTCATTTTCTCACTCCCAGCTCTAGGGTATGGCCAGCCTACTAGCAACCTTGCCTTAACCCCACACTTACTGTCGCTAATCGTGTTAGGCCTACAACATTAGCCTTGTGAAGGATAACCTCCCAGCTAGGCCTCAAAGCCCCACTCAGTATTAAGGACTTTCCTGGCGCACATTAGGGCTCATTAGGTGTTATTAATTGGTTTACTTCAGCACTCTAAGACCGGGTCTTTGCAGGCGCTACAGGCCTTAACTCTGTTACATCACTTGTTAGGAGACTGACCCCTAAATATTGGTCCCAGTGAAATTTCACCTTTTCGTGGGCTTTTGCCTTTGTGACCCCGCAAACTATACATATATTCACAATCTCCACTCCCATACGGTACACAGTGGCTCACTCAACAAACTGTGTGGGGGGGCAGCAAAAGGTAAGAAAATGTAGATACAAAGCTCCGCTCTCAAGTAACAGCTTATAACAAGTGTCAGTGGCTTAAGCATACATAAATATTAACTAACACACACTTTTCCCAATAAACGGGAGCTGGATTCATATAAATCAAGGACAAATTCATTTTTAAAACCATAAACTTAGCATTAATTCATCAGCAATCAGTACTTACTTCAAATTCTGTCCATAGTTAGCCATAAATTGATGTCCCCTTTATGAGAATTCAATAGTTAGTAGGATAAGTAAGTAGACACATTTGAATTGTGATGGCAAACTGTGCAGTGCCACCTCCATGTGACTGGATGCTTTGTCGATGAGCTGCAAAACACGATGGCTACTAAAGTGTGGATAGCGTTTTGAGTACTGAGAAAAGCACTATATAAATGTAATGAGTTATTATTATTATTATTAAAGTATTGTGAGAACCCCAGATCACTCCTGTCAGGGTCACTCACAGGTTATGCAGAGCACCATGGAAAATACTTAAAGGTGACTGATTTAAAAGAGCACAGTACAAAAGAGATCTCCATGTGTAAACCTGAAAATAATTTCTTAATCTGCAGTTTAAACCTCCTGCCTATTCTGTTTTGGTTCTGGTTCTGATCTGGTTAGTTTTGTTTTACCCATTACCTAGGATTATCTGTGAATTTGTACTTTATATAGCAATCCTCAAAGCAGCTGCCTTGTGGCACATAGTCAAAAACCTTTACTACTACTGTTTACTAAACCCCAAATGGCCAAGTGCAGATTCATGTAATGTGGCCTAATAGTAAAGGTTTTTGACTATGAGTTACAAGGCTACCAGTTCAACACCCATTACTTAGTCACAATGTGAACCTAAAACAAATCACTTCCAATACCTTGTCAGTGTAACAAATATAGAAACCTATGAAATGTGATTTGGAGGTTGGTATAGAGAAAAAAAAAATGTACTCATTATCAAGCATTTTGGAACTTTTGAACATTGTACATTCAGACTGACATGTACACCATGTATGAAAAGAGCTGAATCTTTTGTCACAGAAGAGCCATGAACAAACAAAACTATGCAGCACAATTTTATCAGAAAGAGTTGAAAGATTTATGGGTTAAAATGCAGCATCATGTGGTGCTTGTTGATGATGCAGCATAAAAGCCACCCTTAAGTGAAGCAGTTAATCAGAAAGGCGCTGGTGTCCACTAATAAAGGACTACATGCAGCCCTGGTGGGCCGTGGTGCTTTAAGTGGTGCCTGGCACAACCGTGTAACGAGTCTACTGGTATAAAATGCTCCCCTCTTAGCACAGCTCCAAAGTGTTGCCTTTGGTGTCCTTTACATGGAGGTGTTCCCTCCTACTAGATTATGGTTGCAAGGCACTGAGCCTGCAGTCCCCAGCAGAGTGATTTGAGACATGCCGGTATCTGTCACTGTAAACGTCCTAATAAAAATGACAGAGAGAGACATACATATGGATTCCTGTTAAAGTTTTATTACTAATCACACCCAGCTCTACTGAGTGCTAGATTTAGCTAGGATGGGGTCCTGTTAGTTTGCTGCACCTATGGGAATGACTCTAAATGAAGACATCAGTTTCATCCCTGCCAGAATAATAAAAAAAGATCAGCCTGCAAAACCCTTGTAGACATTTCACTTATGGTTCTACACTATACAAGTGGGTCTCTATTATACTGGGATGGTAAAATACTCAGTATAACCTCTCACCCCCCCCACACACACATTCAAGGTCCATCTCTGTGGCTGTGCCATGATGTGTGGTGGTGCAGTTAAAGGGCAGCTAAGGTAACAGACCCAGCAACAAGACTTCTAACTAACACAGACTTTGCTCATGCACTCTGTAGATCAACATATCCTGACACTCCAAGTGGCCCCAGAAGGCAAATATATTACTTTTATTGGACCCCTATAACCTGTTGTTCACCATCAGAATTTATGCAGAGTTCATCCATATTTTTCAGTTGTACTCCTCATAAGCTGAGACTGGTCAAGATGGGGGTGAGGAGTGACAAAGGGATTTTTTAATATGTTGGAATGAGGGTCATGACCTTGAAACCAACTTCTCCTCCAGGGATTACAATCTGCTTCCTCTTCTCAATAGGAAACATGTAAAGAGCTAACTAAATGACACAAGGCACTACTACCAAGAACCTAAAGGCTCCAACAGGAAGAGCTAAAGAAATAAAAGTACATACTTACTGCATTTAGGCTCTAAACAAGGCAGACGCCAAACACAATGTTAACCAGACTCCCCTAAATACGTCATTTAACCAGCCTGTGCTTTAACTGTAGAAAAATGGAAGCAAATGCAGTAAACCTGTAAAGCACTGCACAGTGATGTTCACATATAGTATACCCAGAGGCGGCCTTTGGGGGTAGCGACTAGGGCAATCGCCCCAGGCCCCGCACCTGAGGGGGGCCCCGCGATAGGAGATTCTTTTGTCACCGTCAGCTCATCATACAAATATGCGGGGCCTCTGCAAGACATTCAAACCCGTTATAGACTGAAATACAGTACGTGGTGGATTTCTTCTAATTCCTGTGACCGTTGTGAGCGCGGAAAGAAGATTTTCAAAGTTGAAACTTATCAAAAATTATCTACGATCAACAATGTCGTAAAACAGACTGTGCAGTTTAGCTATTTTGTCAATCGAAAAGGAACTTGCCTCAACATTGGACTATGAGGATCTTATCAAAGATTTTGCTCAGCGAAAAGCCAGAAAAGTGGACTTCCGTCTGTGACTGTCAAAGCAGCTGTTTGGTAAGTGTTCGTTTTATTACAAGTGTTCTGGTTCTCCGTAATTAAATAAATTTGCCGACTCCAGCGGGTTCAGCAGAAATGACTGTTATCTAGTTTGTTAATTTTGCGTGCAAAATGTTTCTGAATCATTAATTAAGTTGGTTAAAGGCCACTAAACCAATATAAGAACAATTACAATACGTAATGTAATCAAACAGCCAACGGTACCTACATAAGGCATGTTTTTTAACAATAATAAGGCGTACAGCATTAGAGGAGGACAAGCCAGTGAGCGTGGTGGTACGGTATATAGCCTACACTTATGGCTCTTGGCCCCGCATATGACACTCGCCCAATGCCCCGCGTACTCCTAAGGCCGCCTCTGGTATACCCATTCTTCTCCTATTACGTGGTTATGGGAGCCAAGACTGTGCTGCCTTGTATGCTATGTAGTAACTAGTCCTGGAAGCTGGAAGGGATGACAGCTCATCAAACAAGAACAATTACATATACAACTGCACTGTTAGTTCAACAAAATGACAATGAATTGCATTGAACAAACTCATATTTAGGTTTACTTTTACACTGTGATCTAAATTTCACTAATATAGTTTACTGTTTTATCCTACATTTATGTAACACAACATTTTCAAACCTGCTTCATTCACATAAAGACATAAGGTTGCCATAGCCCATCCCAGCAGAATCAAGCACAAGATAAAAAACCACCCTAGAGAGGGTGCCAGTCCATCACAGGGCCCAATCATTCACAGTCCCACTCCAGGCAATTTTACAATTGCCAATTAACTAACCACGCATATTTCTGAAGATATGGGAAAAAACCTGTATAGACATGGGGGAATATGCAAGCTCCACACAGATAATGAATGACTAGATGTAGTATTTGAACCTGGCATGCTGGAACCATGTGACAGAAATGTTTACCACTGAGCCTCTGTGCCACTATTGTGCATATTTATGTGCAGTGCAGTAATCTAGCATTGTAAAATATCAAATTCTAAATTAATTTCTTCCCTGTCTGACATCTGTATAACCACAAGAAATTTCAATGTGCTTAATGAAGAATGAATAAGCAAGAAGAATGTTGCAAAAGCATGACAATCGCTTTAATTGAAGCAGTGCAGTTGGCTTTGGACTGTGATCCACAAAGTTAGTGGTTGAATGCCATTTCCCACCATTAACTCAATTTGCAATCTTATACTGTACCTGTTTGCAATGAATAAAAATTTGTTATATGGTACAAGTGAAGAAAAGAAGCTTATTTTGTTAGGCACTATATAATATACACTTTGACTAAGTATGCTATACCATGGGCGGCACGGTGGCGCAGTGGGTAGCGCTGCTGCCTCGCAGTTGGGAGACCTGGGGACCTGGGTTCGCTTCCCGGGTCCTCCCTGCGTGGAGTTTGCATGTTCTCCCCGTGTCTGCGTGGGTTTCCTCCGGGCGCTCCGGTTTCCTTCCACAGTCCAAAGACATGCAGGTTAGGTGGATTGGCGATTCTAAATTAGCCCTAGTGTGTGCTTGGTGTGTGGGTGTGTTTGTGTGTGTCCTGCGGTGGGTTGGCACCCTGCCCAGGATTGGTTCCTGCCTTGTGCCCTGTGTTGGCTGGGATTGGCTCCAGCAGACCCCCGTGACCCTGTGTTCGGATTCAGCGGGTTGGAAAATGGATGGATGGATGGATGTTATACCATGACTAGCACGGTGAGCAGTTGTTAGTACTGCTATGACTCAGCCAGGTTCACAAGTTCTTCCCATGTCCAGACAAAGTTTTCTCCAGGTATTCCAAATTGCCTCTTGTATCCCAAAGTCATGTGTCAGGTCAATAGGTGACTCTAAAGTGGTCCCTTGTGTACGTGTGCATTAGCATTTCTTTTGATGATCTTGGATTATATGCAGGGTTTGTATAGTCAGGTGCTCCATCCTATTTAGTGCCGCTGGGACAAGCTTCAACTCCCTGAAAACATGTATTAGAATAAATAGGTACAGGAAATAATGGACAGATGAATAAAGAACATAAAATGCACTTTAAGCTAAAATCTGTTGCAACAATATGTGAATGCACTTATTTTCTTCTTGGCTCATCTTAGTTTTTCTCCGACTCCTTGGGCTAAAAGCATAAACAATTTGACTAACTATAGAAAGAAGCTAATTAAAAGGCCAAAATGTGCATTTGAGTAAAACTGATTTGAACAAATATCAACAGTCACATCAGTGCTCCATAAGCAAGCTTGGCAAACTAAGATATGGAGTGTGACATTGTGGAAAGGTGTTTGTTTGAAGTTGAAAGTTGCTGCAACCACAGTTCACCTCCATCCTCTGCTGTTGTTTTTGATGAACTCAAGCAAATGACTGAATGTAGAGCATGGTGGTGTAGTAGTCAGCACTGGTGCCTCACAGATCCAGGGACCAGGCATAGGATCCACTGTGTAGAATTTGTACTTTCTCTCTGTGTCTGAATAGATTTTCCTTCTACATTCCCAAACATTTGTGCAGTAAGTGTAACTGACAGCACCAAACTGGGACCTGCATTAAGTGTGTGCCTACCTATGGACTGGCACCCTGTCCAAGTTATTTCCTTGATGCCAAAATATGCTTCAGACCCCCATTGACGCTACATTACAATTATCACATTTGAAAATGTACATATTTATCTAAGTTTGACCAACATAATGGAAAAATAAAAACTTAAGGCATACTCTTCTCACATAACTCCCTCTGTCTCCAGTGTGTTATTTTCAAGGGAATGAAACGGGATGCCCAGTGCTAATGGCCATCTCACCCCCACCACTAGGTGGACTCAGTTACTTCATAACATTATCCTTTACAAAATCCAATCTCAAAACTAAAAATACAAAAAGGCACTAAAACAATCAAAAGTAATGCAGTTACACTAACTGTCTGCCATTACGGTGCATGCTACGCCCCATCAGATTACACACTTCATTCAATTACAGCTCATCCAACTTTTAAAAACTCTTTCTGAATTTAACTCCCTAACTGTATGGGTTGTAGGGCAGGGCAGCTTATTAAATTCAGGATATTTTACTGTTAAAAAAAAGGCACAAAGATCTGGAAATAAGAAAAGCTATTGAAATTACACAGTCAATCAAAGTAAAAAAGGCCATAGAGAGAGAGACTTTAACAAGCACAAGATGCTTCGGAGCACCGGGGGCTAACAGTATAACCCCCCAACCCCCATCCCATTCACAACTTGACTTCTCTGCAGCTATTACCTCTATGCCAGGTTCATTATCTGGGGTGAACTTTGAATGACCCCCCCTTGGCAAATTTTTTATGTCTGTTCGGGTGCAGGGCTGGTGATTTAGGCCTGTCTTCTCTGTCATAATTTGATTTCTGCATTGGGGTGGAGGGGGGTTAAAATTGGCAAGCGTTAGTGGAATGACTTGAAGAAGCTAATAGAGTAATCAAGCCCTTCGTTACATGGTAATAAGATTGCCCCTAAAACACCGATAACTATTACTTGGCCCAATGATTACCGAACATTAATAGCTTTTTGCTTTTTTTTTTTCCTCGCCTGCTTGGCTGCCAATTAGCAGTTAAAGGAAAAAATAAAAGCCTCTGTCTACACGACTGACATTATTGAGCGTTGCTCCCTGCAAACGGGCGAAGCCTGCAGAGGGACCTGAGCTGTTAAATAAGAGAGGGCAGAATGAGGCGCAAGTCAGCAGAGGTGATCGGTATAAGGGCACTTTGGCCCGTCACTTGGAATTCTGGACAAACAAAAAACTCAGTGATCATATAGTTAGGGTGTAACAGAAAATAATGTTTACTGGGGGATGCCGGGGTTACTTTAGGAGTGGCACAAAAACCTAACATCAATGCGTTCATTATTAACTAAAGATGGCATATGACATAAACAGGGAGTGTAGGACCAAGCATTCTATGATATTGTAGAAGCAGGAGGGTGCAGCATTACTGAAAGCTCAGAAATAAAAACATGTAGTCCAGTTGGAGGTGATTTGCCTACATTAAAACTGGTGCGCAAATGGCACACACATGTCTACAGAACAAGTCATTCACCTCTTTCTGCATTACCCCATGGATAAGCTGTCATATACTAGCTTCCACCTGCCTTTTACCTTCCTGTTCACTAGAATCCTGGCTTTAGCCCCATTAATGCTACTCCCAAAACTCCTAAATCCACCCAAATAAGATTGATAGGTATACTGCTTAACTATCTATTAGGTAGACTGGTAGAGCTGCTGCTCCCCTGATCATTTGGGATCCAGCAGATACTGTCGGTGTCCCCATGTTTAAATTGCCGGAAAAAATGCCTTTGCACCTTTTATAACCAAGTGTTTTCCATAGATTTACCCCATTACTGTCAAAACAAATGTCTACCACGGTCACTCACCTTTAGTTATGGAGTGCCCTCATGCACCTTTGCAAACAAACACCTCTGGGTGTGTAAGTGATACCACAGCACTGAACAATTTTGTGGTTTGTCTCAGTTCAGAAATTCTTTCTGTGGTGTTGTGACTATGTGCTGCCAGGCAGTCGCAAACCCAGGAACTTCAGGTTACAAAGACAACGTCCCATCTCAGAAAAACATAAAGGGAGGACTCCCCTCACTCTGTAGATGTGATAGCTTTTAATCTGCAGTGGAACCATTCCAAGTGTGCTATGTCAGCCTGGATGTCACTCAGCATCCTGCTCCCAAGCATGTTTGGACTGGTACACATTTAAATCAGACATATTAATGTAATGTACCACCAAACTATGTTGGAATTAGATCAGGTCCAACCAACCATCCATCCATCCATCCATACAGCCAGGCATGCAACCATTTTCCAACTAGTTTATCATTTTTTTATTACTCTGTAAAGCAGTTTACTGTGGATTTGTAGAAGGTGTTATAATGAACCAATATTGGTGTCCCAAGGCTGCTGCTTTATTTCCCACCTGCATCTCACTGTGTGCACCTGAGCATCTCACTTAACCTGCCTGTGTGTAAACTATAAAAATATCAGTAAACAGGTGTAATGTATCCCAAAGTCATTTTGGAAAAAGACATCAGTTAAATACGTAAGGTGTATTAGGCTAAACTCTCCTGTGTGTCCCTCAGAGGCATGCAAAGTGATTTGAAAAGGTCTCAACTCATTAACCATACATACAAGTATGTAACAATGCATAATTAAAATAAACAAATAACACTACAGGCCATTAGTTCATTTGTACATTCAATCAGCCAAGAGCAGGGAAACCGGAATAGAAAAGGATACGTTATATGTGAGGAGTTACTATAACATTAGCAGGAGGCACAAAGGAGCCTGGGAGGACCCCAAAAAGCAACACTCTAGAGAAAATACATTAGTTGAAGTACACATCTCATGGATCTCTTAGTAGACAACAGACCCACAAAGTGTTTGCCCAAATTATGAAACAGCTCTGTGTATCCATGGAAGTGTCTTCAAGTTCACTCCCCACCCCCTTCTCCCTACACCATCAGCACCAAGTGAATGAGACAGAGCCTGGCTGCACGCTGTAAAACCACCAATCACACGCTTAACAGGGTTTTTTATAACCTGGCAGGAGAATAAATCCAGTGGGAAAATTTATGAACTGGTTCTAATTGGTTGTACTGGAGAAAGAAACGAGAGCTTAACTGATTCAGGCTGTCAGTGGATTATTTCATTCTTTATGTCTTTTAAGAAGAATATAGAGAAATCCAAACACCACTTTACTATGGAAATAAAAACCTTGTCAGAGATCAAGAGTGAACCGCCATCCTGCTCCCTTTGCACATCCAGGTCCGCCCAAACATCTCCTTTAATACTTGATGGAAGTGATAATTAAAATGTCATCCAGGAAGCCTCCCAGCTTTGACACATCACTTAATGTTTGGGCCTTTTATGGCTTCAAACACAAGATATGGGAAAAGGTTTCCAAACGCTAATTGCGCCTCATCAGAGTACCAGAGTGCCAAGAATAGGCACAAGAAAACCGCTATGTCAGTTAGACTCCTTTAAAACTCCGCTGGTGTGACAGAACTAGAATATCTGTCCAATTTCTCCAGCTTATTCAATACCATATACCGCAGCCTGTCTGGTGTATTGTATCCCTTCCCACACTCCTCTCCCTTGCTTTCTCCATTGGCTTCCCATGATTGTTCATCCAGGACCCAGTTCACAGCTTGTATGTCTTACTCTACACCTCCAGTATCTTATCTCGCCACATGTCACTCTAGGAAGTTTCCCTTCCATTTCAGCTGGCACACTTCAGCCATTACTGTACAGTCACACTTAATGCAGTGTCCATAACACTTAAAGATGCAACCATTCATAAGTTGAACCCTAGCTTTGGATTTGCATCAGATTATGTTTTGAACTGCTTTCCATCTTTGGGTTATACCTAAAGACAACGACCTGTACATCAACGTCGATTCTACTGTACTGTCAACCTATACTGTAAACCTCTTGTCATTTACTCTTTAAGATGTTTCTTTGTTCTTGCCATATTTTAAATATCTAGCATTTTACCTACTCTTTTTTAATTTAACTCTTGTTTGCTTTTTAAAACACCTTTAGTTGATATGCTCTTTGACAATCCATGTATAAAATTAAGATGAACTGACTGATCTACTAGGCAGCCAGAGCAGTCATCAAGCTATAACACTGTGAGACATAAGATCCCTGTTATGTAATCCAGTTGTTGGCTCCAATGCATTGGCTGTTTTTCCATTTCAGGTTTTCATCTTCTCAACAGAAGAACATGCTTTTTTCCTGAATTTGTGATGAGGCTGCTTTAGTCATAATTTGTAAATCCAGATTGCATACTCTTCTCTTCTACTGCTTTCTGAAAGTTATCTACAGAGATATCATATTCTTTCCTTCTTTACATTTTTCTCATTGTCAGTTTTTCGTTCTTGATTGTTTCCATCATTGTTGCATCAGTACAGTGGGTAGAGCTGACACATTCCAGTTACTGGTTCTTCAACTGATTTCCAGCTTATGCTTTCCCCCATGCAGTCTGCATGTTCTCCTGTGTATGTGCAGGTTTAGTCCCACAGGCCAATTGTTATTAGGTTTATTAGTAAGTGACAAAATAAGGCCATCTACAAATGTATGGTATGGTTTTTCGTCAAAAAATGGTGATCAAGTGTATCACATAAATGCTCATATACAGTATAATGCCAGCAGCTGCCATTTCACAAACCACATAACTAAACTGAATCTGCAATGCAGACCCTGTTATATTGCCAGTATCTTGTGGGATCTAGCATTTGAGAGTTGTTGGGGTCTAGCAGAGGAATTGAGGATGGGTGGAGGGGTGCGGCTGACAAAATAAAGCATCTACATTCCAGAGGGCCACTCTTCCTTCTGCTAACACTTAAGAAATGCTTGATGGTTTAGCAAAGCTTTCTGAAACCCACGAGAACAGGGTCTGCGGTTTTTTAGCAGGCATGTTTGCCACTGGTGTTGGGGGAGTCACAGCGGTCCAACCAAAACAACTGAAAGAAGAAGAAGAAGGTGGACTAAGTATTGCAAAAAGCAACACTAACAAAGCTACAGTAGAAAAGTGTAAACAAATGTATGTCTTTAACTCAGCCTATACTCTGTCTGCCTTGTGGCTATGGCAGATTGAATCCCTCAACCCACATCTGTCACTTGACCAATCTATGGTACTGGGCAAGAGGGGGTGACCTCAAATTAACCTTAAATCTTTAAAAAGTGAGGAATTATTTAAATTAATTTTCAGTACTGGTAATATCAGTTGGCTTTTCCAGTGTGATAATCAATCAAACTTCACCTAAAATCTAGAACACCCTCCACAATAATAATAATCATAAGGCACTTTACAGGTAGGGATACCACTACCAAGCAGCAAATTCCATAACTGTAATAGAGTGGTCAAGCCATTTTACTTCTGGTTGGTGACCCGTGTTATGATAATGGTAATAGTAGAGAGTGGAGGAGTTTCCTACCTGTTTAGAAAGATAGATACACCATCCAGCAGAGGACTGGCAAAGCAGAACAGGAAGGATAAAATTTCATCATGTCTACAGCACTCTGTCATTTGACCAGCAGACCTTAAGGCGAACAAACAACACTATATTTTTCCTTCTTGCAACATCATTGCATCTTTTCCATATCTGCCTATTTTTGATTTGCCCATTCAAATTAAATTTGTCTCCAGGCTAGAGCCCCAGTCTTTTTTCTGACATATTTGTCCTTTCTTTACATATAACAGACTTGTAGTTTGTATAGTGCATTTCCCAGGAAACATCCCAATGAATTTACATAAATGGCACAAGATAAAACTTTTTCACTCTGACGGATGAAGAAAAATGTCAGTTTTTGAACCTTCACTGGTCATCTGCGCTTTCACATAACTTCGGCATTTGTAATATTTATGTTATCATTCAGTGTGGAGATCGCTTTTATCCCTTTTCCTTTTTCTATCAGAGGTTAAGGTTAATTAACACTAGTTTAACTCCATGTAACTACAAAAGATAACCACTCTTTAAATTACAGAACAGGCACAGGATGGGTCAGTCTCACATCACTTAGCCATGCTCTTAACCAGTAGTGAGATGTCAACCTCGAACTTTATTTAGTAGCTCAGACTCTCAGCTACTGGGCAATACTATACATCTAAATTTGCTTGGTAGCAGGAATATGCATCATATGTGGCAGCCCAATCTGAATAACTGAGAGCACAATCGGCTGGTTAACCCACCATTAGTTTATACAGTGACTGTGCCCAGAGTTTTATTCCACTTTTATGTATGTTACAGCATTTGACAACACATGAGTAGAAGTGCTCTATAGGCACATATAAATTTATACACTTTTTCAAGTATGTAATAATAGTCAAACAGAAACACACTAACTTTTATATAAGGCCCTTCTACATTTGAGACCTATGCCAAACCACTTTCTACATACAATAAAGCTATTTCCTTGTTCTCAGGCATGAAGCACAGGCAGGTCAACTTACTTACTTACGCAGAGTGACTGAGCCTGCAAATATGCTTAAAGAGTTTGTGGAAGTGCACTGCAAAAGGCACTAAATAAAATCTTATATATATATATATATATACACGTAATTTATATATCTTCTACTATATAATAAAACACTACTGTCTGTCCCTCTGAGAAATGAGATTAGTCAGTTTGATTCAGTCAAGTGACACAATGAAAACAGGAAGTCCCAAGCAAGTGAGGCTAAGGCACACAAGGAGGACCCAAGGCGTAGGGGGCATGCTGATAGTCACCTTCACAGAAAGGAGGTGTTCAAAAGATTACAAATAATGCTTTCACATCATGTAATTGGGGACTGTCTAGCATTGGTAGCAGTCAAAAAGCAGACAGGAGGCATGTCTAAGAAGCAGACTTTACAGGAATGTGTATGGGAAAAGGAGCATTGGGCAAGAGAAGTTCAAATATACATGGATGCCAAGGAAAGGCATGCAAGTAATGCTGAAGTAATATATAGGGCAAGAAATAACACAAATATAATATTTTAAAATTTTCTCTATTACCTATTTTTTTCAAGTAACATATCTAGTATATATAAAAATATCAAAAATGAAGAATGGGTGGCATTAGTTAATACTGCTGCCTCACAGCTCTGGAGTCTTGTTTTAAACTCTGGTCTGGTCACTGTCCCAGTCGAGTTTACACATTTTCCTTATCTACATGTACTTTTCCTCTAAGTACTCCAGTGTTTCTGATACACCGCAAAGAATTGTAGGTTAAGTTAATTGGTGCTTCAATGAGTGTGGAAGTATACTCTGTGAAGGATTGGCATGTTGTCCAGAGTCGACTCTCATACCACAGCCAATGCTACTGAGATAGGAGCCAGCACCCAAATACTCTGAACTGAATAAGCTGTTTAAAAAATGAAGATTAATGATGCTTTGACTTTTCTAAAAGTAAAGCAAGGAGAAATGTAATGGAAGTCTCACAACTTGACTTAAAAAAATAAAAGTCTAAAGGGGGCTTGCTAATGTATTTACTTTAAAGTAGAGTAAATATCCTTTACATCATTTACATCAAGTAGAAAATGTCAAATACAACAGTAATTTGTGCAAATAAGAACCCATCCTGGATGAAACACCAGGCTACCACAGGGCATACTCCTTTACAACAAGACAATTTACACTCACTCACACTCAACTGAACCTGAATGTTGTTGAACTGTAGAAGGAAACCAGAGTACTCAGAGAAATGCAACGCAGAGAATATGCAAACTGGACACAAACAGTGACCAGTCCCAGAACTGAACCCAGGTCCCTGGAACTGTGAGACAGCACAGCTAAGCACAGTTACCATATCAAAACTGAACCAGACCAAAGGAAGACTAAGGCTATGAAGTATCAAGGTAGGAAGGGACCCACACATGTCCCAGAACCCTGTCCGGCACTCGCAGTGTGGTGTAAACACAGATTGTAAGGTTAGGGGTTAAAAGTGTTTTGCTTTGATTCTTTGACAGTAATCTAATTTCTCTTCTCTTGCACATCTATATTTATTTGGTTTTGTCAACACTCAGGTTTTTTTTTCTCTTTTGCCTCCTGTGTATTGATCTCTCTAATGGATTGGATCTGATTCCAGTGCGTCTAACACGCTTTTGTATCCTCTTATTTTCACCCAGGAAAATCAATGTGGCAAGCCTGAAAATCTGCCAGGATCACATTTTAAGGAATCTGCTATTCTGGAATGACAATAACAGGCCTGGAATGGAAGGGGGGCCAGGGTAGGAAGGGGTGTAATGAATTTACCCTATTTCACTGGGTGAAAAATATATTGGTCAAATTACTGCTGTCATTCCTAACAAGTTTAGCCACTGAATGATATCACAGATTTGTACGAATTGGCAACTGGTAAAGGGAGAAAAACAAAGCATTTATTTCACAACAACACATCACAAGTGAACAATGCCATGCTGTGTAAAGCAATGGCGGGGAAAGAAGTCAGCTCAGATCACATTATGCACAGTCTATACTCGTAGAGTGGAAACCCTTTGTGCTGCATATGCCAGTGAGGGAATGGCACCAGTGGGTCTCATTCCAGCTCTGCTCGCTGCATGGCACCGGCTTGGCTAGGAGACAGTTGATGCTTTGATATGACTTGTGCCAAGTTCATAATGCCAAGTTACAGCCTCTGGCATCAGAATTTTCTCTCTAAGTGCTATTGTAAGAGTTCAGTCAGATTAAAGCCAAAGGAAAAAAAAAAACAACCTGACACTGAAAAACAAATTGGTCTTTAAGGAGTTCACTCAGTGCACCAATATTTATAGTTTTTGTGTCACTGCTTCAGGAGGCCCGAGGGGCGAAGAAGGCAAAGTCAGTCATTGTTTTTTATACTGTGGGCACATTTCAATAGAAATCAGGAATATTAGTATGTAAAAACAGGGCCTCAAAAGATTGGCTCTGCTACCTCAAAGCTCCAGAGTTCTGTTTCAAAGCCCGGCACGGACACCGTTTGTCTGGAGTTTAAATGTCCCCACCATGTCAGTATGGGTTTTTTCCACTAGGAAAACCTCTAGATTGGCCTAGTGTGACTGTATGCGACTGGCAACCTGTTTGTAGTTGGTTCCAATCTTTTACCTAACGCACTGGCATAGTTACTGGCTCCATGTGACGTTAAAGGTATAAGGTGTTTTATGTAACCTGTATGTGTGACACTTTATTGTTTCCCTTATTAATGTGTATGTTGATATAATAAGCCAAAAAGAAAATCCCAAAGTGATGAATGTTTCTCTAAACGTTCTCCAGGTTATACAGTATATGTCATCCTTAATGTTGGTAGTCAAACATGAAGCTCTGCATACAACTGAATACAACTAACTTGGTCTTAATTCTGTCCTATATTCTAAGTCAAACTGGTTACAAAAGATGGCTGCTGGTGCTGCAGATTTTTTTCATTGTTCTTACCTGGCCAGAACATATCTTCATGTTCTTTATTGCCATGGTCTGAAAATAACTCCATTGAGGTTCTGTATTTTATTTATTATTTATTTTTTCCACATCAGAATTGGAAAATCACAATCCTTTACCTCTTTGTTACCAGTTCTGATGCTGGAAATGTGGTGATTCAAAAAGGAAAGAGTGTTTTGTTCATTTACCTTCAAAACAAGACATCCAAATGTCTTTCACACAAACAAGAAAAAAAAAATGATTTTGGTTGCAAACTAATGCCTGGTTGTTTCATATGTTTTACTCAAGCCATCAGTGCAGGATGTCAGTCTCTTCTTCCTGACCTTGGCCAGCTGAAGGTCATCGCCTGAGGCTTTGAGGGAGGGGGTTCGTTAATGATGACCCTAAATTATGGTGGCTACTCCTCCTACTCTCAGATGGAACTGTGTCAATGTGTTAACAATGAAGAAAACGCCGATCAATGGTTCAGCACACTTCAGTCACAGCTTCAGAGGCTGTTAGCCAAAGTGGCGTTGTGTTTGAATGGAAGTTGGGGGGGGAGAGAGGGGGTCCACTGGGACTGTAATATAAGAATAGGGCTCAATAATTAAGAAAGGCAAAGATATCAATGGCTTCTCAGCTCCTCACACAGCAGAGCAAATTGGAAAACTTGTCAGAAGTCACAACAAGATGAGAGCTGAGAGAAGACAGGCAGGCGCGAATCGAAGGAAATGCTCTGGGCACACGGAAGTAGTGAAAGAACAGACTTCCATGCAGAGCCAGACACAGACTTCCGCTTCAGAGTTATTGGCTATATTTGGGATTGGATATGTTTTCAGAGCTTTCTGTCAACACTTTATTCATAAATGACCTTGAAAAACTCCTAAAAATATAAGAATTGTAAATGGCATATATCAAACAGTCAAATGAGGAAAAAGAAAGATAAACAGAACATTGGAAAGAGTTAAATAACTTCTTATATGTTGTGTTAAAATACAGGATATCCTTATTTTAAATACACACATCTACTCGTTTGTTAAATCCACTGTGTCCCGTTTGGGACAACAGTCAATCACAATATTTTAAAGACATATTACATAATAAACAAGAGGAAATTGAAAATATCCCAAGGGAAAACCAAAGAAAACTAAAGAGTAAGCATTCACAAGAATGCTGATTGGGCGGTTTAATGGGGGGAACATGACCCCTGATGGCTGATCAGCTGATTAGTGGGGGGCTGTTAAGAAGAAATTAAGAGACAATGTCATTAAAGCAGAGAATCATATTTCTGTCATATGTCCAGTAAGGCCAACATCACATAAATCCGAAAGATGATTTTCATGTATTTCCAATTGACAAGGAACAGAGAAATGAAATGAGGTGAACAAAGGTATCAGGTGGAGACTTCTTTTATTCCATTCTAATTTATGTTTCATTCACTTTGCTTCTCAATTCGCCAACAGCTTGCACAGAGGGTGACCAGATGGCCTCTTAAAATTCTGACATGCTATCTAGGGAGGATTTTTGAAACCTGTTACTGAATCACATGGAAGACTGACTTTAGATCAGACAATCAAAATAATGGTAACAAAGCGAAAAACAGCAATGCGCATACATCCCTACTATAAAAAAAAAAAGATACTGATTGGTCGAGTTCCCTGTTAAACAAGAGTTAAGTGCCTAAGAGTTAAGGTACGAGTTAACTGTTTTTCCATAAATCACACACAGAAGTCCAACATCAAATCTGGAAAATGCAATATTTCTCGCAAGAGGGAAATCTAGTCATAGTCAAATCGAGTCAGGACTGAGTCAGAATAGCTCAGCCACTAGCACAGATGAAGCACAAAGCAACGCACCAAAGAATGGCATTCACTGTAAGCTTTGCCAAGGGCTAATCCATTCTATATGGATGTTGTACTCTGCCACCTTGGCAGTTATTGGCATTTATTCATAAATTATAAGGACATCAAAAATATTTGGGAATTCAAAATGTTATTTTTTAAATAAGAAATACAATCCAGTTATTAGAATAAAGTGCATACATATTTAATATGTCTTAATATGAGTACTTATTTATATAGTAAATTTAGAATAATTGGCATTATCAGTCACTTATATCCCTTTAGCAATAAATAAACTTCAGACAAAAGGAGTGGTCAGCATGTTTAAAATAAGAAATCAGTGGTGACAGGGTCACCACAACCCCATCGACACATGCCCAAGTCCACATACAAAGCAGAAACCAACCTAGCTAAATTTCACAGTTCACAGAGCCCTCAACAACAGTATATTAGAAACAAAGCAGGTACCATATTCAGTCTTGTTTTTTGTACTAGTGGAAAAGTGATAATATACACACAATGGGAAATTGTATGGTTGGTTTCAAGAACTTTGATAAAACATAATGAGAAAAAAAAACAGGAACCATGCTAAATCTTGTTCTTGAAGCTGCATATAGAGCAAGACATGTCCATGTGGTAAAAAACTTAATGATACTACTACTTGTAAAAGTACAAATTTAATTCTCTCATTAAAAAAGATCAAGACGGGATGTTAAAAATGAATGCTTTCTATCATTTTATTAAAAGAAGATACATTTCTTCTGGTTTTTAAAGAGATGCAAGATTTTTGAGTTACCACAGGTCTTTCTTGATTAGCTTGCATTGCGTCGGCTTATCAGAGACACAGTGTCTTGATTACACAGACGCCCAGTTAGTTACATTGAAGCTGCTGAAGACTCGTCTGTGTGCTGTCCTCCTGCAGTGGCAGTAGCAGCAGCTGTATCAGTCTCTGTCTCTCTGTCTTAATACTCACCTGAAACAGCTCTATCTGCAGCCAGTACATGGTTAATGAAGCAGAGAGCAAATGAAGTGGCAGTTGACACCTCATAAACTCTGGGCTAAAGACTGTGCAAGACTCTCCTGCTCAGCCTACATACAACTGTACATGCTCATTCGTAGGTATACTCGACATTTACAGAACACACACACATTCATTTACTTCTGAATTTTATACAGTGTAGTGAAAAATTGTGAAATATTAAGTCATTGGTAAGGGCTAAACTGCCATCTTAAAAATTAAAGAGTGAGCTTTGGTATTCAGAGTGACTTACACATCACAAGTGCGTACTACAGTTGTTTCCAAAGTTCCACACTAGCAGGAAGAGTATAGTAGGGCAATGCTGAGGACTGAAATGGCGTCCTTGTACTTTACAGTTCAACTCCTTCACTATTATGAAACACGCACAAAGACACATACATTCACTAACAAACAGCTTTAATGGTTTTCAAACATGAACAGGAAGTTTTAAAAGGCATAGAGTAAAATGCATTTGGGGGTCCTTTCCCTTGACTTTCACTTTTATTTTTATGTATAGCACCTGCCAAAGCGAAACTAACAAAACACAACAGATCAATTCTGTCAGCCCTGCGGTGTTTGAACTGCTATGATCTGAGCAGGTGCTAAAATATGTGTTTTGCTAAGTGAAGAGTTTTTTGTCAAGCTGGTTTCTTACTAATTTTCTTATGTACACATACACATGTTTGCAGCGTTATACTGCACAAGCTTGTCAAACAGCTGAAATCTACTGATGCTAGCTATCTTAATGTTTCAGAGCTCTGCTATGCAACTCTTGGCAGATACTCATTTGGCTTCTGATCATTGGAGCACTCCATCTACGTCTGTTTGTTAAGTTCGGTTGGTTTTGATGCTCAATGTTGATGACCCACCTGCTTTCTTGGGCTTCTGAATTGATGGCTTCTAAACTGAAGTTCTTTCATTTACAAATTCTAAATCAATATCTCTTGTAATTCACTTACTTACTGTAAACCACTAACTCTGACTGGTCTGTCTTTAAACTTTTATCTTCTTCTATAATTCTGTCTTAAATTTTACCATCCCAGTGCTTTTAATCTTGTACTATAATTTTATTATGTCACAAAAATCATTCTGCAATAGAAAGTGCCAAATAAGGCCAATTGAAGGATTGACTGACTGACCTTAGTGCATGCATGAAACGGTGTCTGATTACATGTTCTGCTTACCAGGTATTCAGTACGATCTATACATAGTATCTCTGTTCACACACACACACACAAACATACATATGCATATATATACATGCCTATATACTGATATATATAATGTTTTTTTCCAGCTTTCATGGACTTGGTGTCAATTACAAGTCAGCTTGTATGGCAAGTACCAGAAGCGAGTAACCAGTAATGTTCATGATCTTATAAGCTTTGTGCATACATAAAAGAAACAGTCTGGCCAAAACAGACTTGTGTTTACCTACCTGGTTCAAGAATTAATAAAGACACATACTTCCAGATGGACATCCAGAAACACAGATGGACAAGAACAGCTGCATCGTGTTTGAATCCTTCACCTAGCCATTCTCTGTGTAAAGACTGTATGTCCTCCCAATGTCTGTGTGATTTTCCTTCAGGTACTCCAGTTTTTCTGCAGTACGCTTGACTGACTTGTGATTCAAATTTGGCCCCTGGACTCAGTGATAAACTAAGCTGGCTCTGGCCTTGCTGTAAGACCTGCCAGTGTAGGCTTCAATCTTTTCATTATTTAAAGAAGCTTTGACACTTCTATTTTATTAACTGTTTTTCCTAACAAATTTGTTAAATGTTAAGTCACTTTATTTTTCAGTAGTTGTCAAAATGTGATCCCAAATTGAATGAGAAAATGCTGACCATGTACACATTCACTCGTTAGTGACCACTGCTCATAGACTAAACTACCCTAGCCTTTCTACTGAATACAGTGGAAAACATTTTCAATTTTATGTCATTTGTAAAATGTGCATTTATATTTTTCTTATTTTCCAGCAATATGTCTGACTCATTCCTGATTTTCCATTTTTGTCTGATGCTGATGATGACACTCTGACATGTGTTTCTGAGACTGGCTCTTGATTCAAAATATTGTATATAATATGTCTGCTTGTTTTATCAGGAGTAACACCATCCACCTGTTTCTTAAATTCATTTTTCTTTGTCAAGAACCATGGGGAGCTACAGCCCATTCTGGTTGCCTTGGGCACACGATAAGAGCTAGCCCTAGCTGTGGTGCACCTAACCACACTCCATATCAGGTTAACTTAAAGTGACTAATTATCGTAACAAGTATCTTTTAGTACAGGAAACCAAGGTAACCTGACACAATCTCTGCAACATCAATACAATGCAAGAACCCGCTTTGGTTGAGATGCCAGTCTATTTCAGGGCACTCGTATATTGGCATCCCTCTTTCAATTGTAAAAAGACCACAGGCACAGAGAAAATAAATATACTCTATAGCCTCCAGACAAGGAACTGAACATATGTACCTAGTAAAGTAAGGAAGGACTGCTAACTACTGTGCCACCTAAGAGTAATTCCAGAGTGTCCTCTTGCTCTAAACATACAAAAGCTTTTCAGTGCTTTAACATTAAAACTGGCCAGGCCAAGGCAATCCCTTGCATAAGTGTGAGTATGGCTGTCTTATTAACAAATTGCTCAGAAACCTGTCACACGTGTGCAATGCATGTTCCCCCCGTGCTTATGTAGGTTCCCTGTAAATATCCTCAGAAATGCTACCAGAATATCAAAATCCAAAAAGCATATCCTGCAATGGACAGTGAGCTCACATCTGCTGACATGGCATGGAAAGTGGGTGGAAACTGAAATGAGGCCTTCTAGGGGATCTACTGCGTCTATATTGTGCACAAGTAATCTTTCACATGCCCATCGGCATACATCTGCTTCCTCTGCCCGTAGCCATACAACACCCCTGCCAGCATCAGCGGAAATCCAGCAAGTTCATCATACAGGTAGCAGAGCGGGAGACCAAAGCGACTATCAAAGGTATCTCATAGAGCTCGTCTGTAAGGATGAGTGGAGATTAAATGCTTCCCAGCCCAGATAAGATTAGACAGAATATTGCATTACAGTTGCTACATTTAGCTGACATGGGGGCAGGAGAATGCCTGTTGGGAAGCAGCTGTTTTGGTTTCCTTCAGCCTCCTCTGGCAAAGTGAGCCGTCACTGTCTGGCTTTTGCTTTTGGCTCAGCCTCAGTTAGCAGCACAGGAATGCATTTCCAGCCTTTTATATACTTAAACACAGACACGTACACAGAGACATATAGTTTCTGGCACTGATTCCTGTGTGCTTCAAAGTCTGCCAATGGAGTTTGAAGACTTCTTGAAAAATTGGTGACTTTTTGTCCAAAAATGAAGATCCCATTTAAGTTGCTAATCTACAGAACGATGATTAGAGCAAGTACCAGAATTTTATGGATTAACTGCCCCTAGCAGTACAATCTGGTTTAGAATTCTCCTAAAAAGATGTCTTTTTATCCACTCTATGCTAAAAAGCTTATCGTTACAATTGATTTTAGATCAGCACACATCAACAGACAGTGATGTCAATGTAAACTACATTATTCAGTCCATCTTTTTGAATCTTAACATTTCGAAAGCCACATATTCACCTAAGTGACTCTATTCATAGCCAGGTCCAAGATGGCTATTAATGATTCCTCACCCCAGCATGTCCCTCACGGTTATTCTGAATGTTCAGCTGGTGGATTGTATCTGAAGAATCCTCACCAGCAGGAATACATGCAGTCATAAGGAAATGTATGGCCTGTGTGGGTTCTCACCCACACAAGTGTGCAAACCAAAGTGTAGAAAGTCAGTATATAAGTATATGATACCCTTCCCAGATAGGAAGCCAGTATAATGGAGAGGCAGTGGAGGACCATCTACCAGCTCAGTATGTTCTTCAACTATGTTGAATGACATCATATCTCCGGGAATCACTCTGGTATTTCAATTCCCACAGGGTGACCCAGGCAATGTAGATGGAGTGGGCATCCATGTTGGGGACCTCATGGGTGGCTTCTCTGCCCTTATCCATTGGTGACTTTAAAAAAAGTCTGTCCTTTGTTTGGCAGACGAATCATAGTCAGAAACAGAGTCGGGACAAAGTTCAGCTGGAGAAGAGGAAGAAAAGCTGCAAATAAAACTCTGGAAAGTAACTTGATGAAAATACATAGACACAACAGATAGAGAGAAAAGGCACTTTAAAACAGATATATAAGAATGATGCTATATAACGGACGGACGGACCGGCCGGCCGACCGACCGACCGACCGACCGACCGACCGACCGACCGACCGACCGACCGACCGACCGACCGACAGACAGACAGACAGACAGACAGACAGACAGACAGACAGACAGACAGACAGACAGACAGACAGACAGACAGATAGATAGATAGATAGATAGATAGATAGATAGATAGATAGATAGATAGATAGATAGATAGATAGATAGATAGATCCACAATGATATTAGAGTCTAGAACAGCTTGAGGAATTGTCATTTAGCATCCAGCTAGGTTGAGTTCCGTAGTCAGACAGAATGCCACTAAACAAGCCTATTTTTTGACTTGAGAAATACATGTCAAGGAATCCTTAAATCCTGGCTTGCAAATCCCAATGTTGTTAGAAAAGATGTTAGGCGTGTCCCCTACCATAATCTCTGAATTAGCCTGTCCGGCTCTGGCTAAAATCCATATCACACTTTTCCAAGTTTCAGCCTTTGCTTTGCTGTTAATTTCTCGGCCACAGATGCTCCTTAATTACCTGGTAGTCATCCTCTTAATTAAATATTGCTAGATGAGTCTAACCCTCCCTGCCTCCAGCCCACAATTGCACTAAACCTCCTTAAAACTGTGATCCAGTAATATTGAAAAAGATATTTGAGGAAAACTCAGTGAAGAAGCAGTTGGTGGTAATTATTACTAATAATTGAATAGCAGGTTTTTCAAACCTGGGGCTGACCCCCTTGCTCGCGACTCTACCTGCCTAACTGACTAAGGCTTCGGAAACCCTAGGCTAGCAGAGTCAGCTTTGCCTGCTGCACCACAACAACCCACATCTATGCATGTGAATTTCAGCCATATGGCAAAGCTCCAAATGGAGTTCAAATCTAAGAACAAAAAGAGAAAATAAATGAATTAAGAGAAAGCAAGGAAATTACATGAATCCCCTGCTTTAATTATTTTAAAAGAAGTTGAATCTCTTCTCATATTTCATAATTATTTGGATGTATGGCTTTTGGTATGAATGAATGAGTACCCTGAATTATGCAACTAAAAACCTTTCTAAGCCCATTACACACATTTGCACACACCCAAACGTGCACACAAAATCATGCTCGCAAATGCAAGTATTTTAGCGCAAAGCAAAAAATAAAACTGATTTTTCACCCAAGCCCCTCTCCCTTTAGTAACACAGTGGCTGATTTTCTAATTTCATAGGCCACCGAGGTAGAACAGGCGTGCGCTTGTTCAAACTCACCCAGCAAGACAGACACAGTCGCGTCACACAACTCTCTCGACAGATGCCAAAGTGAAAGGATCAGAAACCAAGAACTCTCTCACACACACACACATAGAGTATACATAAATATAATACACAAACAGGGAGAAAAATGAAAGATCTCAGTGGCCAGGGAGCTAAGAGTCGAGATTGAGTGTGAACACTACACGTTTTATTTATTATTCCGTGTCACTGGCTTTAAATAAAAGCTGTTCGCTTTCGGCCTCTCCAGTTCAGCTAGCCGTGGACGGCTCCTTTCCAAATAGAGAGATCATATTTGTATTGTTTGACACAAAGGCCTGATGGAGTAGTAATTTTGCTCTAGCTAACATTTTTTTCTTTTCCTTCACTCAAGCAAGTGGGAAAAAAAACATGACCAGAACCGACTACAGGCTGTATTATTAGTAAGGAAGGAACAATGTGGAAACTCAACACAATGCTATTAAAACAAAGCTGATGAAGGAAAAGAGATGGTGGTGTGCAAACAAGCCTGAGTCAAAACCACAGTCAGACATACAGATCAATAGATAGATAGATAAATGGCTAGATAAACAAAGAAGATCTACTTAAAAATAGATAGTCTATTCATGTTATAAGACAGATAGACAAAAACACTATTATTAAAATTATTATTACTGGTAGTCTGTAATGGTACTGACAAATCCACATATTCCAATTCAGAGTCATAGAGGCCATCTGCGTTTTTAATATTTATATATACTGTATATATATACAGTATATATATATATATATATAGTACTAGTATAAGTGATATACTGTATATATATTATATATATATATATATATATATCGTATGTTTGTGTGTTTTGCATGTCCAAATATTTAACGAATGAGATTTTAAACATTTAGATGAAACAGAACTCAGTTATATATTGACAAACTGATATAATGACATTTCTCAAAAGGTCTTCATATTAGCACCTTATTGTAGCTTTTCAAGCAGTGGGGTGGTATATCAAATTATACATTGCATAACAATAGTGCAGTTGGAGACACTATTCCCTTACAGACCCCCCAAAGACGTGTAGTTTAGGTTATATATATATATATATACCTACGCTATGTAGTACCTGTACATTGGCATTCTGTGAGTGAATTAGTGAGTATGTGCTCATCAGTAAATTATCTGACATGTCCTGCATTTCCAGAAAACTCTCACGTTTCACCTATACAGAGGAGCCCCCATGCATGTGTTTTTGTAGGTGGTACAGAACTCTTGAGTGTCCCGGCACCCTCTTCAGTTCATGGTGTGCACTCCTGCTGTAAGTGTTGCAGCAGGAAGAATAATGACCAAAATAAGGAAAATCACATTTAAGGGTCATTTCTCTTGGCTGAAATATGATTGTTTATTAAACAAAATAAGTGACTGAATATTCTGAACGTTCTCGATTTAAGCTATTGCTTGTTTACTTCCATTTCTTATTTGTGTTCCGTTTAATTTATTTTTTACCTGTTACACCAAATATTTTAACTAGCTTCTGCTACTGCATTTAGTCTGCCAAATATACTGCTGCTTATAATAATAATAATAATAATAATAATAATAATAATAATAATAATAATACATTTTATTTATATAGCACCTTTCCCATGTTCAAGGCGCTTCACAGAGTCTTAGAAAAAACAGCAGAGTATATGTAACATTGGATACTAATCTTTTCCTGAATAGAACAATGAAACAGATAACAAAGCATTAAATAGAATAAATGGCATTAATAATTTTTAATAACATTTTAGAAAGTTATAATTTGTGAAAACTTTTTATTTGTTTTGTCTTTAATTCACTTAATGTTGAGAATGTGTGTTGAGTTGTGGTAGGGTGTCCATACTTTCTGTTTGTACCAGAGTAGCTCCCCAATATTATGTACATGTCTTGGTGTACAAACAAATTGAAAGGAAAATTGAAAATTGATTTTCACAGCACAATTTATCCCAACAGGCTCCATAGGAAAGTCATGAGTCCTGTTGTATCCTGATGCTTCCACACTCTAGGCTCCTAAAGCCAGCCTGGCTATTGTTTGTGTTGAGTCTGCAACTTCTACCTGTGTCTGTGTAGGATTTTTGGAGAATTTCTGGTTATCCACGTACATTTTGAAGAAGTGTATCTTAGGTTAAGTGGTGATTCTAAATTTGTCCAGTGTGAGTGTTGTTAATTGTCCCGGGAGGATGTGCTAGGAATGCCCATTCCACTGAATCTAGTGATATACTTTATACCCTTTAAAGGATTTGCAGTCTCTGTAAACATAAAACATAGATTTTAATTTCAAAAGCTAGCCTTGTAGTTTTTTTGGCACCTGCCCATTAGGTATAAACATTAAACGTTTTTTTTTTTTTTTTTTGGAGCGTAAGTCCTATCAGATGTGCTAAATTCCTAAGGAATTCTCTCCTTCAAGCTACTTCCGAGATTTTGTGAAGATCTTCCTCCAGGACACCTGCTATCTACAGACACAACAGGATTAGAGAGGCACTCTCTGGGTCAAGGGGTCAGCTGGTATCATTTCACCACCAGGAACAACTCCATGGCCTGTCCTCTGCCAAACCCCCATCTCCCCACCCCTTTCTACAGCAAGACTACTATTTTAAAAGCTTGACCAGCTTCCAAACTCTGGGCCTGGAATCAAAAAAAAAAAAAAAAAAAAAAAAGGAACAAGGATAAAGAGCAGAAGGAACACACCTCTCACTCCATTGTTATGGTGCCCTTGTAAACAGCCTGCGGCTACCATCAGTATGTACTGCCTTTTATTTTTATTCAGCTTTTAATCACGACATCCGTCCATCCACTCAGCCATTTCCTGAACCTAATTTATCCCTTGCAGGTACTGTATGCAGGGAGCTAAAATTCATCCTGGTAGCACTGGGCACAAGCCAGTAACCAGCCCTGGATGAGGTGTAATCGCACAACCTGTTCAAATACACAAAAGTCTAATTTGTCTAATACACATAACTTAGGGATGTGACAAGAAAACCAGAGTAATGGGGAAAATTCCCTACAGGCCTAGGGAGAACACGCAGGGTCCACATAATGACAGCCAGAATGCACACCCAGGGCACTGTATTGGTGAGGCAGCAGATGTGCCCCATTACCCCTGTGTCATCCACATTCACTCTCAATGGCAGCCTTTAACGTTGAACTTAATTAGTGGGTTAGAAAATGAATAGATGAATATATGAATTATTTATGGATGAATGGCACAGTGTTGCATATGGCATTATTGCCTCCTCTCAGTACTTGGACCTGTGTTCAGTTGTTTCTGATCTGGGTACTTCCTACATTTTCTCCTTTTGTTCACATAGACTTTCTCAGAGAAAGAACGCTTGGAGGCTTGAAGTTAGTCATCTCTGTGCCCTGAAAAAGACTAACATCCCATCCAGGGGTAGCTCATTTCTTGGGTCTATTGTTATGCAGACATAATTTATCCTCCTACAGAAAAGAGATGGCGAGGCAAATTGTTTATTTCTTAAAAAGCATCCAGGATGCACCTTGGGGCAGTAGCGGAAGGGGCTAACAGATAATGTCAAAAATAGCTGGCTTGCTGTCAGGTCTCATTTTGAGTTGAAGTTCAAGTTATGCATAATGTCTGCTTTTAGAAATCTATACTGTAATACAGTAGAACAGCATTAGCAGGGAGAACAATTGGGGAAAAACAGAAAAAGCACATAAGTTTGTGATGTAAAGCTCCAGAGCTGTCAAGAATCTATCCAAGGAAAGAGCAGAATGATTAGTAACCTTCCCTTCTTTTCTTTGTACTTCCAGAGCTGATTCAGCGAGACTGCCAACTCAGAAGACTCCCTTCTTCAGCAGAGTATACCAAGCACTAGGCTGAGTAGCTGAAGCATGTGGATTTGGATCTTTGCCATGGCTGAGTGTGTTTCCTGCAGCTACGTTTATTACAGTAATCGCACGTTATGGCTTCTTTGCTGCTATGTCATACCACCATTTCTTTTTAGTGGTCCAGGCATACCAGAGCATACCATTCTCCTAAAACCACGAGGCCTGGCACAGCAAATTGTATTACCGCTGATGGGATTAGATGGTTTAATGCTTAAATAAACAAATTATAGCCTTTTTTGATAAGATGCATATGTCCATTTTCTGTGAACATGTATAGAAAGTAGGCAAGAGTTCATAGGATGTGCACAGTGGAAAATTAAATAGGACAAAAGCCTCAGATTTCACTACTGGGAGAGGTGGCTATGTCCACAATGCAAAAAAAAATACTAATGAAATATTACTAAATCCTTTTAAAAGCAGACAGTGCTGAGGAAGTCAGGATTTAGTTTCTAGCCTTAAAGTCTCTGATAAGGTTATCAAACAACAGTCTTTCACACTCAAGACAGATACACACACTTGCATGTACCAGGTCATGCCATCTTCTTTTTCGATATGCAGACCTTGGCAATTGACTTTCAGTCTATGCCAGTCACACCTGCAAACATACAGCCTTCTTTGCGACTTGGTATATTTATGCTGTTTAACTATCTGCCAGTAGCCAAACCTGCTTAATCTAGTTCAAGGCCACAGTGGTAGCATCAGGCACAATTAGGGAACCAACCCTGGATGGGGCACTAATCTATCAGCAGGCACATGCAAACACACACCCACACTTCATCACAGAGTCACAATTCAATGTAACCTACAAGTATCTAGTATATCAGAACAAACTGAAAGTTTTGAGAAAAAACTGGTAACATAAGTAGATGCAGACAATGACAAAACACTAATGAACAAACGTTATCTTTCATAGCTCATTTCCATAGCAAGCGCCATCCTAAGGCACTTTAAAGACATTGTATGGCATGGACACATATTTCTTCTCAGGTACTTCAGGTTCTTCACATGTCCCAGATATGTTCAGGTTAGGTTTAGTGGTGACTCTAAACTGAAGCAGTCTGAGAGAGAATGGTTGTGTGTCCTGACATTGACTGGCATCTCACAGCTCAAGAGTCCACTTGTCTTTCCACTTCCCAAGGGTATGTACATTAAGTTATTTTGCCCCATATCAATGAGCATGGATGTGCATGTACAGAAATGCACCCTACAATGAACTGAGATCTCACAACTCCAGATTACCATGCTTTACTTTAGAGAATTTGCACATTCCTGTTTTTTCTCCAGATACCCCACTTATATTGCCGAAGGCATGTGCATTGGGTTAAACAGCAAGTGTAAATTGGATCTATATATGCAAGTGTGAATTTGTGTGCAGGAGTGAGATCTCCAATTGGCTGCCAGCCCACCCATGATTGGTTCCCGCCTTACCCATTGTAGGCTCTGGTTCCTACCATCCTCAGCTGAACCAATTTTCTCAAATGTGAACACTGGCACTTTAAATGACTTACTGTGGGTAACACACAGGGTGAGTTAGAACCAAGAATTAAACCAGCACCACTTCCTTTGCCATATCCATTCTTCAAAAGGTGCCAGATGGATACACACTGCCATCTCAATGCATAAGATTCTCCAGAAGAAGGCAGTCAGTCAGTCTGTCATTGTCCAACCCGCTATATCCTAACACAGGGTCACGGGGGTCTGCTGGAGCCAATCCCAGCGAACACAGAGCGCAAGGCAGGAAACAAACCCCGGGCACAGAGAAGAAGGCACATTGGCAGAATTGGGAATAACTATAAAGTGTCTAGACAGACAGTATTTAGCATGAAAAGTTCTATATAATGCAGCAATGCTAACCTGAAATTAGATGTCACTTAGCTTTTGTTACATGAAAGTTGAAATGTGGATAGTAGCCCTGTTGAATATTTCCAACAATGATTGCGGACATTCTTTTTAATTCTGAATTCTTCACTTCCTCTTGCTTGACTTTAACCCAATTCCATCACCTCCACCATCCATATCATGAACTAGGAAGTTTAAGTTGTACAAGGTTCTTGTCTTACATTCAAAGAATGAGCTTGTTGTGTGTTGCAAAGGGAAAATTATGTGAGCATTTCATTTATGACACAGAAATACAGTATATGGCTAAAAGTAGGATGGCGTTTTTACTAAAATGCAGCCCACAATCAAGCACAAGATCTCCAAGTTCCATGATCTATTAGACATGCAGATAATTTGTTGTCTTTAAAGTTTTCATATGAGACCAGTTAAAGTGCAAACTTATGATGCGTAGAAACATCAGAATGTTGCTGCAGCATGCTGATTATAGAAAGCTGACCAGTTTCTTGATAAACCAAAGGATTGAGTCGCCAGACACTTGACCTTACCATGTACATGTAATGGTTACACAAAACTATAAAATGTCAAACTGCCTCCATGCCTGAAAAAATACATAAACAGATGCATGAAACAAAAATAGCGTCCCTTTAATGTTAATCCAGATGGACTAGATAGAGATTAATGAAAGAGCTCTTGAAAATAAACAGGTCCCAGTAAGAAGCCTGGGCCTCAGCTGGAGAGCTGGCCAAAATCAAGAAGAATCTGTGGGGTCATGCTCACCTGCCCAGGCCCTCCAGAGTTCTGCATGGCATGTGAGAAAGATGTTATTGTAAGATGGTGAACACATGGCTTGGTCTGCCCTAACATTTGTTTAACACACAAGCTCCCCATGTCTACTGGTGGACATCTGTTGACATCACACTCCAAGAAATGCTAATGTTTTCTATGAAAGATATGCAATGGAGCAGAAAATATTTAAATCATAGAAAAAGTAGCACTTAAATCCATGAAACAAAGCAGTTGACATTTGAATAATAAAAAAAAAATACTGGAATGTGAATGGGTAGTTTGGCAGTGCTGTAGTTAACTCTACTGTAAACTATGTTTTTAGTCCCTGGTCAATGGCTGAGTACATTTTGATGACCACTAAACACTATATAATATAATATAATATAATATAATATAATATAATATAATATAATATAATATAATATAATATAATGTGACTGCTCTGTCTTTAGCAATGTATGTATGTGTAATATAATATGCCCTTGTGACCCTGCTCAGGGTTAAGCAGGCTTAGAAAATGGTACGGTAGGGTATAATATAATGTACTTAATAAAGCAGTGCTTAGTACTGCTGCCTCACAGTTCTAGGAGATTGTGTTTGAATCCCAGCCCACCCCTTGCCTTTGTGGTGTTTGTACATTTTCTCTATATATGAATAATGAAAAGTAAATAACTGGCTATTTTAGTTTAATCAGTTTGATTTCACTGCCAGCACTTCAAACTCAACATGGATAGACAATACAGCACATGTAGCTTCATTTCAGGTCCCCTATAACCCAACATGGTAAAAAGCTCAGCATTTAACCTGCTTTCACTCCACTTGTGGAAATCCATAGATGTAAACAATTGAGCTACAGTATTGTACTTGTCATGTCCTTTGGATTGTGTTCATTTTTGAACGGAGAAACACAGAACAAGGTTTATGCTTGTAAATTTCCCCGGTGTGCCTTGTGATAGACTAGCACCCCATGCCAAGCCTGCTCCTTCTGCCTGTGGGACAGACTCCACTGCACCGCACACCTAATCAAAAGAAAGTCAACCAATAAAAATTTCCAGTAGAGTATAACTTCAAAGCAGAGTCTCAAGCTGATCCAACTTTAAAATATTAAAACTTAGTCAGTGCCTGCTTGGGCAAATATAGCACACTGGAGCAGCAGCTAAGGTGGAGGACTGTAAACCGCAAAGTTCCCAGCTCAATCTCCACTCAACTGTGGAAACCTGTCCAAGTCATATAATTTGTCAGTGTTCTTCTGTGGAAACCATTACATACTGTGGTTTGTAACTTATTTTGGATAATGAATTAATAGAATAAAAGGGTACAGTAAAAGTTATTTGGTGAGTTTTTGTTGAAAACACCAACTCTATCTGCGGTTAAGATGTTCAAAATGAGCGATGCTGTTTTAGAATACAGATTATAAAGTTTTTTGTTTTGTTCCTTCATAGGCTCCATTCATCAGCAGACATCAATTATCATCTTATTTTACTTTAGTACATAAGGGGAAACACAAGCACGGAGCATCAACAGAGATTCAAGGAAAGCCCTCTGATTTCCATTCATTAACTCACATCATCTTGTGTTTATGCTCTGGACAGCTGTTATTGAATGGGTGCTAAAAGACTTTGCCAATTACTTCAAATTGTCTGCCTGTCTAAATACTAAGTAGACGCCTTTTTTCCCCCAAAAAAATACCAATCCGCTGCTGGGCAAACAACTGTGTGCTAAGCCCATTGAAAAGCAGAAAGGAGAACACAAGGCCAGTCTTGGGTCTGTGGTCCTCATGTAAAGTTAATATTTCAGTAGCACCGTTTCCATAGACACCAGCAAAGACCCTAAAGAACCATGAATTCCTGCCACCTAACCCCCCACCCAGAGGAGGAAGCTCATCACTCAGTAGAACAGCTATTGTTCACCTCATGAAATGACTGTAGGGCAATTTATAAGTTCACAAGTTAAGAAGTCGACTCTGTCAAACTAGGGGCTCTTTCACCCCAAGGTCACCTGGTCAATCTAATCTCTTGGTGGCTGGTGAGTAAGAAAAAAAAAGGTGGGGGGATGGAACTCTCACACGTAAGCCCTGGGCTTGGTACTGCATACGTAGCTGCACTCGTGCCTGTCGGCACAAAATGATAATGCTGCTATATAGTGTGTAAAATTAAGGTTTATTATGCAATGTATGTCTTACTTTTTTAGTTACCTGCAAGCACCTGTAGGGTGCATTTTATAAATCAAAAAAGGGAATCCATCCATCCATACATCCATCCATCTATTTAAATTGGTTACAGAGTTCAGGGTCATAAATGCCAGAGCTTATCCTAGTAGCAGTGGCCACAAAGGTAGTAACCAACCAAAGGCAGGGTGCTAGTCCATCACAGGGCACACTTTATACATACCCACACTCATTCATACAGGGATAATTTAGTGTCACCTATCAAGTTAAGCCAAAATCTCCACAGACTGCATCCAAACCAGGAATAGATTGTGAGGCAGCAGCAAAAACCACTCCAGCGTCAAGCCACACCAAAAAATTGGAAGCTTTTATCTATAGCAATTTGGAACTGTCAGGTCAGAACGCAATTAAATGTAATGAATTATTATTATTATTATTATTAATTGTTCGTCTTATTCAGAGTCACAGTTATGTCAGTGGTATGCTTTATAGTCCAATGTGTCAGACATATAAGCCAATAGGAAATCCTAATGAAACAAAGGAGATTCCATGATTGTCAACACTTCTGGAATGTCATTACATATGTTCAGTGTTCCTATCCAATATCATTTTTGTAACTGATCTGCCACAATGGACACAAATCTACGAATGACTTTAATTTTACTGAAGACCCTTCAACAGGCATTATTCACCTACTGTTTTTCAGTTGTGCTCAGAGAACAAAGTGCCTACCTCTCATTTACTGATGCTGTAGTAAAGCTGCAGTAGTTTCATGTAATGAACTAAAGAAAACTTTAAATATTTGACATATGCAAGATTAATGTCCCCTGGTGGTACACAAAGCACCCCAAACCCAAAATTCATACCTCCTGGTTAGTTTTCTCCTTTTTTGTCACATTTTTTAATGTATGCAATGTTTTCCCCCAACACTTGGAGGGGACAGCTCTCAATGATACCCAATGCAGTTGTAAGCCCTGAGCAGAGTACAGTTTCAGGTACAACACAGAAACAGTGCAGGGAAGGTTATGATGGGGGCGTACCGATGATTGATTCAGCTTGTTCCCCCAAATTGTAATAAATAACTTTGGAGATTAAACGACTTTGCTTGGGACAACTTAGGGCTAAGACAAAATGGGACTTGATGATGGACATGATTGATTTTAACTGAGAAAAGTATTTAATTTAATGTATGGAAATTGAACCCTGTTTCCCATAGATTCCCTGCTTGAAAGCATGATAATTAATATATAGTATCTCTTATAACGTGTTATATATACAGAAGGTTAACTTGCATTAGTAATGATAAATATGTTCTAACAATTTTCTTTGGTAAGTTAAGACAAAATTTTCAAGGTAAGATTGCTCTACTCACTGATCATGGTGACAGAGTGTGATGAGGTGTTGTACCGATAACATATGCAAATAAGAATTTCACTGTACTCTGTACAGTACACATGACAAAACTAACAATAGAAACAGGAATAAAGATTAAGAACAAAACGAAAAACCAATATGTTAGCACTGAAAACTTGTAAATGTGGGGCATTAAACTAACCTACATGTTAACTGTTGTCTAATGAGGGTTACTGTCCACACTGTGGCCTAAATAACAACAAATTCAAAGTTTTATTGACAAAGTACTGGCTGGTGGATGAGGAGGACTCTAAACCAAAATTTTAAGTAACTAGAAATGGATAAAAATTTTAAAAATGGTTTAGTGGTATTTAATTGCTGGGAAGTAGCAAAATATTCTCAAGCACACCTAATATAATTCATTTCACGTGACTGGAATCTATCCAAGCAGCACTAGGTTTAAAGCTGTGCCCAATCCTTGGTAGGGCATCAGTCACAGAGACAACACAAGATTCACACTCAGTATGCTGGATCATTGACACAAGAGCACTGACAAACCGCCCAATGCTGACAAATGCTTATGTCAAATCATAGTGACTAGAGGAGAGGACATGTCCCAAAGGCACTACAGAATGCAACATTACCTAGCAACAGACTAGCTATGATGTACTAGCTGGTACAAATGCCAGCTAACTAACAACTAAGAGGGCACACAAATTTTGTGTGATGTCAGACTACTGACTAGGCCTGGAAGATCAAATTATGAGCAAAGGAAGAGGCACTAAATCAAGACTTACCAGTAGTAGGGACTACAGCATGTAAATGAAGATGATCTGTCGTCTGATGATAGACACAAGTTTTGAGTAATAAGACAATGTAGGGGCAAACCTATTTGTATTTTATTTTTCATATTACATATGAAATTCTTATATAGTGTGTTGGGGTGGAAGTGAACCTACTAAGAATAACTAGTTCAGTGGGGAAGTTTTACATGCATATTAACTATCATCTAGCAAAGACAACGTCAGGACTCTCTAGAGGGTATCCATCCAGAGGGTATCAGATCTTTAAAATGCAGATTGACTAATGTCCAGTAAGGGACACAAGTTCTGAGTGCTGTCTGAGTATTAATTAGTAATGGAGACCTATCTTAAATGAAGATTAACCAATAGCCAATAGATGCTGCATCAAAAACTGACTCTTGATCAGTACGGGTTACAAGTTTTGTTTGTTTATAATATGTGTTTCATCTATTGTTCGGTGTCCTTGAGTGTTTAGAAAGGCGCCTACGAACAAATAAAATGTATTATTATTATTAAAATATGATTGTGAACATAAATTCTGAGTAACAAATTCCTACTGACTAGTCCAGCCTTCTTCTATCAACCCTACTCTTTACACAGCTAACTATTGGAGGTAGTTAGACAAAGACAGACTGACTAATGGCCAACGAAGTGCACAAGTCCTGAATGTACAATTACTAACCACAGCTATGGACTACAAGTTTAAAAATTAAGAATGACTAACAGCCAGATGGGCACAGGAGTTCTGAGTGATGTTTAACTAATAAGTAATGAGAGCAGACTATTGGCTGTCCAGTGGAGGGGACATATCCTTAATATTTACTAATCAGGTGGGCCTTGGAGGAAAAAAATGCTGCCTGAAGATTCAGTAATAATTAGTTAAGCTCTCAGTTTTAACAGCTACAGTCCAGTAAGATAAATCCTAAAAGTTTATCAAATTATTAATCAGAGGAAGAGAAAGAAAATGAAGCTGATTAGAGGTGGACACAAAACAAAATGCAACAATTAATGGGAAAACAAGAGATGCCAATTAGATCTAAATCTAACTTAAATAAACCTGAGGAGAAAGTACTTTCCCACCATAATACAACCTCCCTGCCTGGGGGTCTTCTGAATGATGTTTGCATGGCCCTCCTTTGGCCGACCTTTGATACACTGTAAGGTAGGTTGGTGTCACTGGATGAATAATAGTATACCGTTGCATATGGTTTGAGTATCTGCCTTGCATTGGAGTCTACAGATGTAAGCCATAGTTCATGTGCAACCTGATACTGGATAAGAGTAGATTTGGAAAATTTTAATCAACTGACTAGGGACATAAAGGAGCTCTTCCTGCCTTTGAATTTAAGTTCAATTCCCTTTAGCACTGAGTGATTCATGGTGCTCAAAAATGTTGTGAAATGTCACTGCTGCTTCACAATGCACAAGTTTTACATAAACAGGAGATGAGATTTTCACAAACTAGAGGTGAATTAAGCTCATTGGGTTAACCAGTGGCTACAATGTTATAATAATTCATCCATTTTTAAAAGCCATACAAGTTTACCCTTTGCCAAGTGACTCGGTAGTATTGTTCTGGATTCGCATGACTCATTGTGCAAGACTTCAGTCTTAAGATCATGTCCTCTTAATTTCTACAGGTGTCCTCAAGTACAAGGCTCACTATGGAATTTAACTGTCAAACCTGGTGAAAGTGTGGACAAGATGCCCATTAAGGTTTTGCTTTTTATTTTTTTGTGGTTTTAATATTCTGAAAGTTACCTTATAACACAAAGAACTGGAACAGTAAGAAGGTGGGACTTTACTCCTATAATCTTAAGTGCATACCGTATCTTATTGTAAATTACGCTGCAATGGGATGGCGACCTGTCCAGGACTGTTCTCCATATTGTGCCCAGTCTTACAGGAATACGCTCCTGCCCCATATAACCATGAGCGGGTTACAGCAGGTTTGAAAGTACACCGTATGTAGTAATATGAAGAGGCCAGCTAGCTCCCTGCTACTTCTCATGTTGTAGCTCTTCCTCTGAGGATGGCTATTTACCAGTGGCAAAGCCAAAAGTCTTCTAATTTCTGAAAGTCATCACATCAATTTGCTGCCCAATTACTGCCGTTTCAAACATAAGGTACTTGGCATTGTGTCTAATTATCTCCAGTCCTGCTCATTCTCTCACTCGCGTGCGCTCTCTCTCTCCCTGCCCCCGTTCCCTCCATGAAATACAGTACTTGTGCACCATGAGTCTTGCTCGTAAATAACACTTCCATGAGAGGCAACAAAAAAAAATGTATCTTTCCTCGTAAATTATTTCAGCATGCAATAATATTTGCTTTTTGTAATGAGTCTCTGGTGGTGTATTTCGCACGCGCCAACACTGCGGCCTGTCACACAAGCTGATGTGTAGCAGAAGATGTCCCCTCACTCAAACCTACATACTGCATTACTGCTTTGGCGCTTTCTACAGTTCTTTCTTCCAGTCCTGCTAGGCAGGGGACTGACTTTCAGTATGGGGTGGCAGCAAAAGGGTCAAAGAACCAAGCTTGACTAAGATTGGGCCACTTTTGGCTTAGTCTTATCAAACAACAATCATGTCAGTCAACAAATGCAAAAGTATGGAAGCTAGAGAGGCAGGGTCTTGCCAACAGGTAATATCCGCCAGAACAGAAGTCAACCAGCTGGTAGCTCTGTGCATCAAAGATATAATAAAAAATTTAATTATACCTGGTGAACAGCAGCACCATATATTTCATTAGTGATGCTGTTAACTGTTATTCAGAGTGGCTCACATTAGCACAAATTGAAATTTGGCAGTGGTTCAATCAGTACACATCCATTACATTCAAGTGCAGATTGGCTTTACCTCATGGAATAGCAGCGGGACAGCACGGTGGGTGGTAATGCCGCCACACAATGCCTAGACTCCAAATTTCCTTTCAGCTGGGTGCATTCTACATGGAGTCTGTGTGTTCTCCCAGAGCATATGTGGATGACTGGTTATAAAATGAGCCAGCAAGGATGATGTGTGCAGGAGGGCCTTAGTTTTTACTCTGGTAAAGTGATTGCAACAGGGCAAACTTTCCTGGGATCCTGAGTTTAAAACTCAGAACTGGATGAAACCTTTTACACACTTTGGCAATGTATTCCCAGCAAACAATTTGGTGGAATTTTGTTGTAAAAATGGATCCGATTCACTTTAATACAAATACTAAATGATTTCCTTTAATTATTGCATTCATGGTTGAACACCTTGCCAAGTGAATCATCTATCAATCCATCCATTAACACACTCACTCAATCCATTTCAAAGTTGCACAGCTCTGAGACTATCCTAGCAACATAGGGCACAAGGCAGGAAGCAACCTTGCAGGGCTAATCGGAAATTATAATACACCAGATTAAATGCTGCAGTAAACTTGCACCCCATCCTGGGTTGGTTCCTGCCTTGAATCTGATGCAGCCAGGAGAGCTTCCAGCCCTCTGAAGCCTTGAACAGGGTTAAATTGGTTTGAGCATGTATCTATGTATGCATGTATTTATTCATTTTCTAAACAAGCTTATCCAAATTCAATGCTGCAGATGGCCAGAGCATATACTAGCAATATAGGACTCAATGCAGCATCAACCCTAGATGGAATGTCCGTCAATCACATGGCACAATCACTCATACTTATTTATGCAAGACCCAATTTAGCACAGGAATATGGCAGAAGAACAGTAGTATCTGAAAAAAAACATGCGCACACAAGGAAAACATGTAAACTCCGTACACACAATGACTGAGACCAACCACTGCATTGCATCACATATTTCACATCACTTTTCTGGTTTATAACCCCAGATTTCTTTTTAACATAGCTGAAAAAAATTCTAAATCCCTCAGCACAGACTACTATGTTCCATGACATCTTATGAAATGGAAGAATAATCTTAAATGAGATGAAATCAAGATTGCTATTCTCATCAGTGGTCTCCTACCACAGATGAGACCCATCAGTAATTGAAGAATGGACACTCATTAATAAGGAGAAGTAAAACCTAAACACCAGATGGCACCAAGTGGAAAAATGCATAAAACACTTAAGTCAGTAGGAAAAGATGCAGGAGTTCTTGAGAGCACTCATAAAATTACTCAAGCTGTAATACTCATGAACGAGGAGGATAAACATGTTATGGGTTATGGGAGGATACATGCTATGGGTTTCTAAACAAACAGACAATTAGAGGGTTTTTTTTGGTTTTCTTAAAATTATGAGGTCAAAAGACAATAAAAAAGTCTAAAAAATCTTCAGGCAGGCACAACTTTGCACCAGAGGGCAGTTTCAGCGACTGTCTATTGTGTAAAAGCCTAATCGTTCCCTATCAATCCGCCTGTAATCCCTTCAGCCAATATTCCTAGCCTGTCTATGTACAGAACAAAGAAATTGGCATACAGAGTGTTATAGATCCCCCAGGCTTCTGTTCTTGTTAAATCAGGTCACAAAGAAATAAGCAACAGGGTGACTTTCTGTGGAAAATTCAATTGCCCCCTTTTGTAGGACAATGATTTAGGGGATGCACTTGGAATAAGGTAATGAGTTGGATTTCTTGCTATTCTCGTCTGCTCAACGGCTGAGAAACTCCCTGCTCAACAAGCTGCAGCTCAGAAACAACACCCTCCTCAGAATGAACAGATGCGAGGGCCTTGGATAAAGACACCACGATGAGATACTTCTGAAGAGGTTTATTGGCAGTGGCTGTGACAAAAATAAACACATGTGAGTCATGCTCAAATGAAGTGGACATTCTATCAATCTATCTATCTATCTATCTATCTATCTATCTATCTATCTATCTATCTATCTATCTATCTATCTATCTATCTATCTATCTATCTATCTATCTATCTATTTTTTGTATGCAACCTTTGATAACATATTTATTTCATATAACCTAGCTGTTGCTACCTAGACACTACCATTAGCCCCAATATTCAGTACAGACACATGCAGAAAATAACTCCAAATCTTAACACTTAATTTATTTGAAATGCCAGTACACTGTACAATTACACACAGGTACAACTACACTCAGTCATTATGGGCGGATTTAAAGACATCCTCCCAGTTAACCACTGACATTGACAGTGTATTTTATCTCATTATCTCTGTAAAGTGTCTTGTGATGGCATATAGTGTTACAAAAATAGTATTAAATTAAAGATTGTTTGATTGCCCAAACATTTTTATTTTGCAGTGTGAGAGGAACCCTGTATGACAGAATGTAAAAACTTCACCACAACAGGAATAAACATCCTTAGAACTATAGGGTAATACTAACTAAGGCAACATTATGCCATCCAATTTTATAAAATTTGTCAATGATTTTTTTTTATATCAAGTAAGCAGAAATAACTATCAGACATTTCAATCCTTATGTCTTCTAATGTTCATGTGATTGTTGATGAGCATTATTTATTGTGTACTGATATTAACAGTGAAATATTGTTTGTTTGTTAAAATCATATGATGTACTGTAGGCCAAGTGAGTAGGTTGCAACCGCAACAAATGTTGGGCAAAGTGAAACAAATTAAAGCATCACATTACCATAAAAGATTTTTTATCCATTTTGTAAAGTATAAAAGTAACTAGCTGTGCTATGGTGGCTGCATGTCATTTTCAGGAATCTAAAACTGACTACTAGCAACAGCTTTCTCTGCATGGAGTTTATATGCACTCCCCATTTCTCTCCATCATTAGTTTGCTTTAGGTCTATCTGACTTCCTCAGGTTCTTGCAGTTTCTGAGTCAACATCAAAGTTGCCATTCCAGGACACTTAACTATCCCCTCTAACCAGTCAACTTTAAGGTTAGCTTCTAACATTTGTAGATCAGTAACTGCATGTACAAAACGGCACAATTAATAACAGGGTGAATGAAGACAGTTTTTTTTCCCTTGCATACACTATTGTAAATTATGAATGAAATCTCTTCGTTTGTTTGAACCAGGGATTTTGTGCACCTATTTGAATTATGATATCAGGAGCTGATTTTAAATTTGATTGGATGAAAGTGAACAGTTCTGATGAGGTTCCAGTAACAATGGACAGCCAATGAGATCAGTTTCACTTTTTCCAGTCATAATAATTTTAGGATGTAATTCATAAAAACATGTCTATTTGATAAGTATACATAATTTTATAGTGCTTTATGCAAAATGTCATTTTTCAGCAACAAATATGACACTATTTAACAATCTGTGTTATATGTAAAATGTAAGCATTTGACTAACATCTACTACAGTTGATAATAAAAAGCAATACAGTCCTGAAAGTCAAAACTAAGAATTGATGCCTGGCATCTATAAATAACAATCCAATTAAAAAAATGGTATATTTTATTAAATCAATGGAGGTCCCAAACTGACCAATTCACAATGATCAAAATGACCAGATTTTACCCACTGAACTAAATAATCCACTTCAAAATGAGCACAGAACATTTGTCAGGATGCCCCCGTCTTTGTGTTTAACCCCCAAATTAAGAATTAATCTTGATTTGGCAAGCAACTTGTATTTTCTATTCGGTCAGCAAAGTATCTGAACTGATGCATCATTCAGATGCAAATGACAGGCATGCAGTCAAATGAAGAAAAAAAATGGTCTCCTAAGTTCATTGCGTAATGATACCAAGTGATTGTTGGTCTAGATTACCGAAATACCAGTCATTTAAGGAGTTGCACTAAAATCACTAAAGTCAAATGGAGTGCCATAAATATACAAATGAAAAGTTGTTTTTAGCAAGATCTGAGAAAAGTCTTGAGAAACAGTACTCCTTAAGATAAAAGAGGAAGATAATTCAAAACAAGCTGACATCTGCTTTTCTGAGTGATGTCAAAAGGATAATAAAAGGACCTCTTTAGCCCATTTTCACCCAATACATAGTTTTCAGATGAAGTACTGAATAATAATAATAATACTAATAATACTAATAATAATAATAATAATGAAAAGAACCTGTTTGCAAAATCTGTTTGAGAGCACAAGGTGAGGGCCCTCTCGATGTTGTCTTTTAGCTTCTTGGCTCACAAGAGCCATAATAAGGGCCTTGTAATACAGTGGTACTTGTGTGGTCCCCAGGGCTAATTTGCATACTAATTACTGATTGCAAATGAGCGCTTCTGATTGTGTGCTTGCAGAAACAGGGCTGGGATCTCCTGATCCTGCTAACAAGCTTATCTGGCGTGCCCGGGCTCCCTTGATATACAGCTCCTCATTAGTATTATAATAAAGAACATGAAAGACACATAAAACGTTATATACTGCGCAAGTGTTGTTTTCATACCAATTAACACAGAGCAGATTTATTACCAAGGTGGATAGCAATTCTCTGAGGACATGAAAGTAAGGAAAAGGGGGGGGGGGGGTTGGTGGGGGGGGGGCGGGTGCGACTGAAAGTTTCTCTTCTTTAACTGGAGCTGTGTTTATTTATTTATTTGTGTTTCATGAGAAATGTTTTCACTGGTACATTAACCTTTCCTTTAGAAAGGGTATGGATTACAAAAAATCTGTTAACATAACTTTATTCAGCAGCTATAAACATTCATCTTCAATTTACAGCCCTAAAAATAAATTCAATATGAAAAACCGCTAATGCCACTATCAGCTGTCTAAGATAGATAGATAGATAGATAGATAGATAGATAGATAGATAGATAGATAGATAGATAGATAGATAGATAGATAGATAGATAGATAGATAGATAGATAGATAGATAGATAGATAGATAGATATGTTCACAATGGACTTATTTTCTTTTTTGTTATTGCTGAAGTGTTGAAAAGAGATTAGCTGGCCAAACTGAGACAGCTTTAGGAGGCATACGGAGCTCTCACACACACGTGCTGAGCACTCAGCGTCAAGGAGAAATCAGCCGTCTTCACTGCCTGCAGCTTTGTCGCTTTTATAGATTTCTTTCACAGCTGGGATGATTTGACTGCAAACCAGCAGGGGAGCTCTCTGTCTAACTATGTAATGAGGGGTATGATATCGGTCCAGACTATGGCAAACAATTTGGCTAGAATGCAAATACACACACATAACCAACAGAAAACAGTTTTTGGATGGGATGAATTACTTTGTTTTCCCTAAAGATACCTAACATAAACAGGTCCTAAATGGTAGATGTTTCTATGATGGTCTTCAATATTTTTAGTCTACACCACTTTGCTGTTTACATCTGAATTCCAGAAAATAGATGTGTCACTTAATATAACACTTTACAGGTTTTTAGGGTCATTATTGTCATCTGTAAATTGGTGGATTAAAATCTGAGTGAGAAGGAGCATGTTCTGGCCATACGAAGAACAAAGGAAGAAGCAAGTCTGGGCAGGGTATCCGTTTACCAAGGAAAAAATGACTTTGTGCATCTATGTATGTAAATATTTATGTAAATATGTCATAAGTATTTAAATCTGATTATAAGTTCTAACAGTTTCTTTTCATTAATTTAAGTTATAACTTGTTACAGTATGTCTAATGGATATGTGTATATATACACACACATATAAAACTTGGGACACAACTTGTAAGAGCTTATTCCAGCAGCATAAGATACATAGCTCGAACAAACCTTAAATGGGACATCACTACTTGGACGGATTTTGGTTGCCAACTGTCGACCAAGCCTACAAGTTACGAATGTGAGAGAATATCAGAGTAACATAAAAAAAAAAACAACATGAACATGATAGATAGTGATCAGTCTAGAGATCAAATACAGGTCCCTGATTATTGAACCACTATTCCAACTTATATATACTGTACATAGTGTCTTTTCTATCTATCTATCTATCTATCTATCTATCTATCTATCTATCTATCTATCTATCTACCGTCATCATTCCTATATTCAAGAATGAATGGGAGAAATTAATATTCATTTGTTTTCTTTATTCATTCACTCATTCATTTTCAAATATTCTTAACCCTGTTTAGGCTTGTGGGGGTGAAATGAATTTGTTTTTTTAAACATACATTCTGTGCCATCTCCCTTCACCAGGTTCAGGACACTTCAAGAATCAAGACTTGTCTAAGACAAGTGTGAGCTGAAAGAAAATACAAATTCACTTGAATGGTTGCTAAATAGCTGCTATATGAAGATTTCCCTAACAGAAGGGATGGAAGCCACAGACGGATGACGAACTAAGGGCTAACAGTGATGCATAGCTGGGCATTTCTAGTGTTAGCATTCAGACAGAGTTACTGTATCTAAGGTAGTTGGATGATTTAACAGAAGACCTGTAGGTGGGGTGGGCTGTTCAATAAACTTTGGTTTGTTTCCCTCTCCTCTGTGCAGATGCCTTGCACACATGTTCAAATAAAAAGAAACTCTAGTTTTCATATTTTAAGCTTGGCTCATTAAGTAAGCCATGTATAAAAAAACACAGTATGTACAGTATATGAACGTACACCATGAAAGTAACACTGCTCATATGACTGCATGTACTATTCACTGGCAGCAGTTTATCAATTTGTATTTTACAAGTGTATCAGTTTATCATTTGAAAGATGCTTTTCCTTGCATTGTACCTGAAAACAAGACAGCTGCTCTGATGCACGCTTATTCGAAAGTGATTCCTCATTGAGGAAGCTAAGGGCTCCGACCACATGGCATCAGAGAAATGAGACTCAGGCCACAGGTGTGCAGACACACTCATGAGGTGGAAATGAAAACAGTTGGGTGAAATGTGGTTCGAGGAAGGAGTTCTGAAACAGACAAGGTCAACCTTGCCATGTTTTATCATACCTTAGGGCTATCTTACTGAATGAAAGGAGCAGTCCTGGAGTGGAACACTAATGTCATCACTGATCACTGTGCCAATGGCGAAGACACTGAGCTGTTCGAAGGTACTATGCCTTTTAGACATTAACCCGCATTTATCACTGTTATAATCCTCAGCCAGTGGAGAATAGGGACACAGAAATATCTGTATAGCCACCTGGAACAAAATCATTTGCCAATGTCAAGTAAAAGAAGCAATGGAATTTTGAAAGTCAAGCTTTAATAACTGCAAACTGTATTTTGTGTTTCTAGTGGCCTGGCAAGAAGGAGGAAGGTAGAGTCATACAGACTTAGGGACTAACCACACAAAGTGAAAATCCAAGCATGAGGACTGTTCAAATTAAGCTCAGCTCAGTGTCTTTGGCAAGTCTGTTGAAATATTCAGTATGTTCATATTGATCTAGTCCTCATGTATTCTACTGGGTTTGGAAGTAAGAAATTGAATGGAAATCAGATAGATGCTCTATATTCTAACATGTGTCCCATTTCAGAGGTGGTCATCATGCAACTTGAAAGAGTTTCCATCAGACCAAATTTTCTTTTTACTCATGTCATATTCATCAATCCTGTTTGTGCACTGTGCACGTCTGGAGCCACACACATTATATCATCATCTGGGACAGTAATAGACTGTGCAGGATTAGCCTAAAGCCATAATGCATACTGTCTTTTGGCAATGCTAAACCTGTCTCACCTGAATGTTTGGAATTAGATATACAGCATGCTGGAAAACAGAAGCTGGTATCAAGATTTGTGAAGAGTAGTCTGACTGATGAGAGCACACAGTGAATGAGTAATTTCTCTGGCAGGAGTTTATCCTATCAAAGCTTTGCTATAAGCATCATCATTTACATGCAGTAAACTCGATTCATGGAATCATCTATTCCATCTTTTCAACAAAACAGCTCCTACTTTGGTAGGCTATGTAGCCTTCAGCTAAAATGTGGTAGTATAAACAAATTAGTTAATCTGTCTATATTTTATTTAGCTATATTCACAGTGAACTTTACAGTGTTGTGAATGTATAGAACAAACTGAAGATGGATATATATACAGTACAAGAGAAGTGCATTAAAAAGGCAAAAACGTAAAATCAGAATGCAACAAGCTTGGTTTATCAATGCTCTAATCTCTGCAAAGGGACACCACTAAAAATAATTAAAAGCCTGTAAAGAAAACCTTCGGAGCCTCGAATGTAATGATGGTCTTGATATCCCAGGAACTCAGCCTGGCAAATACTGGTAACATTCACAGCAGTCTACTGCTACAGACAGATACATGAACAAAGCCACAAAATCACGGAGTCCCAGACACAAACAGTCACAACAGCCCAGCATATGATGTGCTGCCATTAATACAAACTGATTAAATATAACAGATTCTGCCAATGGCATATTAATGTATATTGTTAACTTGAAAATATTTACAACCAAGCACAGAACTTTGGTTGCTAAGTTACTTTTACAAAATTATATATCTGAAAAGTGGCAGAAATTACATGGTCTGTGAGACAGAACTGTTAATCCCTGGAGGAGGAAGTTGTAATGCATCTGTTGTGAAAAGTTACAAAAAAAAAACCTGTAGTATACAACAATGGACTCAGTTTGTACTCTTTTACATCTGTGTCTGGAGATGTTTCAGGATCATGATTCCCTGATTCAATCCCAAACTGGGACTGTCATGTGTGATTGCTATCATTTTGGGAAATTAGTGGCTTATCCTTGAAAGCGTTGACAAAAGAATCCGATTCAATTCCTGGAAGTGCTAGACCAGTAGCATTCTATGTGTAAAACCTCCACGCTCCATAATGAAATGCATCAATGCAAAAGAGCAAATGAAAAGCCATGAAGCATTCTCAGGGTGGATATGGATCAGTTAATGTGAACACACCTTTTTTCATTTGGTAGCATTTATTTGGGTCACATTGCTATGGTAATCACTTGACCAGTGTGGGTATTTTTTGGGGGTGGGGGGGGGTGACGGCTGCTGGGCAGTCGTATTGATTCCTTTGTCATTAACAATTCCTGCTCAATTTTGCTTCTTCAGTGTTCTTCAATGGTGTAAATTTCCCACTTCCATCACATTGTTATTTTTTAACAGTGAATTGGCATGCAAGATCATCAGTTTTAACCAAATTGATACACTTAACATGCAAGTAAAAGTACATGCTTAGCTCTAGAACGAGGCCCGGTGCTGAAGTTGTTGTCCATTTATCTGCCTCCATGTTTGCAGTGTCCTTCTTTATCGGACTAATATCTGAACTTTTTTTTGTGATGTTAGCACCACATTAGCCCCTCACACCTCCACTTAAGTTTCTCTGCTAAAAGCTAGCGCCTTATCAGCTTTGCACTCACTTAGATGACAGGCAAGTGGACATTTTTTTTTAAGTCTAGAAAAACCAATTGAAGAAAGGTTGGCTTGCTTTTACAAGCCTGGTGCTCTGCATTGGGATTTCCTCTCGCTCTCTCTTTTTCTCGCTCTCCCTGCTAACCTCGATAAGCCCCGTGGCTCTCCGCTCCCTAAATACCCCTGACAAGCTATACATTACAGCTGCTAATAATTTTGCCAAATTTGCGCCCATAATATGATATCTGCAAAACGTCAAGAAGGGTAATGCGATTAGTACTCTCAAATGAAATATTGAACATCCCGGAGCCGGGGATGAATAGAGAGGTGTATGCTGAGAAAGGAAAGAGAAGATAGAGAGAAAGGAATTCAATTTCAGCAAGAAGGAAGAAAAGCAGACGGGAAAAGGCGATAAACTTGTAATAAAAAAGCAAAAGAAAGCAAAAGGTTTGGGGGTGGGGGGGGGCAGAACTGACAGTGGGGGGTAAGGAGGACTGTTTTTATTTCTCACTGTTTTGGCGAGGTAAAGGGATTTGCACTTTACAAATGGGTCTGAACAAAGCTGCTGAAAATTGCTGTGGGTAGTCCTGGTAACAATACACTTTGAAGGAGGATGCAAGTCTCAACTCCAAACACTGTTCAAAGTTTACAACATGCAGGAAGACAATACATTACCAAGATCTGTCAGAAATGGCCTACATCTAGACTGTCATTTATTTATTTATTTTTAGAAACCCAGCCACAGTACGCATCATACAGTATCTGTTGATATGTGAAATGTCATCCCTGGCAAACTAAATGGCATCCACTTTAGTTAGCATCAGTTTGGTGATGCACAAAATGAATATATTTTAACTTAGATAAACTTTTCTTTTCAACTTTCTACCATATGTTGTAAAATACACATATTCACGAACGCATACACCATACCACTGTATCCTTTTGATCTTTAGATGTTTATCTGTCTCTATTTTAAACATGCTTGACCATCACACTTCAGTGAAACATGTCATCCCTGCGCCTTCAAGATGAAGTCTAACTGCCTACAGTTTACAAAAGAAGGGGAAATTGTGAATTTCCCTTTGGGATTAATGAAGTATCTATCTATCTATCTATCTATCTATCTATCTATCTATCTATCTATCTATCTATCTATCTATCTATCTATCAATCTATCTATCTATCTATCTATCTATCTATCTTATCTATCTATCTATCTATCTATCTATCTGTCTGTCTGTAATACACCTCAGCCTTACATCCTTTCACAATCTGAACATACTTAGATAAGATCTGTTCTTTTTACCATTAGAAACGTGTAACATAAATTTCTCAAACTCTGTTCAGGTTCACAGAGAGCAGTAGCCCATCCCAGCAGCACTGGGCAGAGGCAAGCAGCCCTGGAGAAGGCACAAGTACATTGCAAGGCCCACTCATGCTCAATTTGGATTCACTGATCAACCTAGCTTGCACACCTTTGGGGATGACAAACAAAAATTGCAAACTATAAATGGATAATGACTGAGCACAGGATTTGAACACAGAATGATGGGCCAGTGTAGCAGTAGTGCCACCCAGTTTTGTAATTATAGTTGTAATTAGAAATTGTGCATTGTTTTTAAACTGTTTTCAAAAATGGTATGTATTTCCCAGTTTTGTTAATTTTCATGGAGTCTAACGAAGTAGATGTTTTATCCAACTGTCAATCATTTTGTAATGAATCATCTTACATGCAGTATTGCACACCAGGGCATATAGTGCTGCATAGAATTTATATGTGTACTGAATTATTTTGTAAACAGGTTTCTAGCCCATCCTGTTCTTGTGTTGTGCCGGTTGTTGCTTCGTTGAACTCTGGCTCCCTGCAAGGCTGAACTGGAAAAGCAGGTACAGAAAATGGATAGTTACACACAAACATATAAGAAGAAATTTACTTCTGTCCATAGTTTAGGGCTATGTATTTTGCAATCTATCTCAGCAACATCTGGTGCAAAACCAGGAATAAACCCTGGTGGCAGCCCATCTCAAAGAACACTTACTTATATGGGGTCACAGCTTGACCTAAAACCTGCTGTCCTATAATTAGAGTTCAGTGCACCAAGTGCCTGATTTTAGTTGTTTAGCTATTTGTTTTTCTTTTCTTCACAGTTTTTTTCTTCATTTTACAAAAATAACCCAGGTAATATAATTTGAACCTTGCTACTCCCAAATGAATGAAAGCAACTAGTAGGCTATTAAAATTGCAACAGTATGTTCAGTTCTGCAACTGTGTTTCCCATTAATCCAATGGACCTGAAATCTTCCTAAAACATTGGCAAATACTCTGCATTTCCTTGGTACTCTAGCAGATGCTGCTATGCAGATCCAAATCCTGGTGCATGCATAAATACACTCTTATTCAATCTAAATCATTCTCATTTGCCACTAGCAATACAGTACACATACAAAGAGACAGAGAGAACAACATTGGTGGTGATAGAAGACAAACAAAGCTAAATATACATATAGAAAATCACCTTCACTATGCAGAAAAACGTTTGTCTCCACTTCCAGAGGTAGAAAGTAATTTTCCATTTCTTGGTTAACATTTCCACAGGACAAAAGCAGAGTCCTTGCTTTTTAAAATGACTGCTGAGGTTTGTGACAAACAGCTATCTCTGAAGATACAACTTTTCTTTCCTGCAGTGACCCAAATTGCTTCTTGCAGCTGTTTTGTTTCAAGTCATCTCTGATGGCAAATTGTTTTTGGGAAGCCTAATTACAGATAATCATTGTTTTTTGGGAAGGTTTGTGTAATTCGTTTGAGTTCTTGGAATATTTAATGAGTTATCTGCATTTAATGTTTGCTTATTTTTAATTGATCAATGCATGGTCAGTATGATATCTTCAATGGCCATTTTTTTAACACTACATGGAGCTCTCAAGGTCCCCAACATAAATGCAGTTCTCATGCATTTATATACACTGCTAGAGACACAGATTGGTCATACCACTGGCACTGCAATACAAGCAGCTCTTGTATGTTCCAGTAAAAATAAAGAAATTGCAGATTTGACGAAATAGTAAAATAAAATCCCAAACAATGCAGAACAAAATTCTAAAACACTTGATTATGCTAAAGAAATCAATATGCCATCTTGTTTAAAATGTTTTTTGCCACCAAAAACAACAAAAAGTGCTCTTCAGTCAGACTAAACATGAACAGTACAATACTTTATCTTTTACAGAATTATTCCTATCACCTACACAATAGGTGGCCTCCATTAAAATCTTCTGACACATTGTGTTAGTGCCATGAAGGTTACTATATAAAATACTGTCAGGCTTAAGTCATTAAGATAAATATGCTTTTTCCAGTTCAGTGTCATAAAGAGCTGTAGTCCATCTCAGGAGGATTCCAGGCATGAATCAACCTGAATGGAGTGCCAGTCCACAGCAGGACCCCATGCCAGCACACAATGACAATAACTGACACAACACCAATTTAGAATCACAAGTGATTTCATTATATGTCTTGATACTGGAGGAAATCCAGTGTACCCATTGAAAACCCCATGCAAACATGTGGGCAATTTGCATCACCCCAGAACAAAAGTACTTACTGGATACTGTAAAGTGGCAATACCCCACTGAGCCACCCTCTCAGTCTTGAATCTTTAAAAATGCAGATTATGCATGATGAGGGGGCAAATAAGCATAGATAAAGCTAAACTGAAAACTAAAGCAAAAATATTGTTTGATTCTGCAAAATTCCTTTGTAGTTTTAATTGTTTGTACCTGTTAAAGGTGAAGGCACATGTCTTCCATTAGTAGATTACAGTTTGCAAAGATGTAGTGTTAAAAAGAACTGGCATGTAAATAGGATGTGATTAGCTGCTGGCAGTTTGGATTGAGATTGGCCCGTATTAGTGTTTCTCAGTCTATTATTCAATCTTTTAAGAACACATGTACATATTTATGTAACTTGCTCAAAAATATGATTTGCTGCCCTTCTTTGTTCTCTAACAATTAGCCCAATAAATCTTTCAGTGAAGTTTATTTGGATATTTCGGCACACAGTTTCTGGTGGAAATACTGTTTGTTAGTCATGTTTCTTCCAGCTTTTGTTGCCTACAAGACCACACATGATGTGCAATCGTAATTTTCAATTCAAACACGATTTTTTTTTTTTCTGAGAACCCAAATGGCTTAAGCGCTGACAACCTGCCTACCTCTGGAATTCGCTGTACTTTTTTCTTGTGTTTGTATGAAAGCACAACCATGCCCCCCTCAAGGACATTCCTCCCAGCCATCAGTTGTGTTTTCTTCCTCGGGTCAATGTGAGTCAGCCACTCACAGCAGAGGCCACTTTAATAGCTGTGCATTTGTAAATGGAATGGATGCAAAGTCTGTTGAGGGCAGAGCTCCATTACATTTGACGGCAGACCAGGAGGAGAAAGCCAAGGAAGGAAGGAAGGCGGGGTGAATGGTGGGTAAGGGGTGGGGGTGGGCTGCCTCATTTTATAGAGCCTCACACACACCGGAGGTTGAATGCTGACACTTTAAAAACAGCACAGTTTGGAGGCCACAGCGGGACCCCCAGCCACCCAGGCTGATGGAATTTCTCTGACTGACATCATTATTAAAGGGATAGAGGTGCCACTTCCCAATAAATATAAAAAAATGCTTGGATGTGGAGGTTCTGACAGATGTGTAGCTTCTTAAATGTACAAAGTCATTAAAAAAAACAAGTATAAAATGATGTACCTTTTCACTGTTCCACACTCTTTTTATACTTGGAAGACTATAGGTATAGAAAATTCAAGATGAAATATTAATCATGGTGGTACAGATGCGAGTGTTGCTGAATCCTCGTTTCAGCCTCCCTAGGTTTAAATTCCACTCCTGGTCATAGTTGGTGTGGAGTCTGTACATTCTTAGATGTGTTTGCATCCATTCTTCTCCAGGTACTCCAGTTTTATTCCCACATCCTCAGATATGTACATGGTAGGTTAACAGTCTACAAAAAATTCGATCCAGTCTGCAAGAAAGTGGATGTGTGCATGTCTTCTGTGATGAACTGGCACCTTGTAGAGTGTTGATTATTTTCATGGACCCATTGCTGCTAGGATAGGCTCCTGAACTGGCCGTAAGCATGTCAATGCATACTGTATTTGTTTGTGCTGCATATTAATTTACAGAATACTTAAACTGTTACAAAAGTCACTTCTTCCTTTTTTTCTTTCTTTCTAGGAATATACAAGGTGAACTCATCATTTTCAAAAATGTTCATATTACTCACTAAGGACTATATGAACATGTAGTCTAAAGGCATTTTCATACTCATAGTTCATTTGGTTTATCCTGAATCAGGGGTATTTCTTTACTTGTTTCAATTTTCAGTTTGTTCGCTTACTTTTCATACTAAAAACTTTCAAGTGAACTAAACATATCAATAAACACTCTGTGGGTGTGTCATGGACTTCTTTCATTGGGCAGAAACATTTTTTCCCTGGAAAAAATATCATAGAAGGTCGATAAGAGTAGTATTTGCACACCACCATATTTTCCATAATTATTTGTTTTCTTTTTTTACTAAAACAGCTCTATGAGCAAAACACCTATTTTTCAAATAAGGTTATGCACTTGTATGCATGGTATGAAAAGGGCACATTTCAAATAGGCAATTGTTTAACAAAAAGCAATCTCTGCTGAGGGTGTGCACTGATGTGCTTCAGTTTTTTGACAGTAGATGTATCAGGGGAGTATAATTTTACTGTATGATTTTGCATATTTACTCACCAGTAGCCACCATATGAACGTAGCCCCAATACAGGTTATCTCAAATCACATCTCTTGCCTCCTGTAACTATGTGTTAATAATGTTCATTTTGAATGTTTGATTAATAGTTACTACATATATGTCAAAGGTAGTTTGCCTCTGTAACCCACACTGAGCTCAAAAAGCGAACACATTGAGAGGACGCCCCCTCCCTGCATGCATCACTTTCATGGTGTAAGATTAGGGGTTTAATTGTTGGTTTCACTGAGCACTGTTATTCGTTTCTCACCACCCTGTATGTATTTTGATTGACGTGATCACAAGTGAATTTACAACGTCTTTTCTTTTTGCTTTCATCTACTGTCTGAAAACCTCTAATGCACAGTAGTTTGTGTTATTAGTTTGGTTATGTTTTGGATCACATGCGAACTAGTTCAAGGTTCACTTGGTGCCAAAACCACTCTTAGCAAAGGGGCTCGGTACGGTTTGCTTTGAGTATGCGCCCAGGTGTAACTGACAGTTTTCATACCTGCTGAAATAAACCGGGACAATTCGCAAAGAGATCAAAACATCCACACCAAATTAACTAGGTGTGAAAATGCCTTAAAATATATGTTAAAGGATCTGTCACGTGTTTTTTGTAGTATTATAAGGTGCTAAATATGTGCTTCTCACATCACATAGCATATATCAATTCTATAGTCTATCTCATCCCAGACCCTTTGCACCATATCACTTCTAATGGTTGACATGACAGTTCCTTCTTTTCCTCCAACGCCAAAACCTGGGGGAAAAACTAAGGATAATTCTGTCCTTTGCTTCCCCAAGTCACACTCCAAACATATATTTGTTATGTTTAGTGACAATTATATGTTAACTCTTTGTGAATCCATGTACCTTCCAATACACTGGCAACCTGTCCAGGGTTGGTTCTTACCTTGCGCTTCATGCTGCTGTCATATGATCCATGACTTTGAATTGAATTAACTGAGTTCAATAATGGATGGATAAAAACTTGCAAATTGATAGCAACAAAATTGTTTAAACTGGTGACATTCACAATATTCTGCAACTCTTTCACAAGCAGATTAATAAAAATACTAATATTGGAAAGGGTTGCCCAGCAGGGAGATATAAAGTAATTGCTTGGGTATTGTTGAAGGAAGTTACTCTTCACTTCTGCTAGAGAAGTTTCTCTATTGGATGTTGATGGTCACTGACACTTACAATCCAGAAGAGAATGAGGTTTTATTCCCTGCACCTGGTTTTTACGTCACTTATACAAGCTAAGTTGAAGGCAATATTATATTGAATAGGATTATAATTGAATGGAACATAACAGCTGGACAATCAAGAAAAGTAACAATCCAAGATGAAAGCTGTTTGAGATAAAACACCTGTTAGTCATTTTACAATTCACTCACATTCTCAAACACATACAATCAATATAAAAATATATTCTGGTAGGAGAGTTGGCATAGACGTTAGAGCTGCTGCATCATTGCTCTAGAGTTGTGTGTGTAAATTCCAGCCCAGTTGGTATCTGTGTTGAGCTAACATGGCCACCTTGCATCACTAATTACTTCAGTTTCTTCTCCCATCTCTAAGACATTCAGGTTATGCAAACATAAGATTCTTATGTGACTTTGTGCGTGAATGTGGCCTGTAATAGACTGGCATCCCATGTAGAGCTTATCCCTATCTTATACAGCTAAGTATACCAATAGGCTCAACTGGATTCAGTGATTCAGAAAATGGCTCTGTCTAGATGGATGAAGGCTGCAAGCGTTGGCACAGCAGTAAAATATAGAAGATGCTCTTTCACAGCTACCAGACACAGGCTCATAACCAACCTGGTTATTAATGTGGAGTTTGTTTACAATGATATTCTCCAGGTACTCTGGTATATCCCCACATCCTAAAAACAGATAAGTTAGGTTGGCTGAAATGTAAAGATTGCTTCAGTATGAAGGGGTGTTACTGAGCGTGTATGTTGAGAGTGACTTGCATTGGACTGCTATCCTGTCCAGGGACAGTCCCTACCAGGAGATATTATGAAAATTAAATAAGTCAAACGATAACAAAAGTATGGTGCATCACTTGCCTTGACCTAGAGTCTTTGAGTTTGTAGTGTGACAACAGAGACTTACCCTGTGGCTTATTCTGTGTTTCTGACTCCTCAATTAGAAATTGTTCTTTGCTCTTATGTATTATCATATACTGCTGCTCTGCCAATGGTGACATTAGCTATCGCACTATCCATCAAAGAAGATCCTTGAGTTCATTGTATATAAAAATAATTCAAAAATTATGTGAAACCTCATATTTTTATTGAAGGGGGATTTAGACTACAGTTTTAAGGAAACCTCAGGGACTTGGTGTTTGCTGACAATAGGATTTGGAAATGATAGCACTAAAGAAAGAAGCTGTGAATTTAATATTTATAGGACAAACATTACTTGAAGTTCAAGATTCCAGAAGATAAACTTTCAATGTGTAGACCAGCCCTTCCACCCCAGGAGGGATAATGTCACATTTTCCATTTTCTTTATATCCACCCAACTGTTTAAATCTCTTTTTATGGCATAAGGTGCTAAGGCTATGAATACACACACAAATCTTTGACCCCCACAGCATACATTTACCAGATAAGAACCTTCACACACACTCCTAACTTCCTGACACAATATGCTGTCATGACCCAAAAGAGCACAGTGAACATGTCATGAATTTCATAGCAAACAGACCCAAAAGCAGCTTTACTCGACCCCTTTTGCCTCTGCAAAACACGTTCAAGGAATGAAGATCACAATGGCACAAGTGGGTGGGTGAAAGGTTCATTAAGAGCTTCTCTGTGTTGACCAATTTGGGGCCCCTTCAGTGTACGAAGGGTTTTTCTTTCCATTAAAGTTCAAGTTTCTGGGGTCTGTTTTCACTGCACACATCTGAAGCTTCCGCCTTTGTATTTTATGTACTTGTTTATTTAAGACATCCAATTGAAAAACACTGGCCTTGAATATTGCAGTCAACTTGTTACAGCCTTAAATGTCCTCTTTGAAAAAACAGTTCGGCACATAATTGCAGAACTTGCACTGAGGGAGGATAAACAGAGAAGCTTTGGCTAGCACCTTCACAGATGTTATGACTTTTCGCTCCTTTAATGTTTCATTGGTGAGCTACGCTTTGTTGTTCTATCTATAATTTGTTTATTTGTGTGACACGCTGCTCCACACACAACATTAACAGCTTTGCTGATGTGCCGATATTGCGGCAGGACGGACACTTTCTTTTATCAGCCAGCTATATTACTGCCAGACTTTCACACCACCTCTCTCCAAAAAAAACACAAACAGAGAAGCTGTGCGTCCGCTTGTCCAGAGGATGGAATGACCATTAGGACGTCACTTCTTGCGGCACCACGAGTCATTAAAGTGGCTTACGCCAGGGGACCCTCATCCGTGTACAGCCGAATGACTTTAACAGATGTACTTGTTCCTTCAGGAAGATGGGGGGGCTCCTGAGGTCATCCAGACTAAACATTACTCCCCCTCAAAGTACCCTCAACAAAAGGTAATGCACCCAAGCCTTTCACAGCACTGACAATCCAATAAACAGGTTTTGTCAGTGGTGAACCTTAAAACAAGTCATTCAGAGAAGTGCACTTTAGATATTTTTTGGACTAGCTGCTCCACACACTAATATGGTGAATGCATGCTGTGATTCAAAATGAATGTTACCTGAAGAACACAGTGACCCAAATCAATGGCATCAAATAAGTCACATGCCTTATCTATTTTTAATGACTTTCAGTTAATTGTATGTTGCTGACTATTGTGTTTATTAACAAGATTTAATTATTTTTTGGAACAGAAATGTACATCCACATTGGGTAAATTACTCTGTAGGTGATTCACTTTTGTAAATAGGTCCTTGTAGGGTTGTCTCCTGCCTAGGTCTCTAGGACAGTCTCTGGTCCAAATGACCTCAAACTGGACTAAACCATTTTAAAAAGGTTATGTTTAATTTTCTAAATGAACCCCATATATGTGTAATTGTGTGTGTGTGTGTGTGTATGAGAAAGTGAGCAGACTTTGTGATGAACCAAAGCAGCCAGCTTAGGCAAGTGTTTCCCACAACCCTCATCTAGGATAGCCTCCCAGAATCATTACCTGGGTTAGATGGCTTTCAGAATGTTACATCACTGCTTTACACATTTAAAAAATGTTAAAAGGCTTTAGCTCCCATATGTGAATATGTCATCTCCTGAAACAGAAAATGTTGGCAACTTAACCTGTTCTCTACCATCACTTCAAAGTTCAATTTTTCAGAACATCTTTACTTCAGCCAGACGCCAGGAAAAAAAAAAAAGAAAATCACTTTGATACAATTAATTCACTGCAAAAATTAAACTTATCATTGTTTTGAAAAATGGAAATTTTTAAATATTCAGTCCTCATCACTAACTCACAACATGACCCTGAGCAAGGCTTAAGGTGCTTTGTACTTAATCATTTATCCATCTAAATAAATAACCTCATTAAATTCTCTATTTTTTCATTCCTACTACTGGAAAGTATAATGTTTTCATTTACTTTATGTAATTTTTCATGTTGAGACTGAGCATGCGTAAGTGACAACTAGTGCAAGGTATGAGGCAGACCTGCAAGGGACTCAATACATAAAATGTTCTCTCTTGCCAAGTTAATATGACTAAGCATCCTTTCTTTGGATTATGGGAGAAAACTGACATAACACTTAGAGAAAAACATTACCAGAAGTCACCCTAGCCAAGAATCGGGCCTTAATGAAAGCTTGTTGAGTCTGCAAAACTACACATTGAATCCATCCATTATCCAACCCGCTATATCCTAACTACAGGGTCACGGGGGTCTGCTGGAGCCAATCCCAGCCAACACAGGCAGGAAACAAACCCCAGGCAGGGCACCAGCCCACCGCAGACACGTTGAATCATTATATCACACAGATCAACTTCATAACATCAACCAATTAAAAATGCTCAAGATTCATTAAACTGAAAATAACTATGTTAGATAGATAGATAGATAGATAGATAGATAGATAGATAGATAGATAGATTAGATAGATAGATAGATAGATAGATAGATAGATAGATAGATAGATAGATAGATAGATAGATAGATAGATAGATAGATACTTTATTAATCCAATGGGAAATTCACATACTCTGACAGTTTTAATATAAAATAATGCAGGATGGTTTCTATATACCATATATGACACCAATAAGTTGAAAGCCAAAATGCTATGTTGAAGTGTTTTGTCTGTTATTACCATCTCTATTCAAGTTGTGTTTTTGTTCTGTCTAGTAATGTGGCCATTCCCTCTCAGTATTGACTTTGTCGTCTCATAAGTCAAAATTCCACACCCGTATGACAATTCTGCTCTTATTCATATTTCACTGTTTCTTCTGTATTTCCTTTTTCATTCTTTTGCCCACTTTCATTCTTCAGCTTTATTTAATGTCTGTGTTTCTCAACCACTGGGTTGTGAGTTGCTGTTGTTTATATTGGTAGTGAGTTGCAGTGAGTCGCCACTCCAATGACTGTGTGGCATTCACCAAGGTGGATCCAGCCCCCGATATGTTGATCACAACCTTGAAGTCTGACAGTCTTCCTCAATTCATAAAGGGAGACCCCACCACACCCTGACAATCTTACTCAATTTGCCAGGGAGGATCATGAAGACACTAATATGGGAAAAAAGGAAGCGTGACTACAAAAATGTTGAGAAACACAGTTTTATGGAATGTGTCTTTGATTCTTGTTTTGGTTTACTGTTACTGACCTTGCCTGAGTGGCCTAGCAACTTTTCAGAAACTCTTTCATTTTGATTCCATAGAGCCCATATTCATTCAAAGCAATATGAATAAATCCAAGTGGAAGGGCTCAGGCCTGAAACAGGAACTAGTTCCAAAAGCACAGATTCTCATATAAGCAGGCTATCGCATTTGCTAAGCTTATTTATACTTCAAACGTTTACTTTACTGCCATATTATTGTTAGATACATAGGATTTGATTCGGAAAAGCTGAAGCAAATGCAACAACAATATAAACATTCTGTACTAGACCAAGAGGATTCATAATGCCCCAACAGCCCTAACAGAATCACTTTAAGACATACACTTATGCATGTATCTTTAGATTAGTGCAGCAGACTCTTAAGATTACAGTTTTAACTTAATGCATGTCATAGCTTATGAATGAGTACTGAAATATCATGAAATCTAATAGTCTTGACTGTGATAAGCCATTTACCAGATAGAAGGAGAGTGAGCAAAGGTGGGACAGGATGGTTTATTTACTGATTTTGCTATAATAACATATTTCAAAGCTTAAAAGGAAAAAAAAACAGAAACTGAAGAACCATGTAGGCAATTTTCTAAACACTCAATGGTAATTTAAATAGCCTAAAGATATTTAATAGTGGTAAACACTAAAACATATTCCTACCTACGTTTTTCCTATAGACTAAACAAGTAGTATTCATGTGCTATTGTTGTGTATCAATCATTAGATTCTTAGTCCTTTTTACAATCTGTGAGTCTGGAATAAAACCATAAGCAAGGTAAGCCTAATGAGTACATTTTCCTTGTTTGAATGCATTTAAGAGTGGAGCCCTCCATCCACCTCTACTTTCTTATTCATGTTATCTTGGACTCCTCTCGTCGCCACTCCTTTCGGGTTAGGTTTGTTTTACAACAGTCCTTTCACTTCTCTTTTGAAAATGTCCATGCCTTTCGTATTCATTATGAGGCAGGTTGTGTTCATTTAAGCACTGCTCACAAACTTTGTACCACAATGGAATCTGACCTGTTAAGACTGTAATTGTTCTTTCACCTGAAGGTGAAGTGATGCCAAACACATAGGCAATGACTTCCACCTGAAAGCTAAATTTGTTTATAACTAAGGGACAGACAAAATATACGGTGAAGTATTTTAAAGGACCATGATGATTAATCTGGATAAAAGGTATCAAGCACAATTGTAGTTGTGTGACAAAAGCATTTCACAACACAGGTTAAGCAACCCCAGAAAAACAAGGAATAGAAAAAACTATCTTCAAAAATGCAGCAAGGGCGATAATATTCTAGACAAAACTTAGCAAGACTTGGTACAGCATGAAATAAGTCAGACACAATGCTTCATGTTTGAATAAAAACTTTATGCCAGTCGAAAATGTTAAAAATAGGTGTGTGGCCAGGAAGTGCCCATATGTAAAATATGTGGCAGGAGGAGTATCTGAAAGTGCAAAGCAGCATTAAGTAACTACCCACATCAGAAAGAGCAGTTGGCATCTTACCCCAGACCACCTGCCAAAAGGTTACCAAGACAATAAGGTCCTAAGGAAATGGAATGCTGTTATATATAGCGCCCATCCAGCTCACAGGTTGTTGGTTCCGTGAAGGCCCACAAATATGTCTAATACTGTTAAGTGTCATATCAGCCTACAATAAGTACCAGTTAAGCTTGTTTAATTATTTGTGCTCTACTAAAACGATTCAAACCTTTTGATTCAAGAAAGCTAGCATTAAATCAAAGGACTTAAGATTAATACCACAAAAATGTCACTCTTTGCTCACTCCTTCCTTTCAGGCTTTGTAAAGATTCTGATCGAGGCTGTAGTCAGGTTTTAGAGACCACCTGCCGATATCAGACAGGCTCCTCTCAATCTTCAAAGAACCGCATTTGGACAGTGGAGACGAGCAGAGCGATTTCAAGTAGTATCAAGGTGGAATCAAGAGGAAATTGTTCTTCACCCTGGAGTGATATGACAAAGGGTCTCAAACTCGCCTTGACCACAATGGTTAGGTAACTTCTGACCTGCAACCTTACCATATTCGGCTGTATCATAACATCTTTTTGGTATCTAAATGCAGCAAGCAAAACAAACATGGGCACCTAGAAATGATATTACAACACAAATCTCTACTCATTTAAGTTAGATTTATTATCCAGAGGGTGATGTCAAACTTCTCAATGATGTCCAAAACCTACAGTTTAATTTTAATATAACAGTAGCCATGTGATCTTGGGATCTGTTTATAAGTATAAAACTAAAAAAAAAAACTCACAACATCTATATATCAGGAATACACTTAATTAATCAGAAATTTAAAAATACCAAAATAACAGAAGTTTGTGAACTGAGTGCTTTTTTTTAAATCAGATCTCCAAATAGTGGCTCAACCAAATTTAGCAGAAGTCATACAGCTAATGCATTCTGTGCTATGGACAGGACGGTGTGGCATTCCCCTACATTGATACCTTCCTGAGCCACCACCTCCTGCACAGGGGAAGCCTTTATCAAAATAAGCTTTAGCACTCTCTGTCCCCAGTCATAGTGTACTTGAATGATTTGTAGGCTCAAGGGAGTGGGGATCAGCCGTTTTGTAGTCTGCCAGCAATGCTTCTTCAAGCTGCCCTCCCCCTAAACCTGCTCAGATGCTTTAAATGTCTTTCCTGCTGTCTTTGAACTAAGATCAGAGCAAGCTATTTTTTGGCAATAAGACTTGGGTTGATCAGGTGAAGGGATGGTGCGCTTTGGTGGGTCTGTTATTTGAATAACGTCATCACAAGAGCACGCCTTCACTTTCAAATGCATCACAGCTGGTCTAAAGATAGTACTGTAGTGGCCACAGAGTAGCCTGGTGTTTCCATTGTGGAATGAAGGATTCAAAGCTGTAAGTTTATAGTACGAAGAAAATGAGATGTGGGAACAGAGATTGCGAAAGACCTGTATATGTTCCATGGAAATATTCCTTCTTGGACACCTTCATGATAACACAAGTATTCAAGACTGTAAAACAACCTTAAGACAATGGAAAGACAGAGAAGTGTATAAAATGAATGGAAAATGAATGGAATAGTGAGCGATGTATTCAGATGTGTTGATGATACTCATTTATCCATCTCTCCATGAAGTCTTTTAGGAGAATGAATGGCAAGAGGCTATTCGGGCATCATTAGGTTCAGGGCAGGCATAAGCAATGGACTGGGTGTCACTCCGTTACTGTGCACACCCACTTGTATAACATACTAATGCACGAAAATAACCCAGTGTCCATGTCCTATCTATTAAATTTCTGTACCTGTTCTCAGTCAGGGCTGTTAGGGACAAATCAATGCCAAGAATGAGGTAATCAATTTACAACTGAAGGCACAGAGAGCCGCACTCCATCACACTGGAGAAAAATAACTGCTTCCTAAATACCATAAGGGTATCCACTTCAGCTACATGACTGGTAACTTGGTATCAAAGCCCTTTGTGTGAAATAGTTTGTGGCTTCTGACTTCAATGCAGCTTCCTTTAATTTAATTTCCTTTAATGACAGGCCACCTGAGTCTGGAGAAAAAGAGAAGTTCCATGAGAGAGTACACAAAATTACTAATAAAGGCTCTCAAATCTTGGATCAATCCAGTGCCCAAGAAACTGAAACATGGCAAGGCCAATCACTACATCATCCATAAAGAATCACTAGATACACAATTTCCACTAAGAAGAACAAACGGAGGCATATATAACTGTCCATCCATCCAGTTTTGAAACCATTTAATCCAGTCTTTGCTTGGAAGACCTCATTGAAGTTCGTGAAGAACATCCTACACAAAGAGGGAGGACATGTATGCAGAAAGTGATCTAGATTGGAATTCAAGTAAGTTTTCTTGAGCTATGAAACTTCTGTGCTAGCTACTGTTTCACCATGCATCCTATACACTACTGTATATGAATAGAAACGAGCAAGTCACCAAAGAGTTGGCGATCAAACCTCACAAACTAAAGATGAGAATGAATTAGACACTTTGCTTATGACTACTATTTAAAGAGTCTTCTACTCTACATGTCCCTTCCAATGTTGGAGTGGTGGTGTGTAAAATAAAGAAAGGTATATTCTAGATCGATCATTAAATTTTGGGTACACAATGCAAACCTCATTCTTTATAATATGAAAAGTATCCGATGAATATTATTTAAGAAACTGTTATTTTGGCTTCAATTTATCTTGTTTATCATGCCTATTTAAAACTCAGTTGTTTAGTCAGTCTGTCAGTCATTTCCCAACCCGCTATATCCTAACACAGGGTCACGGGGGTCTGCTGGAGCCAATCCCAGCCAACACAGGCAGGAAACAAACCCCAGGCAGGGCGCCAGCCCACCGCAGACACGTTGAATCATTATATCACATAAATCAACTTCATAACATCAACTAATTAAAAATGCGCAAGGCAGGAACAAACCTGGACAGGGCGGCAGCCCACTGCAGCTCAGTTGTTTACAAAAAATTAAAATAAAGCATCTTCAGTGAATAAGAAAATGAGCAGTAGAGTGTCAAACTGATGCAGTAGTTGATGCTGCTGCCTCACAACTCCAGAGTCCCTGCCAACTGAGTTTGCTCATTCTGTTTCTGTGTGGTTCTCCTCAAGTTGTCCTTCTTCATCTTAAAGACACGCAGATGACTCAGTGTGAGTGAGTGAGTGAGTGTGAGCTTGCCCCTTGAGTTTCTCTACAGGCTAGCCTAGGGCTGAATTCTACATTGCAACTAATGCTACAGGATCCAGGTCTTGGAATTGGACAATGAAGATACTGAGAACATATGTATGGAATATGTACAAAATTTTTAAAATAAGATGGCTCTGTCACGACTTCATTTTTCCAGGTTCAATTCCTGATGACCAGTGTGAAGCTTGTGTGATCTCTGCATTGGTAGCCCAGCTTCCTCCCATTTCTCAATGATATTTGTGTGAGATTAAAAGTGAGGGAGAAGGAGTTCCACGACTGGCATGCCTCCAGTAATTGTTCCTTCCTATTTTGTACCTAATGATGCAAAGATAGTCTCTGAACAGGGAAATGCAAGTCATGAAAATAGTACAGTTGGATTAAATGGTTCATATTATTAGTGGACTTTGGAATAAAATTCCTCTAAGTACATTGTCACCTTGTTGGCACGGCTTGCAATTCACATTACAAGCCTAGAACTCTGTCTTGTTTTTGAACAGGACTCTCTCTCTCAAATCAGTTCTTTTTTAATTTGTTGTTTTGTTCTTCGGGGACCTCAGAAACAGAAGTAGTCCAGCATGAGAGAGACTTTAAACTTCAGGACCTGTCAGCAATTCAGTGCTATGTGAAAAGGAGGTATGGGCCAAGCTTCTCTAGCACTTCTTCTCTGGTGTGTCTTCTAACACAGACAATGTATTAAAAAAAGGACTCCCTGTTTAACGGCCTCTTTACACCTGTCAAGCCTAGAAGCTGCATGTCTGCAGTGTTTATCTGCAATAAGAAGCGGGCTTTGATTGAGTAAATCACACGGCAGACGTGAGCCTGAGATGAAGGGAGAAACAGTCGGTATCGCCAGCACGGTGTAATTTTGTGTAAATTTTGCTTTAAAAACACAGGGTGTTTATTGTGAGCTATCATATAGGCCCTGTCAAAGCTAGGGGCAATTATTACCATTAGGCGCCCATCATGTCACTGCCTCTCCGTGTATTACTACACGCCCCCTCTCCCAGCCCTATAATCTGTGCTCACTTTTGCTCCATCAGGCCAAGAGAAGGAGGCAAATTGTTAAATTTGCTCTCTTTTTGCCCGTCAAACTGGGGTTCTGAATGCCAAGTTGCTGCCGGCACATTTTTCTCAAGCCATTCCTGGTCTTCAAGAAGTTGACAGGCTTTTTCAAGGCGCCAGTGATGACTGTGTGTGCAGATTGAATAGACAAGGAAACAGCTATTAATTTAGGATAAAAGCTATGCCTTTTCACATTTGCTTTTTTTCTGTTTTCAGCCCAGTTATGCTGGTATGATGACAGTCGTCCAAAGGGATGTCTTCAAATCCTTGTTAACACTACACCAGCCATTAAAACATGGAAAACTGGAAAATCACTTGTTATTAAAATAACATCTTCAATTTCTGCAGACACATCGTGTTTTTAACATTTCTGTGTCACACTGGACTGTATACTGTGGTGTAATTAACTCCTTAAAAGCCTGATCTGCACGGTGACATGTGGGATGGGAAATGCACAGAAGATGCCAGCTCTGTAGGGTGAGAGGGAAAGTAAGCTGACTGAGCCAGAGTTGAGCAATAACCCACTGAAGCTATACAATAACAAAAATAGCCATTACTATACATAACCCAATACAGTTTTACCTCCTGATCTCCCACAAAGGTTCAGCTGGCCAATTTGGCTAATATACAGTTTCGCTGGTCTACTGATTTGGCTCACTGAGATCTTCTGTTCTCCTCCCATAGAACCACTGGACACTGTGTATCAATGTGGTGCAATATAATCTGTTGTGCGTTTACAACTCCCTCTTCATCTTCATCTGCTGTTTCTTCTATGGCCCCACTGGACACTATGGCTGACAGTGATATAAAAGAGGTGTTCTCTCTGATGCATCTCTTACACTGTGCTTTTCAAAGAAGTGTTTCTACTTTCATTTACTCCAATTACTCCACTACCCATTACTTTTTATTATGATTTAACACTGAGATTTGGTCTGCCTGGTGTCCCACTATGGCTCATGTGAGAGACATAGTTCCTCTTCTGCCTCCCTCAGATTACCCCAGCTCCACTGATCACTCAATATGAGAAATGTCTGTCCTCTTCTGTGGATTTAATGGATTATGTGGGACACATGACCCCCACAGGTCAAAGGACCACTATTTTTGTTCTGTGATGTACTACAGAGGAATTACCTCTGTTGCATTCGCTGTGGATCTTCTGTTCCCACAATAGCTCCACTGGCCAATATAGCCAACAAAGATGTTATTATTTTCTGTTCTCGTAATAGTTCTCATGACAACAATTGCTGGTGTCCCTTTTTTGTTGACTATGATGTAATACAAAGATATTGCTCTGCAACACCTCCTAAAAGTGTCTACTTTTCATGAATTATTCACTTTCAATTTTGTCTTAAAGCCTGTTATCACAGCCTTTTTATAATATTAGAGTTTGTGCATTTTCTTCTTCAAGTTTCTTTGTTAATTTTGACTTACCTGAATTTTAACCCTGACTCTAGAATTTCTGAGTATACCCTCATCACTGAGTTGTACTTGTTTATGTTTTCATTAATCTACCGATGTTCTTCCATTTTACCCATGTCTCATTGTCTTCCATTTTTCAGTATCATTACCTTTAATAAACATTTAATAATGTTGCAAGTTGCTCTCATCCACAAAAGCTCTGTGCTCGCCTATGGTCCCAATGTTGAGAAGTTGGAATGGGTAACCATGTTGTCTGACGCAAAGATGAAGATCCATTTTGGACAGAGAGTTGACTTTCAATGACATGTTATACCTATACCACTACAGCCTAGTTTTTAAAATCAGGAAAAATAAGCAGCAATACCGTGCATAAGACAATAGCCAATCACAGGGCAAGCACACACAAAATCTCTCAAGTCAACAATTAACCACTCTTAAAGTTAGCGCAGTTTAATCATGGCAGATTCCAATGGGACACATGAACAGTAAGTGACTACTGTAAGCAGTGTTGACAGTTTACCACATTTTGTACCTTTTTGAGGCCAAACGCTAGAAAACATGATTAAAGTAAAATTGTGAATTGCTTGAAATGTATATATTGTATATTCTGTCTCTGGCTGCCAGGAGTATCTTTAAAAGATGCAAACTCCATATTTGATTGTTTCTTCTGTTAAATACTCAGTATGCCAGTGATTCCACAAAAAAGTGTTTAGTCTTTGAAGTTTGCTGCTAGCTAATGGTTTTGGAATCAAAATGTAAAAATTGACATTGATCTTGCTGAGATTTTGTTTTTTTAACTCGCTTCTGTTGTGTTGTTTATTAAGTAAATTATCTACCAATTCTTTGAATTCTCTGAATCAAATTATTGTAGTACATGGGGCCACCACGTATTCTGTCAGCATCAGGAGGAAGGCTGTCTCCTAACCTTGATGACCACTGCCACACAGCACAGACAAAAAGACAAAAATTTCGAAACCTTAATAACTGCAATGGGCACCATTTTGGGATGCGTTAAGTAACCAAAGTAAGGAAGATGCAAGCAGACATTGGGATAAAACGCAGACCACATATGGACAGTGTCCAAGCCACATTGTGGAGCTTTGAGGAAGCACTCCCTACATATAGACTGTACATTTTCAAAATGCTGCAGTCAGACATGACAATATTATGACTCTGTAACTCCTTATCTGGCTTCACAGCTCTGACGTCCTGTTACTTTCAGAATTGTCTTCAATGTCCCATAAACCTGTTTTGGCATGCGCTGACATAATAGATTGACAAATCTTTAAGATCTTCATCTGAACATCCATGAATCCCAGCCTACACTGCCATTAATCAGTGAAATTTTTATCTTATTTCACAGCGTCCCCTAGGCACTTCTTCAGCTATGTGTCTATGGATTACCTCACTAGGTCTCTCCCATTTAGAACCCCCTCCTCTCTTCTGTGTTCCAAAACTATTCATATACAATACATCACTCATTATTTCATCCTCCTCTCCACTGTACTGTCTAATCTCTACCTATCATTATGTATACTGTAGTATACATGATTCATTCTGTCATTGTTTAGTATATTAGTAATTACTTCAACATAAATTGTGTTATACCAGTAAAGGTGACTTAGTGACATTTTTAAGCTCTTGAACTTTTACCTTATTGCAGGCTTGGGTGACATGTGATCCTGAGGCATGGCTCCTGCATGCTGTCCTCTTTTTCCACACAAGGGCACAGATTTTTTTTCATTGTTCAATCTCCTTCAACCTCACTTTAACTGTACAACATCTAATAGATCACGACCAATGCCTGGAAGAGTTTGCGTGAGTCAGATGGTTTTCTTAAAACGTTACACCTCCACAAAGGGACGGTGCGCACCAGTTAGCCTTTCATGAATCTCCTCTGGTTGGGCTAATGACATGCTCTCTAAGGGTGCCCCCTTGTAGCATTACTACTTACTTCCCTGGGCATTTTGTGTCATCTCAAAACTTGTGCCGCCTGGATGCTTTCCAGTCTCTGACAGCTCTGAGGGCCTCTGGCTGGACTGTGGACACGATGCCAAGCTGCCTGCAGCTCACACTAACACAAATTGCTTCTGGTGACAGGGGTTCATTCTCATTTGCATTATTACAACTGTTATTTTTGATATCTGGTGTTTTCGATATATCCAATAAAATTCAAAGACATCCACTGTGTGCCTAAGAGGGACAGATTCTAGCAGGAGGTCCACATGAAAGTGAAGAATATTGACAAAGACATTGAACTCATGTCTTACTGCAGTCTCAAACCAAACATAATAAATTCCACTATGAAACCAAACACCTATGAGGGGAAAAACAGGATTCATTGTGATCCAATTCAAAAATTATCAGATCACTGGAAAATTGAAATTGTGAGGATGATGTAGGACAGTATGGTCATGTAGTGGTTTGTGCTACCGTCTCACCGACCCAAAGACCAATGTCAGGTTTCTGTCTGTGTGAAGCCTAGATGTTCTCTCTATGTCCATGAAGATTTTTTTGTGAAACTCCATTTACCTCCCACATCTCAAAGATGCATGTGTTAGTTAAATATGTTGAATCTTAGGTGGTATGATACATGTGAGTATAGGTATGTGCATGAGTGGTGTCCTGTCTGGGTTAAAAATATTTTAAGGATTTACTGTGGTCATGCATAAAGTTAATAAATCACTGAAATACTGAGATTTACGGTATTGTGTAAGGTGGGATAAAGATTCAGCTGTTGGAATTACTGCCTCGTAGATCTAGAATCCAAAATTGAATTCTTATCTATGTGCAGTCTGTATGTTCTCCCAATTGTTATTTTTGTTTGTCTTTATTCAACAAGCCAATGTAAAGCAATTTACTAATATAAATGAATGTGAGTGTATGGCACGAGTGATGTAACATCCAGGATTGGTTTTTAAAGCATTCAGTAATACAAAATATGTAATCTTAATATTTAAAATAAGATTGACATTTCTAGCCTCTTTTGGTTGTGAATTGACACACAGTACTTGGCAAAAAAAATATGACATGCTCAAACCCACTTAATCCAAATCATGGTAGCGGGGACAGCATCAGGTGCAAGATAAGAATTGCACTAGTCCAAAATTTGCCCCACTCACACTCATGGGATCAATATAAAGTCTCCAGTTAACCTAACACACTTAACCAGTTGGGGGTGGGAGGATAATAGAAATACACACAGGAAAAATCCACAAAACGAAAGGAAAGCTGTGTGTAATTAGAGAGCAATTCAGTGTGAGATTCAAACCCAAGGTCTATGAGGACCCATGAGGCAGCAGCACTAAGACCCACATTATCCTACCATCCTACTGCCCAACGATATTTTTCTTCCATGCAGAGTGGTCTATAAAACTGTATGATGTCCAGCTAATTCCCTAAAACAGCTCTGCTACTTAATTTTGTCAATCAATACTGCACACTGACTATGTTCAATTGTCACAAATGTATGTCCCGTCAGAGGCACAGTATGATGATTCCACTCCCACCAAAACAGTATGGTAAACAATTATGTCTATCACTGTGTAAAATTTATGGGCCATCCTGCTTGAGCAAGGCCCTTAACCTTCAAATGCTCCGTCCTGGGTATGACATTAATCTGCATCACGCCCTGCAAGCAGGTTCTCCAACTTGCAGGAAAAACTCAGGGGTTGGTGGCAAGATTGGCACTTCAGCCACTGTAAACAAAAACACTTACACTGTTCAGTGTGATGCTGAGGTGTCAACCGTTGCACGGCTGTACTCAGATTCCAGTCCGGGTCGTTTATCACATGGTGGGTACAGCAACTTGCTGTAATCAGCGCATGCTCCCAACCTCTCCCCTCTCCCTCTCTGCTCTAAACTTCTGCTAAGGTGGTGTGATGATGTAATGATTACTGCTACTGCCAAAATCATGGGTTCAAATCCTGGTCTGATAGGGTATCTGTACAGTATCTGCACTCTAAATAAGTCTGTTAGGATGTCTAAACAAGTAACATCCTAACATCCCAATGACATTCACAATAATTTAACTGATGGCTCTAAATTGGCCCAGAGTGGTACTGTGTTTTGGTGTGCTTTGTAATGGACTGGCACTCTGTCCAGAACTGGTTCCTGTCATTCACTTAGTACTGCCGAGACCTCCTGACCCTTTAAGTGTATTTGGAAAAATGAATGAGAAACTCAACCAACAGACAACCTGTGAGCAGGAAGCATCTGGACAGCCAAGGGGGTACACTGCAAACCAGATGGATCTTGACTATTTGGACCTAATTAAAAAAGACAAGGCAACTTTTTTTACATTCTGATGTACGCTTCACTGTTAACTCGTCCACACCGCCATTTGTCTTTCCATTCACCAGTTTTGGTTGCTCTATCTCAAATTGACCACTGGTGCCTCTTTCATGCACTTTTTCCTGCCCACTATATTTTTTCTATACAGGGTATATCAGCATTTTGGAACACTAAATAATATTCAGTTACTATTTATTAAAGCAACCAGCTGCCAAGAACATCTATATACAGATGAGTTCTACCCTGAACATTTCTTAAAAAGGAGACACTAACACAAAAGGGATGAGCTCTAAAAATTGATTCACTGGAAGGATACATGGATGGATTAAAATATCTTGGGTGGCTCCATCTGACATATCCAAGGATGTCAAATTCAGGTTTCGCCTTATCTTGACTGATATAAATAATAACAAGGATATCATAACACATATTACAACTGTCTAGCCATCTATAGGATCCTATCCTGATAACACTGGGCACGAGGCAGGGTGGGGTACTAGTTCAGCAGAGCCAATCTAAAATCAGCAATTAACCTAAAATTAATATCTTTAGGTCAAGAAAACATAATCTATGTAGACATGAGGAGAATGATCAGACTCCACATATGCAATAAATAGGTCTCCTATTCTAACCTTTGTGTCAGTATTTCCAGCCCATGCAGATATTTAATTTTATAAAATTTTCAAACTAACACTAAATGTAGCCATGCAAAAGAACAAAAATGGTGTTTGGGCTGCAGCCTCTAACTAAGGCAGACAATATGTGTGTATTTAACTAACATTTAAAAGGAGCCATTCCGACGGTCTTGTGTCCACACCCGCTGTGCAGTGAATGAAGTTTTCCAGCTATCAGTAACCACTGAATTTAGATCTGATTTAATCCACCACAGATATGGCTCCACATGGAGAGGAACACCAGTGTAGCCAGCTCCTTTAAAGTAGTCAGGTGGCATTTATTTCATCTTTCTTTTTTCTTTAATAATGTCAGCCACTCTTAAAACTGTATCTTTTCCAAAGGCAGCATTGAAGATTTTGAAAAAGACAAAGTTGGTCTCTGAAGAAACCAGTGTGCTTACTAAGGCTGTTAACTTTTCAAAGCCATAAATCTTATATTCTTGAATTAAGCTGCTTCTTTTTAAAGTGAAAATGTTCTTATTTGCATGTTATTTGTGGTGGAATGATCAACATAATAATTGAGCACGTAATTTTAAAATGTGCTGCTGTTTGCACTACTTCCAAGAGTCAATTGGACATAAAATTCTTCCTTCAATTAAGTCATTTACCTGTACCAAACAGAAAAAAAAAAGAAAAAAGCACAGTGGATGACGAGATCCACTGCCACTCACCTGACAATGCCTATTGTTTAACTGGAGCATTAACTTTTGCTCTCCTATTACTTATTGCTGTTTATTGTATGTTGTAAAGGATTTTGTGATGGCGGTCACCCTGAAAGGCGCTCTATAAAAGAAGATCTGATTGATTAATAAGTCCAGCCAAGAGACATAAAACAATGCATTATGACTGGATGAAATATTACCTCACGGTGTTTGGAAACTGTAACACAGACATTAGTGCCCCCACCAACCCCATTAGAGGAAAAGGCATTTTCAGCACCGAACTCTAAAAGGCAACATCTTGATTGAACAATACATATAAACAATAATAACATTTTTATGCGACTGCAGCATGATTTAGCAGTGTGTTAACAGTGGATGAGTGTGTCGTGGCCAATTCCTCTAATTCAAACTAGATCAGACAAATCCAAATCTGTTAGCTGTATTTACAGTTAAAGAGGAAGAAATCCATCCCATTGATGTGTGCTCATCATGTCCAAGAGAGAGCCCCAATTAAATGTTATCAGGCCCCCTTATTATATTAAGATATGTTCATGATTACCACCATGTCAAAATGATGGAAAAATATAAGGTGTCTGGTATCAAGTCCACTGGCACCCCGCTAAATACCATAAGTAAATGAGGTGTGAATTGGGGTGGTCTGCAATGTGCAGACAAAAGAAATTCATTGACCATTCATGCATTTTTCCAGGGTTACCAGGGTCCAAAGAGTAGGACTGAGAGTATCTGGTGTTTGAGAGCCGGTGTTTGCCTTCTTGTACTCAGTGTTGTCAAGTAAAGCGATGAATTGGCATAAGCAGGTTCAGAGAATATATGAACAGATAATAAATGAATCTAGATCTGCGTCAGTTGGTTTACCTCCCACATTTTAAAGAAATGTATGACAAGTGAGTTGGCAATTCTAAATTGAGCTGGTGTGAGTGTGAGTATGTCTGTGTCAGAGTGCTCTGTAAAGGAGTGGAAGCTTACTCAGGGTTGATTCCTGCCTTGATTCCATTGTGGATCAGGTTAGGCACCAAATCCCCATGCCCTGAAACTGAGCCATAGGTTACAAACTAAATGGCTGGATATAAAAAATCTCCTAAGACTAACATGACTTTGTTATAGCAACACATTTGATGTACATAGTTCATAATTTGGGCAAATCAGATGAACTTCAACCCTTAATGGATAGAATATACAAATAATATATGAACCTCATATTAAAAATAAAATGACTCAGTCATAAAGCTCTAGTTCTGCAAATGCTGGCAATCAATATGTTCAGTGTGCCTCTGTAAAGGGTCAACATGGATGATGGGATGGAATGGATCCTGAGCTCTAAAGGCCACTGAAAACACAGAGGTCTAGGGTCCTGTTACAGAAAGCAGCTCAGCAGAAACAACATGAAATGGTCGGCAGCTTCTCAAAAAAATCTCGATTTCACTGAAAGCAGGCTGAATTCCTAGAAAAATAAGCAGCATGAGCAAATATACTCAAAGACAGTCTTCTTCATAAGTAAACTTAGTTACCAATTTTTTGGAAAAACTGGCCCAGAATAATTTCTATTAATGTTATTCCTTTCTCCTACTCCAATGAATACAAACTTTGTCACAGATGGTTCCCCAAAACAGAACCCACTTCCCCTCCCCTTCCCTCTCCTTCAGACTACCCCTCTCCCGCTCCCACTCCCTCCGGGGTCTCAAACAGATTTAAAAAAAAAAAAAAACACAGCAGCAGTCAATGGTTTGGAGAAGGAATTAACACAAAAGGCTCATTTTTGTGTGGTTCTTTTCAAGGCAGCCGGATAATGCCAATCCCTTTTTGTATGTGCATTTTCAGGGTCACAGAGGAGGGCACATTAAGCCTGTATCAGCAAGCTGGTCATTTTGCTGCAAAACTCTGGTGGCAGTTTCTCCCTCCATCTTTCTTTCTTTCGTTCTTTTTTTCTGCCTTTCTTTCTACCACCTCATCCTGAGTGGCTTTAAGTCACCCAGTTATTATAGAGACTTTCTTGAGTACTTAACTACAAAATGAGAATGGAAAGAGAGAGTGAGGGAGGGGGTGCAGATGATGAGGGATTGTTACCTTAACTCACTTTCTTCCTACTCTAAAAAAAAAAAAAAAACAAAACCCACCAACATCAGCACCCACTCCCCTGCCAAGATGAAAGCTAAAGCCACTTTAAAGTGGATTAACTGGGGAAAATACTGAAACAATAGGAGGTGAAAAATCAAATTAGGTTCTTAAACATCAAGAAATGCTGCCTGCTTTGGTTCAGCTTTCTAATCCGCTTACCTTTGTTTGAACAAAACAGTATTTTTACTAGACAGCTCCCCCAGCATACACCTTTTCCTATCAAAAATAATACAAATATCAAAAGTGTACATCTCCACTTTGGCCATTTTTGCTTCATTACGGTAAGTGGGACAACAAGCTAAATGTGACATGAATGCAGGTACCCAAATTCTTTTTATATTGGGTTAACACTGCATGTCAAGTGTCAACCAAGAATGAAACTTCATACTTGTGCTTTATAGGTTGTAATTCCATATTCACGAGTAACTGATTAAATTCATCCACACAAATATTCTTTCCTAAGGATGTTAGTAAACTGAGGGCCAAAACAGAAAAGAAGACATTACACGTACATACAAATTTTATTTAAATGTTATGCCGATTCCACTTTATCCATAAATTTTTAACATTTAGGAACTCCTTGACAGACTTGTTAAATGAGCAGTAAACATTTCTTGTTCTTTTGACTACATTCTTTGCTTTAAAAGTGTACAGAGACACTACACTGCAGATTAACAAAAAGCAAAATTGCAGTTCTGGAGATGTGGGTTAGACTGCCAGACCGATTATGTGTATGTACAGTAGAGTTTACACTGTATTTATTTCCTCACCTTTGTTAGTTTTATAAGAATACATTACAATATCTACTGTACAAAACAACTGGGCATGCAACAAGTGATACAATATATCACATCAAATTGAGATTTCCCATTGGGCTCTCAATGAAAAATAAAATAATGTAGTAGTAGCAGTGGTAGTGATGCTGTCACATGTGCAGACTACATTTATATTCTTAATTGTATAACCAACCAACAGGCTAAATGTTGCTACTTTTTGGCACCGTAATAAACAAGAATTTATTAAAATTCACGACTTTGTATTATTCAGTACATTTATCTAAGATATTGATGCATCTGGAGAGTTGACTGAGGCCCAGTCTACTCACTTAAGAATAATATTAAAACATTCATTAATAAGTTTTTCTCATAACCTAATGGCTTAAACATTAGGAATTTTCCTAGGAAGAAGTGTGGTGGTGTGTATGACTGTGCCCTGTGAAGGACAGGCAACACCCAAGCTTTTTTTCCTACACACTCTGGTGCTCCTTGTTCATGTATTGGAATATGTGTGTTTATAAAATGTGTGGGTGGATAGATGGGTAATAGATAGATAGATAGATAGATAGATAGATAGATAGATAGATAGATAGATAGATAGATAGATAGATAGATAGATAGATAGATAGATAGATAGATAGATAGATAGATAGATAGATAGATAGATAGATAGATAGATACTTTATTAATCCCAATAATAACAGTTTGAAGAAAATGAAGAACAACAACAACCTGTGATGGACTGGCAGCCTATCCATTGCTTGTTTCCTCTGTTGGCCTCCAGCATTGGATTGGATTAAGTGGCTTTTAAAATGTTATGTTATGTCATAATGAAGGCTGGCACCTCTAGACAACTGAATATAAGCCTGTACCATTACACACATTCCTGACATGCGCACTAGATATTCTGCCAAAAAAGACAGCATGACTAATCTATCCAGGTCAACATTTTATGTTATCTGACGATTTTCACCTGAGTCTGTCTCTTCTCAAAAGACTTCTTGTAAACACAAAGTGAAAACAGTTGACTTGAGTGATGTCCCGCTTGTCATATCAGCTCAGGTGCACAGATGCAGCCTGAGATGAAGAAGCCGATATAGATATAAATATAATTTTCTATGATCGATTGCTTTAATAAAAGTTGAAATTTTCATAACAAAGCTTACTTCCTGAATGATTTGTAATATAATTTCACAATGGCAAGTTGCCTCATAAAAAGGTAAACTGTCTAAGCTCTAGCCCACCATACAGAGATTTCTCTCCCCCAGCCGCCGAAATGCGTATGGCCGAAGTTCCAGCTTTTCCACTGCGGTGGATCATAAGCTGCCTCTCCCGCCTCTTTCTCTCCCAGCTTTTCACTGTTTTATTTTTTTTCTTTTTTTTCACTTGGGCTGTTTTCTGCTAAAGAATAACCCAGCAGTGTTCCGTGTTACATTATTCACGCTCTGCCTCCAATTTGCTCTTCACATTCTGAGACCACATCCAAAACGTTACGCTGGCTTAAGAGACAAATCACACACACATACACACACACACAAAATAAAGAGAAGAGAAAAGGCTAACCCTTCACTGCAAAGCAATTATTGCTGCATTTGATGCTGGATGGCCCTACTCTGTCTTTTGAAGTCGGGCTGCTAGTGGCTAGTGCCATGTGTCTTAGTTGCACACCTAATAACCATAGCAGCAGCAATTTTTACGGTACAAGACATTAACGTAGCTACACACCCCAACAATACCACATTGAAAAAGGAAGAAAAAAATCAAGGGCTAAAAGAAAACAAACTGACAGCTACAACCCGACTGGCACAAACTGGGACAAACTGTGTGTTTATTAGTCATGCAGTGATGTCATTCAGACTCTAGTCACGGTCAACTCAACCAACTTTGTTTTGTGTTTGTTTTTGTTTTTTTCTTGATACAAATAAGCTCTTTATACTACGTTTAAATAAAGAACCAGTTATTGTATTGATATACACTCTTTGAAACACGCACAAACACACATGTATATATCCGCAAATACCTATTATACATTTACACATAAGCATACTTACAAAGATGTATTTGCACATACAAATACATGCACATATACAAACATACATACACAAGCAAATAAAAACATATACATATATATTCAAAGACAAGTATGCACATAACAAAAAATTTCTTTTACACAAATATATACATATAAGAAGTGCATTATACTCTGCAAACATTGATAATATGTTTGAACAAACACAAACAGCTACATGCACATATGTATTTACATATATACAGAAAAATACAACATTTGAAACACAAACATGGATTTACGTTTGCATATACATTACATACTTACACCCAAACATATTTCTGTATAAATGTAATAAGGATCTGGCTGTCAGTTTAACAATGCCTATTATTCTGTGATAGATAGATAGATAGATAGATAGATAGATAGATAGATAGATAGATAGATAGATAGATAGATAGATAGATAGATAGATAGATAGATAGATAGATAGATAGATAGATAGATAGATAGATAGATAGATTTTTCCACTGAAACGTTTAAAAAAGTTCCCTTTATTTTGCCAACATACTCACTTTTAGTTCATTTACCAACAATGAGGCTAGTAACTGAACCTTTAAAATCGATACTGTTTAGATGGTATACTTTCTGCAGGTGAGACTACTTTCTGGGAATTATATTCTGTGCACTGATATTCCTCTTTCTTACTTTCATGCATTTCTGTTTCTCTGAACTACAGCAAGTAAGAAATAAAATCAAAACACAGTATGATAATATATTCCAGAAGGCTAGTTACATAAATACATTGACACTTTATATCTATATAATACATTAATTTTAGGAGAATAATATTTTCATACATGATGTCATCTCTGTCAAAAATGTGACTTGATCTTATAGCCAATGTTAAATGATATGTAACTGATTTTGGTCCCAATGCAACAGATTATTAGATGTACTGCCTCTTATCTTTAAAGTTCTGTTAAACTTGACATGTTTTTTAATTTGTACAACAGAACCTTTTAAATTGCAAAAGCACTCAGCCAAAAGGGAGAAGGTGTTGATATGATTTCTTTATACAATGGGTGTGCATCACGGTGCATTTTCTAATGTGTTATTTCAGATGCTCTATTTGTCTTAGCTGCTCTGATAACATTTACATCAGAAGCCATCTAAATGGATTTCTGTTTCCAGACCACTGCAGTTAACAAGCATAATAAAATTCAATACAATTGCCATACATTTTCTTTTGCCTATGTGGGTTATTTGCTTCTATCACATGTAAATGCTAGCAATCATGTTTAATAAATATAAATGGCTCCAACTGATAAACAACCCTATCAGGCAGATAATTTAATTTTAGCTGGTTCCTGATAAATCAGCGTCATTATTTAATAACGGTAGCAGTGTGACATGATGCTAAAACTATACGTTGTTGACAATTTTTTATTACTTAATATGCTTTTATTGCCATTAATGGCTGCTACTAATGATAGCGCTCTGTAATGAATTCAATTTTAAAAAGAGACTGAAATAACACAAATACAGAAATCCCCAACGTTAAGAACATGACGTTACGGACAAATGTGACCTCTCGTTTACATAAATGAATACCAATTATGGGATTCCTCTTACATTTAGGCAATACTTGGGAATAGTGAGTGTAAAAGGCTGACTGACAACCGTACAATGGCAAACCAAATTAACTGATTTCGTCTTATGTATCAATTTTATTGTTGTTGTTGTCTGTAATAATTTCAATAGCAACTTTAGCACATCTCACGTTGCATTTCGGACGGCTAATACCCCCAATAGTCTTTAAATTCGACTGCCCATGATATAAGACGTCAATAGGCTTACAGTGGGTCACGTAGCGGAAGACACGGGTGCGGAGTGGCGGGGCAAATCCGAGACTGGATAGTAAAAATGGGGATGGAGCAGAGGGGGCTGAGCGATTGCGGGTTAGGAAGCTAAACAGGATTAATAAATAAAACAACTTGACTCTGAAAACTGTGCTCCACTTGATGTGCATTAAACAGCCGACGCTCGTGCGTGTCTTTCTCTTTTTCTTACACCACTTTCCCTGTGATCTCTCTTCAAGAAGACCCGGCGCCTCTTCTTGCATTTCCCTCGACTCATTACTTATTCGCCGTTGAGATGTGCTAGCAGAGGGGAGACGCGGCATGAAAGCACGCAATCAGATGAAAAAAGCAACAAAGAAAGACCAAGCATAGGGCAAAGGGGTTGCGATTCTTACCCACCCTGCTGGATAAGAAAAGAGAGGCAGAAAAAGAGAAAAGTTGAACACAAAGAGTCGAGAAAGAAGTGAGTGTAGCGCGCACTCCCCCTCCGCCAAGCTGAAAACGTCAATTCAGAGGGCCATCTGTGACCTCAGATTGGGGTGCGCGTTTGGTGTTCTCCTGTTAGTTTTCATTTGCGGTCTTCGCAGAAAAGCGGGGGATACATTAAAGTCCTCTTAAAAAAAAAAAAAAGCCCTGCGCTTCTATCATCCATGACGACGAGGACAGCAAAACTGGGACCTTTGAGGCGAAGATTACCAAGCACATCACAGTACTTGTCTGGTTCTGGAAAAAACTGGACGACTCAACTGTTCTGCAAAATGAACAATTCATGGGAAAACAGGGTTTCAAAAGATAAAGGCAACAAAATAGCGACAAAAGCATTACAAAACCAAAAACTTTATATTTGTGCCCCCACCAAATTATTTATAGGCACGAATTTTAATCATTTATATCCGACTCATTAAAAGGTGATCAAAAAATGAAAACACGAAGGGTATCAAATTTTAGATAACGAACAAAATAATGATAAAGTATTTTTAATGTCAGAGATCTGTATTTTAGCAACTATAGCGATTTTTATGTAATTCCCCTATCCCTATTATCCCTTGATTTTGTAAGTTGCATGTTAAAAATTGCATAATCACGGAATACAATGTGGACCTGCAACAACTAGTTTATCATTTAATATGTTTTAAAGAGGTTGTTTTGGGCAATTCACCAATTATCGTATTTCCAAAATATTTACAAACCTGGCATCAAAATACATTTCTTTAAAATGCATTTTTTACACTATTTACCACACCATGATGTACAGCAGCATAAGCCTAAAACCTTGTCTTATTCTGCCTTCGGAGAACTTCGATTGCCAGGCAGCCTATTCTAAAAGTCGCTGTTGTCGTCATTTTATTCTGGCAGAGCGAGTGTATCAAATTCTGCGCATGAAAACGAATCCACTACTGTATTCTGTCCCGCACTCCTAAAACATGTCTTCAGGTATCCGACCACTTTCTTCGTCTGACATTTACCGAGGGTCAACGTGTACCGGATAGCAAATTCCCTCCGTATTGATCGCCTTGAGAAATTCTTACTTTCTGCTAACACTCGTTCGCACTCTTCCCCACAGCAGCATGCTATTAAAAATGCATTATTTTCCAAGTGTCATCCATTTATACTGCAGGAAGCATAATCATTCGAATGTCTTTTTTTTTTCAGCTGAAATACCTGAAATGGCTTGAGAAATTACTATTTGTCTGTGTGTGTGTGCGCGCAAAGCGTTTCTGTATTGCCAAAATTAAAAATACGCCTGACTGTATGACTGTAAAATATTGATTTTGCCACCTGTCTTGGCGAATTGACAAACTGGAACATAAGTCCAAACACCTGTTTTCTCTTTTATGAAATTAAAAACAATTCTCAGTTAAACTAAATGATCCGCAAAACACTATATCCGCTTTTACTGTGTTATTTCCCCGTCAGACATCTTTAAGTGCTATTTTCATCAGAGCTATTCTCTCGTTTAATTATGACAATCTGCACACTTCCGTATTATATATTGCTTTAACTCTTTTTCATCCGATTTCTCCCAAGCCGCTGGAACAATTCACATCCTAAATTAAGGGAAGCATTTAATTTACCGCAAATCACTCCAAATTAATTAACGACAATTAATTATTCATAAACATCAATTAGCATTAGATAAATATGCATCAGACAACTTTGTTATGTCATTCCAAATATTCCTTTCATGTTGGCTCAATAGTAAATGGCCTCAATTTGCATGCAAAGTAATTTAATTGAGTGTTAACGAGCTACCTTGATGTTTAAAACATCCAGGCGCGTTATTGTTAATTGATACAGTATCTGTTAAGTAGCAAGACGTTATACTTGTTTACACGTTACCCCTCATTGGTAATTTGATGTTCATAAATATTTATTTAACGGTTAAATAAATATACTCTGAAACAAGTTTTAGTGAACCTGACAACGAACGAAAACCAAGACAATTCTTTCCAGGATTTGCTTCGCAAAAGTAAAGCAGTTTCCTCAGGTATATCTTCTGCAAGCAATCTGATAATGCAGCGTGATAATCGTCTCGACGGTTAAACGGTTGAATAATTACATGACTCCAACGCGAGGAGTGGGTGTGAGTGAGCGCAGACCCACTTTGCAGGCAGATGGGTTAGCAGGGAGAAGAAGAAGGCTCGTCTATCTCACTCCCGGCCGAATCACTGAGTTTTGTTTTCAGAAACTTCTGTTTTTTTTAACAAAGGTGAATTGCAAATTTAGAACACTGAATTGTATTCTTTTGTTCTTTTAATTCCTGTACATTTGGAAACTACCGGAGAGTGACTTTCAAAACAAACTGATAAAAATGCAAGTTTTAATAAAAAAGGTCTAACTGACCTTTCCCAATAATCATTACAGCTTTACAAAACAACCTGTGAATAAGGCATCTTACGACGATTTCTTTCGTGATTTTAACACGCCATGCGCTTCATTCGTGTTGACAGCATACGTGACACATTATTCATCTTCTGTCCTTGTACATGGAACAAAAATGATAAAGGGATGCCCTACAGCAACTAAATAAAATAAAAACAGAAATGCATAAACAAACGGCGCCCTGTGTAATAACATTTGACAGAGCACTTATGACAATAAACAGATTGAAGACACTATACAAACATGACAGCGCCGACCCGCTTCCTCTCCTTACTTAAAGCGAAAGTACAGCACAAAGGCGCGATTCAAATCAAGGCGATGAACTTCATTTGAATGGATCTGAAAGATGTGTCTAGAAATACAACTAAAACCAGCACGCCAAGTCATTAAAAATACACGAATTGCGTGTTTATACTATTATTATTTCTGTATTTGATGCATCCCTCCGTTTTCTCAAAACAGTTATTCCGTTACATTAACCATAAAAAGTGTGCTAGAAGCATCAGGCGCAAATATAAACCAACAATGGATCTGACACAATTTACTGAATCGGGTTATTCCGGCAAGAAAATGAGCCCGTCCCTGTCCCGGAACCAACTCTGCCCGGGTGCTAGTCCATCTCAGGGCTCAGCCACGCCCGGTTCATTTCGGAGCTACCACTCAAGCTAATACGAACTGATGTGAGAAAATGCTGATCGATGGACGGGACACGTCAGGGGGACACGTGCACATTTTACACAGGCGGTGACCAGCCCGGGATTCAAACTTGTACACCCAAACACTGACGCATAACTGGACATTCAACGTGACGCGGAAAGACCTTTTGGAGAGAATCCGCGTGTCCACGCACCTTAAAATATTCCTGTAATTGACTGCTTCTATTTATCTGCTTGGCTTTAGAATATCTTTCCATTTTTCGCACGGAAGCAAAAATCCTTTTCGAAACTTATTTTTCAGTGAAGTTTCTGACATATTCACGATCGTTCCATTAAATCAAATGTTTGATTTGTACTCATTAAAAATTGTGTTTTATGGTGTAATTCCAGAAAGTATTACCCAAGGTCAGCTACTGAGGAAGAAGCCAATAGCTTTTAATTAAGGGGTGATAGCGTTTTATAGACCAAAAATAAAACTGTTGAAACCTATTAATTATACACACTTTCTAGTCAATGTGCAATATAATTAATTACGATGAGAAGAAAATGCAACAGCTGGAAAAAGCTAATCAATATTGTAATTTATAGTGATTTATTTATTGAAGGATTTATATAATGTTAATCTTTTTCTTAATAAAACATTCGCATAACTTTTAAGAAAGACAGTAATTGTCCCATGTTCAAAGTGAAAAAAAGCTGTTTTTTTAAATACTTGCCGGTTTATTAGGAGGTATGGCTGTAATTTTTGTTATTTAATAAGAATGCAAAATGTTTGTGTAAATATTTTCGTAATCAGACAGTTAAGAATTTAATATATACAATAAGAATTGAATTATTTTGTTAAGAAAATTCTAGTATTTGTAAAAAAAAAAAAATAGGAACCATCCAAGTACTTTTATGAAAAGTCGTGAGAAGGAAATTAACCCTTTAAAAATAAATTGACCTTAATATGAAATATTATATTTCACCCACCCATCCATTCATTTACTGAACTTCCTTCATCCAATGTTTTTTTAGATTCCAAGGAACAATTTTATGCTTGGAATTATTACATTCCCATCAACCTATTGTAATTATTGTATACATTTATTACTGTTACAAAACACAGAATTCTTAGAAGTGGCTGTGTTACTTTTACTAAAGTATTTTTTTATTAAACAAAAATACCACAAATAGCATTTAATTTCTAACTCTGGTATTTATAAAAGACAAGTTCAAAATTTCTGGGCTCATTTTTCATTTTTTTCAACCTTGTGATACATGTCAGTCATATATATGAATATATTTATAGCAAGAAATAATAAGCAACACATTGGCATGAGTTTTCATACAAATTTTGGGCTCAATTTAACCATGTAAAACAAAGTTCTAAATGCCCTTACTCAATTTGAATAATTTATAGACAATGCAGATTTAAAATAAGAGCAACATAAAAACAATTCTGTGCTTAAAGGTAACCATACTTTAGTAATTATTCTTTATACTTTAAAATAATAATTATTTTCCTATGGTAAGAAAATCTAGTCTTATTTTTTTGCAAAAACTCTATAATATAAAACCTCAAATGAGGCCAATTTGACTCTTGGCCCATTCACACAGACATGTTTGGTCAGTGTTGAGAGCTCTGTATTGAAAATTTAATATTTTCAATACAAAATAATGATTGCAGTGTTGTCCGTCTTGTTCATATAATGCCTTTAATCATCCACATGATACTGAAATGATTTTCCCCTACATGGACATATATAATAAGTATGAATAAACTGACATTTTGTGTCTTGATTTGTCAAGCACTCTGTTTATGTGCATAATCTTTTCAGTGAAATTCTGCAATGGATTCAGTTAGTGTAATAAACTAAAAAATAATTGAAAGAATCAGTCTATCTCAGCTAATATCTCTGTTAAAATGAGTCTCACCTTACCAACTAGTCATCTGAACAATAAAAGTACCAACCTGTGCTAAGCTCCTGCTCAATTTATGCAGAGGACCTGTTGATACTCTATTATTTCCTGGACACTTTATTTACAATTCTGTTAATGTAGAGTGCTGTTGTCTATTAATTGCACATTATTCTCTTACATTAAATTATTTACATTTTTTTACAATTTGTATGCAAGAGCTAAATGAGGAAGCAAACATCAATAACCATACAGTTGTACTGGCAAAACTACTGCTGAAATCTAAAATGCAAAGAGTGGTACAAAAAGGTGAGTGATTTGAAAGGGAAACAAAACTGCAAATATGAAGCACATGAAACAGCTTGTTTGTATTCTGAGGAGATGTCTTATGATATCGGGCCTATGTTCTGTCTCACTCTGGCCAAACCTTTCTCTGTCTTAAACATCTGAGATATATGAAATAGGTGCAAATCATTCTTCTTTGGGGACTTAAGGCAGTAGAAGTGCAATTCAACTTCATCCTCACGCATTAAAACTCTGACCCTAGCCCAGGCTTAAAGCATGAAACCCATAAATACTGAACTACCGTCCACTGTGTAGGTTCTTCCCTGTTATCTCTCCGCCAGTTACTGTATGACCTGAATTTATTGCTCTTTTAGGAGAAATACAAATTTATGCAATATCTTAATCAAACCACTTCATAAAACAAATTAAAATGCAAGAGATGCCTTACCTCAGATTAAATATAAGCAGAGGTTATGTAACAAGAAGGAACAGCCACTTGTCTAACTAAGAAGGGGCACCCTGGACATGGCAAAATACTTGTGAAGGGAAAATAAAACTTCACACTTTAATAATAATTCTTCATACAATCATCTGTCATCAAACTTGATGCTTCTCATTGCCGATTAATTGCTAAATGGTGTAGGGCTGGTATTCATGAGAGAGCCCATTCAACACAAATTCATGATCCTGAAGAAAGGTGTTTACCAAAATTATCATTTTTTAAAATGGCAATTTAAAATCAATAGTAGTTACTTTCTTAAAAGCAACATTAATTACTTTAACTTCCTTCCAAAACCAATTTTAAATGGATAATAAAAGCAATGAATGTAACTTACTGTTTTAATACATACATACTTTATAAAACACAAGCCTGCCAGGTTAATTCCCACCATTGAGTACCTAATTCCTTATTATTGGAGTTTGCATGTTCCCCCATTGACTCAATGGGTTTTCCTCCAAGTATTCTGGTCTTCCTCTGACATTCCAAAGAGATGTATGTTAGGTTAACTACTTTGTCCCCAGTGTGAGTGCAAGTATGGGTGTGAGTATGAATGGGTCATGTAACATACTGGAGCCAGGTCCAGGGCTGTTTCCTGCCTTATGCCCATTGTTTACAGGATAGGTTCTCCCTGTCATACTGAACTGGATTAGCGGTAAGTGCGTTTGAGAATGTCATTTTATATTTTATATGCAGTGTATTTTGTATAAATATAGATACACCGGTGTGCTCTCTCATGCATATACACACTGCTTTCATATTTCCCTGATGCCCCAAAACATCAATACATTCATACATTTGCTATATATGTCACTTATACACACACTTATACATATATAAACAGGGTCTGTGAAGTATTATTTTTTTTAAATATTTACCACTTAAAACAGGCACAATACCTTTTACTGTTACCCATCAATATAATATTTCTCACAGAGAAGTGAAAATATGCATTTCTTCCTTTCTGATAGCCACAGCTTAATATTTAGACATGACCCAGCATTAATAACATACAGTAGATATTCTGTTAAATGTAACAGAATGTAATGTCAAAGCAACAAACTTATAAAGAGAAAGGCAGATGTATCTAAATGGCTCACTAAAATCATTTATTTGATTATCTCCTTAGCGTGCAGTAACTTCGTTCCAGAATGACATTGCCTGGCATTATTGATATTAGTTTAAGTCTAAAAAAATACATTTGCCTGTATCTTTCAATTGTTTAATGCAAATAAAAGGCAATCTATTTATTTTTATCTTTTGAATTTAACTGATTGGATTTATCCAATTAAAAGTAAAATTCTCTTCATGGAAACAGCAGAAATGAGCAAAAAAAAATCAAACTGAAATGAATCATGAGAGTCAGACAGTAATCGATCCATTTCTAAAACCACTTTGTGAATGTGAATGCTAAGCAAAAATAAATGCCCATTAAAAACGAAAAAGAAGGGCAAAATAAGGCAGAAATTGCCTAGTAAAAAGAAGAGAGCTGCTGACAAGACGTATTTGATGGGCTGGCAAGTAGCTCTATGTGGGGTTTGTATTCTGATCAACACAACACATTTCAGTGTCTATACTGGTGTGAATGGTGACCCAGCCACTAGCCCTCTGAATGATGCTTGCTGTAGGGGGGTTTGGGGGTTAATCGGGGGGGATTCAAGTTATTTTAGTTGCTCTATTCCTGGCTCACACAAATAACACTGTTTTTAGGCCTGTGCATTTTTGGTGTTGGTTATCAAGTCATACACATACATATTTAGTATGTATACACAATAAACACTTAACAAAATAAATAGCCTATATCTAAATACTTAAATAAAAAAGGTAAGGGGCACTGGTTTAAATATCAGCACAGTGAAAGGCAAAGCTAATGCTTCCTGACTACTGTTTTCTACAACAGACACCAGACATCAATAAGAGCAGCAATCAGAAGAAAATCTCTTATCCAATTATTGTGGAAATGGAGCTAATCAGAAGGAATGGGTTTTAATTTGGATGCCATGAAGCCTCTTTTATGTGCAGTGGATGAGAGCAGATTGAAAATGACTATTTAGGACTTGGCAAGATAAAAAAAAAAAACTATAACTCGCAGGTGGTCTCCAAAGGATGGGATAGTATGTGTATGTCAATGGCCAAACACACTCAGTTATTGCCAAACCACATGCTAGAAGACAGCACAGCCCCCTGTAGCCTGCTATGACCCTCCATACATTGTGACTGCGAGTTACACAAAAAAAGGACCAGGTTCTGATGACGCCCCTCCTGTGTGGCAGGGCTAAGGTAGCCGCCCACTTGTCGGAGAGAGATGTGTAATTTCACGGCTAATGGCTAAAGAGAACAATCCACCACCCACCCCCCATCTGACTGAAATCTTAAAGTTGACGTGTTAGTAAAAAGAAAAAAAATCAAGAAAATAACAAAAACGTTCTCCTTATTAAATCTTCTTTTATAATCAGTTTTCTGTTTTAGCATTAAAACATTTACTGGAGTCCTTTTGTATAAATTTGATCCATTATTAGAAGAAGCAACACCAAGACAATGAAATGTCCCCAATGAGAAGTCATGCCAAATACTCCCAATAGCCTGTCTGAACATACTCTAGGCACGCACTGAGCAAACACGCCAAGCCAAATGCTCCCTGGGCATCTCGGTGGACATTAACATGGTTATTGGTCCTTTCATGAGACAGAAACTCTGCTCAGCAGAGCACAATAGCAAAAAAATACTACTCAACTATAAACATGAAGCCTTGGTGACAACTTAATTGGCCTAGTTCTACAATATAGTAAAATATTTTATATCAGGTAATAACTCAACTGGGGTCCCTTTTCCTCAAATACCCTGCCCTGACCTATCCACAACTTTTTCAGGTCCGGAAAGAATAAAACTGTACAAGCTGAGAGGGCAAAATCTGACATGTAGTACACAATTTTAGAAACCAGCAACGCCTCATATCAAAAGTTTCAGATTATGATGCCTTGAAAGCATGTCTTAAAAATATGGGGTGAGGGTGACTGATGATATAAAGCCTAATCAAAGGGCGAGGATGAGTGACCAGTGCAATATCAGGATACCATTTGAGCAAAAGGACAGAGTGGCAGATGACAGAAATGAGAGGGAACCTAGAGAACTTACTTTCTTTACTGGTTTAACCCTGTAGCATCATGATCTCTTCTTTTACATTTTTTCTCAATTGTGCCTCCAAAATTCTCATTAATTCCCCACTTAGTATAATTATTTAGCAGATGCTTTCATGCAAATACAATTTTGAAATTATCAAGGGGAAATATACAAGCACTGAAACATCATCTATGTGCGAAAACTGTTACACAAGTTCGAGTCAAAAAGGTATGTTACATGTTACAACCACATGTTAAGAAAACTTAAGGTGTTCACAAGCACATGAAAGTTACAAGAAGTACTGTACTACATGTTCATAAACTTATAAGAAATTACATTATAAGAGCAGCTATTTTACAATGTAACTGGCTTTCAACATAAAATAATTATCATTGCAAAGAAACACTGACAATACATTGAGTTAATATAAAGTAAGTTGATATGCATGCATGTGTGTGTACTGTATATACATGTCTATGCTTATTTACAAAAGTATAAACTCCCCAGTGTAGCTTCGTCTTCCAACCTAATATAATATTCTCAAACCCACTTAATCTAATCCAGGCTCAAAAAAACCTTAGAATAATGCTTCCCCTTTTCACCTTTTTAGAAACCACAGTCTCTTTTTCAGATGCATTTCCATGTCATTTTATGCTTTTGTACTTTATTGTCTAGTTACAGCTTGTTGTAATATTTGAAAATATCAGTAATATTTTTGGCCACTCCATTAATGCAAGAGGTGTAGGGGTTACTCTTCACAATGAAGTCTTAAATGGGCGTATGGCACCTGTTTTGTAACAATTTAACCATGTCCAGGTGCCAGTTAAGCCTATACAGAGTTATACTGACAAAGTCTTAAAACACTGGACTCTTTCCTGGTATAAGTAAACTAAGGGACCAGTTGGGACCCCAACCCAAACAGAAAAGATGAGTGAAGATTTGTGGAGGCTCCAAAATATGTATAGTGTTCAAGACCCTAGAAGTGTTTAAAACAGCCCAGAATACACTTCTAGATTATTTGGCACTTTCTGCTACTGGATTTATTGCCATCTAATTTACTGAAAATTACAATTTATTCCCTATTTCTGAAAGAAGAGAAATTTCAATCCACTCTGTTGTTATGCTGAATGAGCATCTTGGGCTATTTTTTACTTAAATTTACATGTTTATTTAGCTGATACATTTATCCAAAGCGGCTTACAAATCATAAGCACATCACACAATGATTTCTGTCTTTTAACAGCTGGAGTACAGAACCACCCTGTGAATAAATAGAGGGGATTAAACAGTCCTTTGCCATTTCCCATTGGCCACACATCTTATATTTTGTTTAAATTTTTCATTTTTTGTTTAAATTACTACATGCATTACATGTGCATTAATTTATTATGATTGGTGAAAGCTACTGTGTCTAAAAGGTGGCTTTGTCATGCAACCCATACAGTTTGAAGCCAAGTGTATAACAGACCACAGACACAATGCTGGAACTGCATAGCACAAGGCACAAGCTCCACTGGCTAATCACATTTCTAATCACGACTTCTCAGTGAAGGTAATGCTATTATTTGGCATTTTTATTCGAAAATGTTTCACTCTCATCTTTCAGAGAAAGTGCTTCTTTATCGCTTTAACTGTTTCCTGCATGATGGGGTGGAGGTCTTAAGTAAAAGCTTTCCAGTGAGTTAGACAGTAAACTGAAAGCTTTACAAGCATAGAACAAAAAGAAAATGTGTCAGTAATATATTATGCCTTTAGTATAGGCCATTTGCCCATTAGTTTTTTTTTTAATTCACACTTTTTTTTTCTTAGGGTGGCACAGTGGTACATTGGTTGGATATTATGCTTTACAGCTTCTGGGTCATGGATTTGATTCTAAACTCAATCACTGTCTATATGGAGTTTGTAATTCCTCTCTAAGTTTCTTTGTAACAGTTCATTCCTGCTTTGCACAGTGACTTTGAATTTGGAAAAATGCTTTTCATATAGAAAAACTTCAGTGGATACCAGCCACCCCTTTTCTTTTGCTTGTTTAATTTTTTGCTGCTCCTTTACAAAGGAGTCTATTTCATCAAAGAAAATAGAGGCCTATTTCTCTTCTGCTGAAGACTTAAAATTCTGTTCTGAAGGTCTTACCTGGAGATGATGTAATCTGAAATTCATGATATACTGTGCAAAAAACATCTTCTATCAAAACATTTAATGTTTGATTGTAAAATAAAATCTGCAGAGCATCAAGTGAGATAATTTTCAATCTACATCTGCTTCCAAATCAAAGGTATGAACTGCACACAAATCAAGCATGTCAGGATGGCCCACAGTATATGTGTGTGCCAGGTTGTCCTTCAGCTCTAGAACTGAATAAAAGAGCTGTGGGGTGGAAAGCTTAGCTCTGGGCCAGCCACTGTTGACTGCTACAGGTCACCTGTTTGCCTAAAACCAAACCAACACTCACTGTAGCTGTTTTTATTACTAAAAAGAAAAAGTACAGACTGTATAGCCATTTCAACTTCTTGGTTTGCTTTCAACATTATAGTCTGGTTTAAACTGATAAACCATTGGTTTTTTTTCTAAAAGTAAGCAAGTTGAAAAATAAACAGTATTGTATTACAGTGTTAAAAATAATTAATAAAATATATTTTTAAGATGCTTTTGTAACTAAGAGTTTCACTACATACTGTACCATGTTTACAATTGTATGTGACAAATAAAATTTGATATTAGACAGTTAATTATTTGTAAACATTTTCCATGACACATATGCCTTTACTGTAAATATTAAATCAAATAAGCAGGTCTTTTCTGGGGAACTTGGTGGAACAGGTTCATGTGAAAAGACAATCTATTGTATTGAGCCTAAACCTAATTCATTTGAACCTGATGAACACTCTCCTGCTAGCACAGGTTGAAATGTGGGAACACATTTATGCCCACACATCCATTCCCACAGAAAGACAGTTCAGAATGCAAATCAACCTTACCAAGACACTAGTAGAATAGACTCCATATTGACAGTGACTAGGCGACAAATCAAACCCATGTTAAATTAAGCATGAGGAAGAAGAGGTTACCAGTGCACCTTTGGGGGCTTTTAGAGAAAATACAATGGATTGATTTAACATCATATTATCTTTTTCAAACATTTTAAACATTTCAAAAACTAATCTGATGTTCAGGTAGATCACAGCTGAGATATCAGGGAAGCACTATGCTGAAGCATTTGAAGTTTTATACTATGATTAGTATGGAAGGTGCTATATAAAATCATGAATAACTGACTGAACCCGAAACCTGTCACCCCAAACATAGTTTCACTAGATTCTGCACATACAATAAAGCTCATTATTTTGCAGATATATTTTTTTTGTAGATATATGAAGAAAGAAGGAAAAATAGCACAGAAAAAAACTTAAACTTAACAAATACTGTACCTAGAACTTCTAAGCATGACTAACTTTTTTGACAGACTCTCCCTGTCCACTGCATATTTCTGGTGGGCTGTTTAAAATTCAGCAGAGTGGCCTTCCCCCTTGTGCTTCTCTCTCTCTCTCTCTCTCTCTCTCTCTCCATGGAGTACTTAATAAAATGTGAGCCCTGCAAGTTCCCACAAAAGGCTGGCACATCAACACTGCTTCATTTCCATTAGAGGGGCCAACCTTTAAAAAATTAACTTGATTGTAGACTTCATTCTCTCCCTTCTTCGTGAATCCTGTCCACGTTGTCCCGCTGAAATAGTACATGAGCTTCTAGACAGGGCAGCAGGAGTTTAAGGCTGAAAGGGCAACAGCCAGTCTGAGCAAGAACAACACACATACCATGAGAAAAGGAGAGTGGCACAGACTATGTGCATTTAGTGCTGCTATACATACTTTTGTATAAAATAAGTGTTTTTAATTGCAAGATCTTAGCTTTTTTGATGAAATACTTTTCACTTAAATTAACTCAAACAGGAATGTAATATGACTAAATGCATTTGAGAGGGTTTAGTCAGTGAAGGTCTGTGTCAGAGTGCATCTACAATAGAAACAACTAAGTAAAAATGCATATACATACTGTATACATATATGTCTGTATGCAAATATCGTCTAAATATTTGTATTCATATATATATATATATATATATATATATATATATATATATATATATATATATATATAGTACATACAATCGTAAGTGTGATGAATTTAACATAATAAAAATGTTAAAAATTACATATAATTAAATCAAACCATGAATAGCACTAATCTAATTCCCAAACTTTAGTTTCACCAAAAGTCTTTACTTGCATCCAAGTGTGTTTTAATTATGTACTTACTGAGTTACTTTATTTCCATATGACAGAAAAGCAATAGAATATGTTATTTGCACTTTGCTCCATGTAATGCAAGAAAATATATAATGTTTGTCTACATGCCACAGATCCCTGCTTGTTTACTGATTATTCCCTTGCCTATTTCATTGTTGAAGACATGGAGTCATCTCTATGTGCTTTAATAAAGTCCTTCCCAATTCAAATGCAGCAAAGTAAATTAGAAGTCCCATCTCATTGATACACAAGACAGTTCTCTCTTAGCCTTTCAGACATACGGCCTGCAGGTAAACCCAAGGTGAGCACATTCACTACAACCCTAATTGGCAACAGAAAGGTGAAACACATAATACAGTGAAGAGGTATTTATGTTTGGACTGGAGGATAGAGCTTAGTGATAGGTTAATATTTCTAACTCCCCATTTTTTAAAACAAAAAATTAACATTTGAACCAAACCAAGGTTTGACATCTTTCAAAATTGATAATAAGAAAGAGCAGGTTCACCACTGAAGGCATATACATCTTAAGATACACAGGTGTTATGGGGACATGTAAAATGAATATTCAAAGCGCAATGACTTTTTGTCATAATGCTGCTTGAAAGTTCCTTGTACAATTTAACCTGGAATTCACATTTTGGAATTATCACCTATTACCTTAAGGAAAGCCACCAGTTTGTGGGAAGGGGGAAAGGTAGGCAGCATTTACAGTTAACTGCGAAGGTGGGAGTATTCTTACAAACTGGGGCAGGATGTAATAGAATAACTCAATGTCTACATAATTTATTTGTTTGAAGAATTATTTTAATGTCTGACATATATACAGTCCCACAACATTCATAGCTTTGTGCTGATTTGCATCATGTCCTGGAGGAAGCCAGACACCTATCCTAAACTGAATTTCAGAAATCCTGTTTAAGACTTCCTATGATTATACTTTCTTTTAGTTAAATACATTAACATAAATTGTTTCCCTTCTCTTATGCGCATGAATATTTCTCCCACTGTTAAAGAGAAGTAAAATGAGGAAATCTTGTTTTACTTTCTGTTCCAGTTTGTTCATTGTGTCTCTGGGAAGCACACGTGGTGGCTTGAAACAGTATACCACATCTATATATTATAGTCAGCCATTAATGATCTGTTATTTCTAGTAGTAAAAAAAATTGGAAAATAATTTTTCCTATTGTAGTTGGTAGTGATAAGTATGGTAACTAATGATTTCTGCATTTTAGGGGATGATGGTGCATACTTACTTCATGTAGATTCCACTATTGTAGAGAGCTTTCCTATACACCATGTTCATATACTGCTTTCCATTACCAGGGCAAAACAATCTACGGTAAATAATTTTTTCTTTTCTTTTATATACTGTCCATAATTCAGCCATGGGATGGTTAAGAAAATTGTTCTGGGTCAACAGTTCTAACTTAACCAGTGACTATAAGGTGACATGATAGTCTTCATTATGTTATGCTGATACTGAGGGTAACTGAACTAGAGAAATGAATGGTCCCTCCTCTTGTCAACTTTAATGTTCTTTTCTTTATACTGGTTAATATTGATTTTTTTAAGATTTTATTTTTGCTTTAAATATGGACATGCTAATAACAAACCCAAAGCCCAGTACACATATGTGCAAGCAAGAATGAAAACAACCTCTCATATCTGAACACCTGTATCACACAATAGTGATGGAAATAATGGCTCATGAATGTTAAATGGAAATGAAAATCATCACATGAAAAAGTCTTACTTAATTGCTACTCTGTTTTTAAATTCAGGCTGTGTATCATACATGTACCTTTGCTTCTTTCATTCCTCACAATTTTGTCTAATTTATTACCTTTTTTTAATTAAAGGCTAGCCAGATCTGTGCTGGGAGGTCCTACATAAAAAACCTTCAAATATTTGCTCAATTTCCCAGGCTTCTCATCTGCAGCTTCTCCAAGTTCCGTGTCCCTGCAGCTCCATTCCTTTCCTTCCGATTGCTACTAAATTATTCAAAGGCAGTCCACAAGTATGCTTGATTAAGTTTTAATTTTAGCAAATTACCAATCGGCGGGAAGGCATGCCAGTGAATCATATGCCCGGCGAGTTATTTATCTGAGAACAGGATGCCTCATTACGTACTGACTTCTATGCACTAATCTACTGAACACCGCTCGGACGTATTGTGCAAACAGTCAATAGGCTCTGTCCGAAAGGATGGGATGCAGCCTCTTAGTAAACACCAGCGGAGCTATTTATTCAGACTAGCCAGCTGCATTTATCAGTGGGTTAAGTTCTCTTTCCATCCATCTCTCCTGCTGGGTGACTTTGAGGCATACCTGCTTGGCTGCTTATCTGCCCTGTCTCTTTGTAACCAAACCATTCAATCTGTCTGCCAGTGTGCCCTCCTTATATTAAAAAAGGCAGACAGCTTGAAATTTGCCAGATAGCGCTCACTTTCCCTTAATAAAATTATATATAAGTGGATTTGGACTGGCACCAAGCAATATTTTACTTTTATCATGTCAGTTATTGAAGAGCCGCTAGAATAGCTGTCAGAAATGTGTTCACCGCAGACTGAATCTAAAATAATGCTTATCATAGCCTTTTTTGTGGCACACCAACAGTCAAATGTCTGTCCACATCACTGCCAACCATTATAAGTAGGTTGCCCACCCCCAACTACCCCATAAAGCTGTCCGGTTAGGTCACTCTCCCTCTTGATCTCTCACTGAGCAGGCAGGCCTCAGTTTGAATTAAATTTATAGAAGATCCCTCGATAATTGTTCTACACGGCCAGCCTGTTGCGCTAACAATAGGTGGAGATTAACAGGTCCAGCCAGTTGCTCTCAAGCACAAATCTTTTTGTTAGTGTAAGTGTGTGTAAGAAAAAAAAGGAAAAAAGGTTGGCTAATTATTGCAAGGTTGGTGGGGTTTGAGGGATTGCAGCAAGCTCTCTGCTATCAGCCAGGCACAGGGTGGGAGAAGTGGCAGTGAGAAAACATACAAAAAATAAAAGAAAGACATCACTCTTCTTGAGTGGCAACAAAAATGCGAACAAACATACAGACAATAAAAAAAAATCTGAGCCCTTTTACATCTTCCTCTGTTATCAGTTAGCCACCCCCCTCCACATCCCCCGTCTCTTTTAATGCAAGGCAATAGATTTTATTCATTGCTTGTGTTGCCTTATCTCCCCCTTGCTTTAATGAGGGATAATAAGAGGAACATTTTGTAGCAACACGGTACTCTTATTTTATCTGCCAAACGACTGTGCTTCTCTCTCCCTCTCTCTTTTTCACTCCTTCTCCTCAGATGAATCATATCTCTCTCGCTACATATGCTAACACCCATGTAATTACCAGACGTCTTAAATAATACAAGTCCTAAACCTGTCTCTCGGATTACAAGCAAACAAGGCATAGGCCCTGTAACCAGGCCGTCATCATTACAATTAATTTATCACACACACACACTAGGAGAGAAAAGCAGGGAATGAATTCCAGACAGGGGTTGCCTCTTTCACGGACAGAAGTGAACGTACAAGGTTACTGGCGAAAGACGGGTTCTAATTTTTTTTCTATTGGTTCATTTAGTTTCTCTTGTGAGATTTCTATCTACCCGACCTAAGTGAACAAAACACTGTGCTTCAAACCATATAGTTACAGGTTTGGTGGCTATCCTGACTCTCTATATCCCTTAGCAACTATAGAAATAGTGTGAAAATACCCAAATAAGGACATTAAAATGGAAAGTCAAAATTCCCACACCTCTGTTACTTACAAACATTCTCCATCTCTCTTAATTCAGAGTGCTGTAGAGTGCTGAATCATTTTTAGCAGGACTTTCTTTTAATTAAAAAACAACCCTGGACAGGCAGAGGTCTATCACAGGGCCCACTCAAGAACATACAAACACATTAAACTAGCAATTTTTGGAGTGTGGAATTAAAACTGAAATGCTAAGAGGAGAACCCATGCATATATGGACAAAATGTGCAAACCCACACAGACAACAAGCAGGTGTGTGATTTAAATGGATTTAATATGGTGTCCATCTGTGCTTTAGACTCCATTACTATCATCATACAGAACCTTAGTTAAATATGATCTTATGTTGCCCCGTTTGTCACAGTCAGGCTCACCCTGCCCACAACAACTACATTATGGGAGTACTAGAACTGTACAGGTCAGTGTGGCATAGTAATAAAATACAATCCACAAGCCTGCTGGTTCAATCCCTGCCACTGAATAACTGTGTGACCAAAGTCATTTAACTGTCTGGTGTACCAGCTTTAAAATATTAAAACAACTACACTATGATGTATGTGCAAAGTTCGTTGGAATTGTGTTCACTGTCAAATGGTACTGGGTACTGGTACTGGGCGGAGTGGTGGCTCTGAGGCTAAGGATCTGTGCTGGTATCCCGAAGGTTGCCGGTTCGAATCCCCGTCAGTGCCAAAAGAGATCCTACTCTGCTGGGCCCTTGAGCAAGGCCCTTAACCTGTAATTGCTCCAGGGGGCGCTGTACAATGGCTGACCCTGCGCTCTGACCCCAAGGGGTATGCGAAAAAAACTAACAAACACTGTTGTAAGTCGCTCTGGATAAGAGCGTCTGCTAAATGATGTAAATGTAAATGTAAATGGTACAAAACCAAATAAAGTATGGCAGATATCATGGTAGTGTGCCATTCATCATTGCTGCATCTCCACACTTGTCTCCCAGTTTGATTTCTGCCTGTAGATTTTGAATGTTCTCACAGGCAGCACTTTGTTTTTGCAGTCAAATGTTATTCTGACCAGTTATTGGGTCACTTTACACTGCCCAAGTATATTGTGTGTTTTCAACAATAAATAAGCTGACTGTTCAGGTTTGGATCTTGCCTTGAGCTTTTACTGACACAACCCTGTCCCGGAATTAAGCAGGTTCAGAAAAGGGTCGGGTGTATGTTTGAAAAAAAAAAAAGCTGATGGCTTATGTTTGCAACATCTCAAAATGTAGAGGACAACCAGACACATGGTCCAGGTGTGAAGATTCTAGTCATGCTCACTTTCAAACCCTGCTGCGTCGCCTTTAAATCTTTACTATTCCTTCTTTGAAGATGACCATTTTTTTTTTCTCCCTTCACTTTCTTCAATGTTGAACGTGACAGTTTTGTTTATTAAAAACTAGAAGGGTCTTTCTTTCTGGAAACTCACATATATGTTTGTGTGTGTGTGTGTGTGTGTGTGTGTGTGTGAGTGGCTGTCACAGGGAATTCCAGCTGCCTCCCTAAACAGCTCACACCTCTGCCCCACCCCCACACTCAGTTCCATGCTGGCTCAATTTAGCATCCTCCCTGTTACTGATGCCTCTAATTTATCACCCAGCTCTTTGATTGATCTTTTTCTTATAGGCCAGGGCGCCACTGCTGATTTTGCACTAACGGAGCAGGGGCTCAGCTGAATAAAGTATAGCACTTGTGTGGCTTGCTGGAAAAGTGGAGGGGACATTTTTTTAAATGTATTAATCGTGAGCTGAGATTACTTTGAGTGTTGCCGACAGCCCATTTCACTCACAGAGACACTTACACATGCACGTGAGGCCTCTCTAAACGTGTGCGCCTAATCTCTACTCTACCCACGTGCCTCTGCCTTCTCCAGTGCAAGTCATCTTTAATAAGTTTACATATTATGTCTCTTAATGCACCTCTGCAATAAGATACCATAAGTGGGGCACACTTTTTCCATCTTGGAAAAGAAATCACGGTATGACTTCACATCAGATTCATGTATGACCTGAACCACAATGCGAATCTAGGTGTTCAGCTCTGGCTGGTGTGACTAGAATAGCGGCCTCTGCCTGCAAAATGATGCACAGGCTTACAGCCAATGGTGTTTCTCACCTTCTGAAGCTTGTTCCCTAATCTATTTCTAATACCACTCCTTTGTGAAATAACAACTGCTAATCTGCTTAAAAGCATCAGAAAAGTCTGCCGAGCCAACTGCCATTTATTTCTGAACTAAGTCCCACAGTAAGGCAAAGGCAGTAAGCATCACACACCATGACTCTTCAGAGAGGACTATACACTCTATTAGAAAATGTGAAAAATGTTTTAAATACAGTAATATAATATAATATAATATAATATAATATAATATAATATAATATAATATAATATAATATAATATAATATAATTTGGATTAACTCTTGCTCAGAAAATGAATGTATTCTTTTCTATTCCATTCTATTCTATATTATAGAAGTCGCTGCGATGCAGTGTTCAGTGCATTTGCTTCATTGATCTAGCACTTTGTCAATCTATGGAGATTTCACATTCTCCCCATGTCTGTTTTGTATTTCTCTGCATACACCATTTGTCCTTCAAAACAACCGTGTGTACATTAGGTTAACTGGCAATTCTAAATTGGCGCTGTGTGAGTGTGACTATGGGTGCTTCCATGGCACCTTGTCCATGTCTGTTCCCTATCTTGTACCCAATTTTACTGGGACAGGGTCTGAAATTCCTGAAACTCTAAACTGGATTAAACAGTCTTGATTATATTATATTATATTATATTATATTATATTATATTATATTATATTATATTATATTATATTATATTATATTATATTATATTATATTTTTGCTGTGATTACTTGTTGTCCCACACATAATACATTTTAGTTTATACCCACTGTTGCTGAGGTTGGGCTGCCTGGCCATTGTAAGTGGACTGTGAGGATGGGGGTGTGAGAAGTGAGGGTGCCAGACCATCAGGGGGCACACAAAATGTATGTAGAAAGATCTAGGAGAATCTGAATTAAAAAAATACTCCAGTGTGGGGAGAACTTGCAACTTCACACAGGTAGTTATTAAGTCAGGAATCTACTAATGGTCTCTGGGGCAGAGAGGCAGCAGCAAGAATCACCATTACTTCAGGCCACCCAACATTTTATATTATATTATATTATCCATTTTTAAAATGAATTTTTTTTTATGACACAAAATTGCATTCTTTATCTCATTTAATCCAATACAGCGTTGTGTGAGACCAGTGCCTATGCTGGCAGTACTAGGTGCAGAGTAGGAAAAAACCCTAAATACACATTTGGGCCAATTTCAAGTTGCCAGTCAATGTAACATACACATATTTGGGAATGCAAAAGGAAAACAAGGGAAGTTGAGGAGGAAGGAAAACCCATATATACACAAGGAGATTGGAGATTTAGAAAATATCTGCCATTTGAGGACATGTAAAGGCCCCAATAAGTAGGCATGGTGCTGTTACATCCCTTGACAGAAAGCATAGGGTGAATGAAATGAATTATTTATTAGAGTATTGATGGAAAGACAGAACAAAAAAAAGGGGGGGGGGGGGTTATAGGAGAAGCCTCAGACAATAAGGACAGGATGTGCAGAATCCTTGACTTCGAAAGGCCTGTCTCACATTCCACCCACATCCCAGTACTCTACACACACCAAAACAGGGGTGGACTGTGGTAAGCTTTCCATCATTATCCCTAGCACTTCTAATTCCTTCTAGCTTCTGAACTGTGCACGGTTTGTTTGGTCTTTTTTGTTGAATTCACCTATGAGCACATGAGTGCATCAACCAGTGAACCTGCCTATTGATCTCCACATACCCTTACATGATTTACACAGCTCTGTCAAGGCAATGCCTCACACAGGTTAGAAACTATTATCCATTTTTTAACTCTTCCCCAACCTCCTGGCTCTCATCTGTCAGGCTCTAGCTAAATGCTGTGATTTGCATTTGGCTGAGTAATTGACAGTCCCTCAATCGCTTTCATGCAATGGGATGACAGATGTCTTTGCCAGGGTACTAAATTTTAACAGTTAAAGTCACTGTAGCCTTTGTATTGACCAAATAATATTAACATATGGGTCTAATTTCAGAAGTATGGAGATGTTTCACCAGCCTGTGCCTCTTTGCATTATAGATTCTTTTATTTAGTAAAATCAATAAAAGTTGTAATTTTTTTAGAGAGTTACAGTCTATATGTAAAGATATGCTGTAGAGAGGTGCACATACATAAGGAGAGGCAGAGAAAGCTACATTCATGCATATGTGGTGACAGCCAGAAAAGGAAATCTCAGACAAATTAACAGAAATACAGTAAGTAAAAGGAAATCACAGCACAATAATCAAGCTATACTAGCACAATCAGATAGACATGCATGCATAGCTGTCTTTAAAAATCAACTAAAACCCTCTAATATGAAACCCTTTTATTCCAGTTAAGAGTAATGTGGGGCTGGTGTCTAAAGTCTTTAAAGTGACTGGCTGAAATATAGACTCAAACACCATTACATAGAAAGACTTAGAAACCACCACACAGAAAGAGATAAAAACAGACTCAGTCAAACTCAACACAACATACAGAATGACACACACCCATATGTGTATGGGAATACACATATGTAATGGCATAAGGAGAGATACTCACAAACGCACACACACACACACAGCTTTTACTAACAGACACAATTTCAGACTCATACAACATTAAATGAATAGCCACACAGACAGACAGAAGGTCGTTCCATTTGCCTGCTATAATGTTAAATGTCCCCCCAGTTTTGAGGGTCTCAAGCAACAGAACTCTCCCCCCTGCCAGTTTATGAGGCAGCCAGCAAAAGGCTCAACCTCCTGCCAGCCAACTCTTCAGCAATATATTATAATCAAAACTCTGGTTTTGTGCTATCCCAGCCTGTGTCTATTTGTATCCATTCCATTCCGTGTACCTTTTTGGTTATATTTCAGTTATGAGGACTCACTTATTTATAATAATAATAATAATAATAATAATTCATTTATAAAGTACCTTTTAACTGTCCATATTTATGTGTTTTTTTTTTGGTTTTTTTTTACAGCTGCCGGTCAGGCAGGTCAACTGACCTACTCAGGGGTCATACAGTGAGACACAAGTGAAAACTGAATCAAAAACCTTGCAAATTAAATCACAATAAGTTTAAACAGTTCAAGCTATACTACAGTTCTTACAACCTGTTATGGTTCATTCTGATTTGTATCCTTCGATACTGAAAGGCACTAATTAAACTATGGATTAACAGACAGGTTTCTACTGTTGCCTCATAGAATACTGGTCTGGGCCCTGTTATAAGCTAGCATGTTTTCCCTGTACTTCCATATTTTTAATAAATGCTACTAGGGTGTCTGGTTCTCTCAAAATGTTTTTGTTATTTGCTTTTCTTATTGCTTGTGTTCCAGCAATACTACAGAATCCTATTCTGGCTGGACTTCTGCTTTGTGCCTCCTTCTATGGTATTGGGCAGAGTTCAGATTCCACAAAAAGTAACAAACATAGAGCTAGTGTCTTGACCCTCATTTAAAATGAGTTCTACCAGTATAAGGATGTTGCGGTGGTGCCAGCTACGGCCTCACTGCTCTTGATTACTATCTGTGTTCTCACTTTTTTCTTTGCATGTCCCAAAGTCGGGTGGGTTATCTTAATACTCAACTCTAATTTGACTAATGATGATGTTCCCATCAATAACTTCTAAACCTAAAATGGACTATGTGAGTTATCGAATGGATTGATGGTCTGGATGCAAGTCTTACTTCAATCCCCATATGTGTCCGATATTCACATTCTCCCCATGAGTTCTCTAGTTTTCATCCAAATACAAACAACATGTGTGTTAGATGAACTATTGACTCTAGATTAATCTAGTGTAGGCATATGCCTAGAGTGAACTGGCATTCATTCCACAGTTGGTTGCCCTTTGGCACCTTGTGACACTTTAATGTACAAAATGTCATCTTCACATAGATGTGTAAATGTTTAAAGCATGTTTAAAGCAAGATGCTTGTGAGTAGAAGCCATGATACAGATGGCTGCTCTTTAGGTAGAAATTAAAACAAAAATAAAATCAGAAAGAGGCACATTCAGCAGATCACTTAAAAAATGGTAGGGTTAAACTAATGTTAAGGACCAAGACCCAAGGTAACAAGAATTTCAGATTAAGACAGAAACTGCGCTCTTATGAATAACTGACTTGGAGCAAAAAAACTGTTCTCCATGACTTGAGTTTCTTGCGCCATTATGCAGTATTCAATCTTACTGAACACTGCACTATGATTAAAAGAAAAAAGAGATGCCAGACCTAGACTGACTATTTGGCTGATGTAAGCTGATTCAGCTCCAAAAGTGAAAACTGATGTGACCAGAAACAATTATTGGGCTGACCAGTATGGGCCTGTGTAAATAAAGCTATCTCTGATGATTGTTCGAAACTAATGGAAGCTTACGTGACATCTGTTTACTTCTCCTTGTCTGAATCTGAGTTGGTGAGATATATTGGGGAGCAAAGTAATGGTACAGATTAACACAGCATTGCTATGTGAATTACCATTCTTTATTCTGGGGGCAAGGTCTGTCCAGTGAGAGAGCTAATCCAATCCTGACAAATGAAGAAAAAAATCAAGAGTACACATATAGCTATTGATATGGATCTTGTAAAATAAATGCCACATACAATATGTAAAAGGACAAATCTGTCTTTTTCAACTACTGTACCTCTAACCTTCATATTTCTCTAAATCAGGAACATTTCAAGCAACTTTAATCAAGGGCAATGAACTTCATAAAAACATTTTAAATGTTTAATAACATGACTAGATTTCATCTTGTTCTCATTAGACTTTGATTATATATAACTTTATCTTCAATATGCTGCATTTACAATTGGAATGTTTACTTTCATCTGATAACCATTATATTAGGAGAATCGATGTACACATTTCTCAGTTTCATCCATTCATCCAACCCACCTAATCTAATTTCAGTGCCCCAGGACCCAATCCCAAAGACAGCACAAGTTCATCATAGAACTTCTTCACACACTCACTATTCCACAATCACTGATACCAGAGCAGTTTAGAGTTGCCTATTAGGCTTATAGGGAAGAACAGAAAAATAAAGTACTGTACATGAAAAAATCTGAGAATCTCAATCTATGAACAAGTTTAGTTTTAGAACTGGCCATTGCTCACCAACAGGTGTGAATATCACAACACAATAACAGAGTTCACACACATGCACTGCAACCAGATACACTCAAGAGAAACTTCCACAGTTCAGGCAGTCAACATCACTGTTACCTGCAAAGACACTTCAAGCAACACATCATAACTTGTACACAATTATGGTATATACCAGCATATATAATGTATGTAGCAAGTAACAGCAACTAACAAAACCTTGGCAAAACAACAATTAATATCACATATATCCAGGCATTGACAAAGTAAAAGTTTAAAAGGTATAGCTTTATGACACAATTGCAGACACACAGTAGACTACATCAAACATTCTACACCCATAATACAACTAGAATGAAAATAACTGCAGCTTGCAGTTTGTATGATGTTTCACAGAGTAATTAATTTTAATAGTCTACCAATGGTATAAATTAACCAGATTGTTTGAATAGCACAACTTAAAGGTGAACTGAAAAAGAGGAGGCAACCACAAGAAAGAGAAAAAAAAGAAATGTAACAGCACTATATTCTATATGCCTCGTGCAGATCCCAATTGAGGATTTAGAAAAGCACTGTGATGCGAGTAAAGATTTCAAGATATTAAAAATATATCACTATTGTACTTTATATCTTAATTTTTTTTGCACCCATCATTTTTAGAGATTGGTGGAGCTAGTGCATGTATGATACACCTAACCACTTTTAAAAGCAACTACAGAACATATAGGTGAAGATGAACATCTGTTAAACTGCTATCACATTTTCAACGCACAGAAATTAATATGTCAAGAGACCGAGGTGGTGCAAACCTGCTTACCTAGTTTACAGTTGTAGGAAAACATAGCACACACTGGAAACATTGGGTACCAGGCCACTTTATGGACACTGGTAACCTCAATGAAAGATAATAAATTCAAGAGAACCCTGACACTAGGCTAATAAAAAATATCAAACTGCATATCATCGTTAATCTTCTGCTAACTCAAGTGTTATTGAGTATGGGTATCCTGTTAGCATGAGGCCAAGCACCTAAGGACTTCGACTGTGAAGTACGTGATGACTGGTTCAATCGTCATATCCAGTGGCTCAAAGTCTGATTCTCAGCAAGTTACCTACTTCATATAGTAGAAACACTGAAGAAGTTACAATATGCTGTATAGGAGTTATAATGTGCTTCAGCATGACACTTATTATAAAAGGAGCTATATATATTGAAGTTCAAATTGAGAACATCACCCTTTGTTTAAAAATTGTTTTCCTTGTACTTTAATTTTTAAATTAATTTTTATAGCATTACCCAGTCATATTTTTAACATTTAAATGAAATGTACTGAAAGCTGCTATAACCACTTGGATATCATTTTTACTTTTTATTGTTTCACTGATTGCAATGCAATTCCATAAATAAGTGCAAGCCATAAAATATGATTATTACTATCATTGCAATACTTATTATTACATTGCAATGAAAAATTGTAAACATAAACATGGAATATGACTCCTTTTATTATTCCAAACTGCTAGATTCCTGTTAGAGCTTTGCCAAACTTTATTGTGGCATATATTTTTTTAACATGCCACTCAATGTGTTTACACTTTAACTATAACAGGAGCTTTTATTGGTGAAATATTTCACAGACATCAGTGCAATTTACTAAAATATTCTAAGGACAGCACTGCAAACAGAAACCCACAGTCTGCCACAGCAGCAGAATGCTAATTTCACTTCACCACAATTGACAACACTAAACTCAACCAATTGGGGGAAACAGAAGGAAGGCTCCTGCAGGAGAGTTCAGCAGAGTGCTCACAGTCGGAAGTTACTCGCTTCCCTCCACTGTTACCTCAGAAAACCAGTAGCAGGAAGCTAGCAGCATGTTGAGATGTCTGCCCCTCCCTGCCCCGTCTCAGTCCCTCATTACAGACAGTCTAATTTAACCATCCATGTAGCGTCAAAGCCTTAAGCACGAAATTAGGGTAAAAGAGCTATGTACTGAACAATGAGGAACAGTGCCCTGAAATTAAAAAGCCACCACAGTACTGGTTGGGTACAACCAAGAAAAACTCGCTCTCAACTGATAGCTCTTCCACGCACACAGGTGATATGTATGTACTGTAGATGTGCCTACTTCTACATTAACTACCTTGAGGCACCAGGAACACCGCAAACTGAAGTGAAACCCATAAGAGGATGCATAACCTAAACCTCTAGTATGCAGTAGCTTGACAGACAGCTTGTTTTAATATCAGATTTCTTTCTCAAATTACCCATCCACTCATCTATTTTCAGAACCCACTTAATCCACTTCAGAGTTTGAGAAAATCTCAAGAGTACCAGGACAAAATATGAGCCAACCATGGAAGTGTTTCTAGTCTAGATAAACAATTTTTGTATATGCAAGAGAATAAAGCAGCATTTCAGATACCACTGATGCTGAAGATTGCCAGTTCTGTCTGACCACTTACACACTGTATAACCCTCAGCAAGTGTTCTATTTATTTAAGTCAGCATTTCTATATAGAAAAGCATCATGAAATTAACCCCTTTCTCTCTTTACCTACATTTCCCATTAAAGAGTCAGGGAAAGCCCATAGTAATGTATAGAAGGAAGCAACCCAGGCCAGGCCATACACACTTACTCATACCAGACAAGTTTAGATATCCATCTTTAAGATTTGACAGGAAAACAGGATCAGCGTCTGGAGGACAGAGCATACAAAGCTCATTACACAGCAGCACTCAAATTTAGGACCAAGAAGCACTAATCACTCTGCCATTTTCCTGCATGTAATCAACCATAAATTAAAATTCTCTAAAAGACACTACATAAATTATAAACTGATTCATATTATTAATAAGGGACAGCCTGCTACCAGTGATCTGAACTTGCTTTCAAAAATCTTTCTTTCTTTTTTAGAGCTTTACAAAAACAAAAAAAGGATTGTCATTTCCTTTCATAATTTTTGTTCCAAATTGATGCTATTCGTTTAACAGACATACGAACTGTCATAAACATCATTTGAAATTTATGAAAGTATTGTTACAAAGGTTTCTTTAGCAAAGCAGTTAACCTTAGAATAAAAGAGGAAAGGTCAAATATCTTGAGCGAAGAGGACACAATCTTTTTTATACTTTGAACAACATAAGCAGAACCACTTTATAGGTGTAATTAAAATAAAAAAATGCCTTTTTCTTTCTTTCTTTCTTTCTTTCTTTCTTTCTTTCTTTCTTTCTTTCTTTCTTTCTTTCTTTCTGCTTGTATTTTGATAACTGTAAACTGCTAATTAGATTAGTGCTGAAAGTATATCCTTCTGATTAGTAATTAAAAGTCATTTAAACTATTAGTAATAATAATAATAATAATAATAATAATGATCATAACATTCTCAAACCTGTGGATGATAAGAGTCTATCCTAGCAGCAACCAACCAAACAGGATACCCATCACCCATATACTGTAAATATATAAAATATATGAGGGTGAGTCAAAAATTATTCGCACTCCAGTTATATTAAAACTTCTGTTCGCAGCAGTGTCTTATCAGCACTTTCCGTACGGTGTCCCTGTCTCTCCAGTCACTGCTGTGCAGGTGTGAACATGTTACGTCAGATCATTTGTAACTGTGGTGTGAAAAACAATGGCTGCCCCACTTGTGATTTGCACGAAAGAAAGCAACGTGCAGTGTTTCGTTTTTTGTGGTCTGAGGGTGTGCCTGGTGCCGATATTTATCAAACACTTTGTGCACAGTATGGACAAAGTGTTTTTTTGAGAAGAAGTGTGTATGAACAGATAGAGAAGTTCAAGGAAGGTTGCACAAGTGTCATCCATGAAGAAGGAGCCAGACACCCATCCACATCCACGACTGATGACAACACTGAGCGTGCATGTTAAATGATTCTGTTGAATAGACGAGTGGCAATAGATGATGTGTCAAATCATTTCCAAATCAGCCACGGATCTGCCTATGCAATAATCGATGACAGACTTTCCAAAAGTTTGTGCGAGATGGGTACCGGAACAACTCACTGAACAGCAGAAACAGAAGCATTTGGATATCTGAAAACAAAATTTGGACTCTAAGGAACGTGAATGTTTCTTAAAAAGAATAATTTCTGGTGATGAGACATGGATTCATCACTACGAGGCTGAGAGTAAATGGCAGAGAATGGAATGGAGACATCCTCAATCGCTGACGAAGAAAAAGTTCAAAAGTCAACCATCAGCTGGAAAATTGAGGCTTACAGTTTTCTGGGATTCTCAGGGGCCAATATTGTCATTATCAGGAAAAAGGTTCAACATGCAACAGTGCTCGCTACAGTGAGATTCTCACTGAAGAGCTAAAGCCTAAACTTCAGACAAAAAGCAAAGGACTGTTATCCAAGGGCATTGTGTTCTTGCATGACAATGCACGTCCGCACACTGCTGCCAACACTATTGACACTCTGCAAAGACTTCGTTTTGTGGTGTTACAGCATCCTCCCTATAGTCCTGATCTTGCCCCATCGGACTATCACCTGTTTGGTCCCCTGAAAGAAGCCCTACAAGGACGAAGATTCACGTCTGATGAAGAGGTGAAGACAGCGGTGAATTCATGACTCGCAGTTCAGCCTAAAACATTTTTTAATGAAGGAATACAAAAGCTTGTTGACAGATGAACAAAGTGTACTGAAAAGTGGGGAGATTATGTCAAAAAATGCTGTATCTGTTTTTTTTGAAAGTTAATTAAAATAAATTCTATATTGTCAAGCATCTGAGTATTAGGTGTGTTGCACTGTTTCAGGTGTGACTAAAATACTTATAGAGAAGGATTTATGTGTGATACAAACGTTAACACAATTTCTTCTGGTACTAGAGAAAAGCTCTCTGAAAGACTACTGGTGTCACTTTCTCTCATCAACCCCACCTCTTCTGCTTCATCCAGTACAAGTCTCACCACCACAGGAAGTCCGTTGTCACACTGGACCAGACCTCTGAACAACAGGGATCTTCTCCCGGAACGGAAGTCTCCTTTAAACAGCTATGAAGAACCAATACACCACTAGCAATGATAACTTGCATTTTTTTTCTATTTTTTCAATTAATTTCAATACCGGATATTAAACTGATTTACCTGTGGTACCCCGGTCCTTTTCCTTATACTATATATGCATATATCTACCTTAATAAAAGGATACGTGTCTGTGTGTCCATCCGTGGTGGCTATGGATCTGTCATTCCAAAAGATGGTGCATCATAAAAATTTTTAGTAATAAAATGTATTGCATTTGTCATTCCAATAGAAGGCACTTCGCAAGCACTAACACTGCTTTTAAGAATCCCATACCAACTGACATATAACAGAGACATTGCTTAGATTTCAACCCATCTTAGACAGGTAGCACAGCTAGTAAGTGTGTGTATATGTGTGTGTGTGTATTCTATATACACAATCACTATCAAACCCAGTTAATTTAGTTCAGACAGCCAGAGACTAGCACAACAGCATTAAGTGCAAACATAAAGCAACTTGCCATGGGATTTGATCAGAAGACATTGAATCCATGGGGCAGTGACGCTAACTTAATTTATTATTATTATTATTATTTTATTATTATTTAATAATAATAATAATAAAATCAATGTAAACAATCAATTTACAGTCATCAAACTGTACATAACATTCCCTTTTCCTTTTTTTAATATTTAAAGGGACCATTCAAATGCTTATCCCTGTCTGATGTCTCCAAGGAGCAAGAGGCAATTGAGGTAAGTTTAGAAAAGCGCGAAAGGCAGATACTGAGATGGATCCCTTGACAACACGTTCGTTTGCAACAGATTTTTTTTTCCCTCTCTCTCTCTCCCTGACTGAAAAAAATCAATGTCGACTCTGAATGGGGGTCATGAGGGTTGGTAGCAGTGGGAGATGAGAGATTTGCCATCTAACCCCCTTGCCCCCCCCTAAACAGAGTAACAAATTCCATACATTTTCCCACTAAGATGCTATATTCGACAGCCTAAACCAGAGTAAACATGCAGACTAGTAATGGAAACAGTAAACAGAAGATTCTTCATCTTCAACCAGAAAATGACAGCTGAGTAGCTAAAATCCATTTGATCCACTGGAGTATACAGACTAGAATATATAAGACAAAACTCGGCAGGCACCACCTCAAGCGCTGGCATTTTATTTTATTTTTCTGTTATCCCAAGTAATTTAGAAATGTAACGATTACCTTTTTCCAAAGTGTTTCCAGCTTATCTCAGTTCAGTAAATGGTATAAAGTGACAAATGCCAAAATGACCCCAATTTCACAGAAAGGATATTTTTGATCTCAGGGGGAAGAAAGGGGTGAGGAGTGGGGGGGATTTAAGCTTCTTTGAGAATTTTACCCACCCACTGTGGAACAATTTCCCTTTGATGTGTCACAAAAATAAACTGTGCCAAAGTGGTCCCCACGAAAAAAGTAGACTCTACAGCGCAGCAATTTCAAATCATTAGAAAGGCCTGAAGACACAAGGTGCACCTTTCAATAATCACACATGAAGACTCACGAGTTTCAGCCAGAATTCATCTGAAGCAATCATCATTGCCACATTTCTTTATAAGGGAAGTTAGCGTGACATTAATTCGTTATGAATTAGCTCTTTGCGTCCAGACTGACTTAGACAGGAACATATATATTCATTTATATTGACTTCATGTGTATTTCGTATGAAATCAATGCCCTCTTCATTATTCCATGTGTCAATACCAAGGAATTACAGAGCATTCATCTTATAGCATTAACCGTTTCATCTTTGGCTTAAAGGCGAAAATTGGTTTTACTTATGATCACAGCACTTTGCTCAATTGCCACTTGCAGTATGCTTGCTGAGGCTAATTGTGCAGTTGCAAACCTGCCACTACATTCTGACGTCCACAGAAAGCGAACGAAAAGCAAGTAAGCTTTTTAAAGAGGCTCAAATGTATCTCTTTCATTTCCCTCCACTAACTGTCTAGCCTCAAGTGGCAGCTAACTGGGAGAAAACAGAGTGGATTTCACCCGAGTTTACAGCAGTGTGAACCTGGAGGCACCAAACGCTCCAACAGTTTAATTACATTGCGTTTAAGTGGCTTTCAGATCTGTTTCCAAGCCACACTGACTGCTGCAGACTCAAGTGGATACTATCACTGCTACTGTTTCTCCAGACTGAGTAAAGTAATCTAATTTAATTTTGGCTTTCACTACATAAATCTAAATCTAAGGAGTGCTGGCACATCCATAAAATACACATCTCTAATTAAACAGCACCTTATCTAACCTGGCGAATCGCTCCTATTCTTTAATCGCATTCATCAATTAAAAAAAAGAAGAAACAGCAACCAGCTAAGAAGTAATATCATAGGTTTCAAAATATTATTAAAATGAAGAAAAATAATAACCTAGAATAGTGATACTAATAAAAATCCTAATAATAATAATGGCAGCACAGTGGTTACTGCTGCTGGCACTCAACTGATGAGACCTGAGTTCCACACCCAACTTTTGGTTTCCACTTACATCCTGAAGATATGCATGTACAATATGTTAACTTGCCCTGAGTAAGCGCATATGGGTCTGTACGTGACTGCTCAAAGACTGACAGATTTTCCATTTGAAGAAGAGTTCTACCTTGAGTTACATGTTATTAGGATAAGCTATTTCTACCTGTAACTTCCTGATGGAATAAACGGCTTCAAGAAATGAATTGATAGATAATAATAGACAAATCGTGATAAACAAAGCCATGGATTTAGTGGAAAATTAAGACCTGTGCAATATCCTTTGTAGTGGTTGTAGTAATTGAATCAAACTAAGGGAAAATGCAACAAAAACATAGCAGTCTTTAAAATGCTACAGATGTCATCTTTTAGATAAATATAATAAAGCTGAATCCTCCATTTAACCATGAGATCTTGAATGAATGAAGTAGTACTGCTACTAAAAGTTATTAATACTTATTCACCCAACTACTTCTTGAACATGCTTAGGGATCATGGAGAGTCAGAGCTCACCAGAGCAGCATCAGTCACCAGTAGGGAGCCATCGTAAAAAGGCGCAAACATCTTGCACCTAATCTGTATATTGTTGCGTCTGTGTGGCTAAATAATGTGCTGCTCATTCTTGTTCTTCTTCTTCCTTAGAACTAACTGTTGTAACTGAAACTGCATCTGTATTCCAATGGTAAAAATATTAATTTTTCCAAAAATCTTTTTAATATCATTTGGATTGGTATTTTGGGCAGGTTTGTTTAAGAGCACTAATTTAACAAGTAGCTGCAGTTATTTGCTTGTTGTGATTATTCTTTTTCTATTCACTCTCAAGTGGTCTCCCACGATGTCCGTTTATCTATATATTGAGTTTAGGGTCACCTATCCCAGCGGCACTGGGTACACAGTAGGGCCCAGCCCTGGACTGAGTGGGAGTCCATTACTGGGTTCTCACACACACATGCACACACAACACAGGCCAATTTTGTTAATTTTTTACATGATGTAACTCTTTTAATGCTCATATAATAGTTTCTTGTTCCTCCTGATTCATTAAATTAATTTTAAATTTGTCTATAAACACTAAAAAAAGCTTAACATGCACAGATAAGACAACCTTATCAATAAATCAGAAACAAAATCGGCAAACATTAATGGCTGCAATTATCATACTGCAAGTTTAAAAGGCTATTGATTGCTCTCATTAACGCAGGTACTGTATACTGCAGGCTGCAGCACTCCAACTCATTTCCCACTTTGTAAAGTGGGGATTAATGTTTCATTTCATTTCATTTCCTTTCCTTTTTGTTAGTTAATGCTAACAAAAGGTAACAATTAACTTTGCTAAACAGTAAACAGCAATATTACGCAGGAAAAAACATTTTCTGCCTGATTCCATTATTCAACAGACTAGTGAGGCAGCAAAGCAGGGCTCAGCCAAAACCCATTGTGATCAGAGGGGTGGAAGGTGCAGACTGGTTAAGTACCTACTTTTAACAATTTCCTCTATCAATGTCCCCCCTTCACCTCGCCCCACCCTGAAAGGATTTCTTTACAATCATATAAAACTGCCTGCTGTAGTTATCTCTAGCTGCTTGTGTCTGGCTTTCCTTTTTTTTCTGTCGTCCAGCAGCTGTACTTAATTTAGAGGCACACCATGAATCAGGAGGCAGTACTTTTAACAGCGTGCTTCCTCACACATCGTCAGTGTTACAAATGACACATCACTAAAGGACAATTGTTCTTCTCTTATCTCTTTCACACCTCTGTGTCTGAACAACAAACAAGAGCCTCCTTCACAACCGGTAGCAGAAAACTATTAGCGGGGTCAGCCAGGCTTCTCAGAACTGGGACTACAGGACATGAAGCCTACAGAGAATTAACCCAAAAGCACATGCACCCCACCATTCACCTATTACAAAACAGTCCTTGTATGGCCCAAAGAAACCAACAGTAACTTCTTCAGAAGCATAATTACTTTAAAAATGGTTTATATTCATGGTTTTGGATGTGTATATTAATGTATAGTACCAAATGTTCAGGATATAAAACACACTTAGTTTACAATAATTTTTTTTTTTTTAAAGTAAACATTAAATTGTTACATTTCTGAATAAACTCTGCACTTCTCATTACTTCATCTATAAAATATGGTCTAATATATTCATCCATCCATCCATTAACCAATCCTAACTACAGGGTCACGGGGGTCTGCTGGAGCCAATCCCAGCCAACACAGGGCGCAAGGCAGGAAACAAACCCCAGGCAGGGGATCGCCAATTCACCTAACCTGCATGTCTTTCGACTGTGGGAGGAAACCGGAGTACCCAGAGGAAACCCACGCAGACACAGGGAGAACATGCAAACTCCACGCAGGGAGGACCCGGGAAGTGAACCCGGATCTCCTAACTGCGAGGCAGCAGCGCTACCCACTGCGCCACTTTGCCACCCCGGTCTAATATATAAGGAACGATTAAAAATTATTTAAAAATCATTATAGTATACAGTTTAAAGGTTCATTTTACTTGCTGTGTTGGACAGTCTTTTCCAGGACAAATGATCTAAATGATAATTAAACTCATATGGAAAAGAAGAAAATGAATTTGAATATTTGTCACTATTATGTCAGAATATTTGATTTTTTTTTCTAAACTGATATATACTAACTATAAAGTGTATAATATATAAAAATATATATTATATATATTAGTATAGTAATAGTAATATTAGTATTAAAAAATTGTAAAGTAATGCAGGCATTATTAAGAAGATCATGGAATAACAAATTATTCTAAGCTCTATTTACTCTTCCATTTTCCCCTAGACAGACATTACTTTTAATGTAAACCACAGCTTAGTACTTTCACAGTGTTACACATAATATACTTTGCTATAATATTTTTAAAATATGTAAAAAAGATATTTATTATATACACACAAAAACCACTTTTTTAATATTCTATATATAAATATTTACTGAAAACTAATGCATTTATATTTTAAAGGACATTGTTCCAGTTAAAATTTATTACATCTTGTAAAACACTTTGTGTGGAAAGGCACTTTGTAAAATAATGATTGATTAAGATTGAACAATAATATTATTAAGGCCTACTTTTCTATAATGGCAGGTCCTCAATTTCATTACTCATTATAAGCAAGCAAATATGATTTTCTAAAATTGCCCTGCTATTAAATGAAAGCATCCTACAATTTAATGGTGCCTTTCGACAGTTATGACTGACTTTCTGTTTGATTTTAATGTTTGGAAAATACATATTTCCCTTCTAACGCAAAGTGCTTTAGAGGTATTCATCATAAAAGGAGCTATACAAAGAAAGAATTATTAACAGATAACTGATGTCTACAAATATGTAAAAATGAACAGTACATAAAATATACCCCCAAAACACACTTTGAATAGATAGATAGATAGATAGATAGATAGATAGATAGATAGATAGATAGATAGATAGATAGATAGATAGATAGATAGATAGATAGATAGACACCTTTAAACTGAAAATTGGGATCAATAAATGAAGTGACAGATACATTAGATAGATGAATAGTCAATAGTTGCTGGTAAATAATTTAGAAGGCTTGAAAGATGGATAACTATATATTATTAAAACCCTGCAATAATTTACAAATTATTTAAATAATTACTCATTCACTTATACTGATAAAAGATAACATTTCACAACCTGCTTAGTCCAATTCTGAAGTACAGTCTCACTAGGTGCAAAGCAGGAAAAAAATCCTAGAAAAGGCACCAGTCCACACCTACTCACTCATCCATCCACACTCATACTGGGGCCAATTTAGAGTGTGCAACTAACCCAAAATACACAACTTTGAGGATGTGGAAGAAACACAAACACAGACACTTAGAGAATGTGAAAACTCCACAAAGACAACAACTGGGTGCAATATTTAAACCCAGAACACTGAAATCCAAGAATTAGCACTTTTGCACCAATGTACTACACATTTACTTTGATTAGCTGTCCATAATTATTCACATTTAAACACAAAACGACAATTAAAAGAAGCTCCTAGGCAGAGAGATATACAGACTGTTCAAGATATCAACTTAGAATTAGATATACAGGATCAATAGATGAACTGACAGATAAATTAGACTGATGAATAGACAATACATTGCGGTAAATAATTTATTAACATCAAAAAATGCAGAGAGTGACACACAAGATGCCAGTTATCTAAAATAGAAAACATTTTGCACATTCTAAAAAGTTTAATTCATGATTAGCTGAAATACAGAGACTTGTATAGTATGGTTACCTTTTCCTAACCAAAAAGATCAAATGAGGCATTTGGTTCTCATTATTTGATTTTGTGAATCCCTGCTCAATACTGTTTATTCACAGCAGGGCCTTTGGAAGGAGTTTCTGTTTTGTTCCTCTAGGTAGTCAAAGCCAGGTAGACTAAGAATAAGACGTGGGAGCCTAAGCAGCTAGGTCCCTAATATCTGTTAGTTGTCCTCTGTGATGGAGGAGATAAGGAAGATGAGAGATGAGCACACGGAGTTTGAGCTCCAAACAGAAAGGGTACGCTATTAAGTGAGTCAGAAAGGCTATGTACTTTTCTAATCCAGGGAATGCATGAACATCTCTGGGGTATTTTAACTCAAGCCTGGCAGAAAAACATAGTGGCTAGGGTTTGAATAAATCACACTTTTAGCAGATTTGCTTTTCCATGAACAAGTCAGTTCCATCATGTAAGGTGCAATGTTGTTTTTCTACAAACCAAATCAAAATGAGGAGGAAAAAAAAAAAAACATTTTTGGAATGTCATAACGTGTCAATGAGCAGTTCATTTAAAACTCTCGGCTTCACAGCTTTGGGGGAAACGACCTTTCATCACATCTACATTAGATAAGCTCTCTGGAGAAAAGCAGCACCATTGGACTGGTTCTGGATATTGAAGGAGACACTGTATCAGTTGTCTCTGCTGACTGGCCACAGAGGAAAAGCAAAAAATTAATAATTCATGCTCCTTTTTACCAGCCAGTTGAAACATTTAGAACAAATAAATGGTAACAAACAACGTTAAATACAGTAAAGTTCTATTAAGATAGGATATACAAAATTTTGTATGTAAAGCATTTTGGTGCTTTTCTACTGACTTTCAATAGACTCATATTTCACCTTTAATTAGTTAACACTTCCAGTTTATACCGGCTTAGTTTTAACTTTTAAAAGTGTACATCAGACAGCATTCTGTTGAGTGTGTCTTCTGCTCTCAGCCAGGAAGGTTCAGATGTTTTACAAAAAGTTCCACTTGCATTTCTAGTGTAATTATAATGTGGATGTTTTTCTATCTATCTATCTATCTATCTATCTATCTATCTATCTATCTATCTATCTATCTATCTATCTATCTATCTATTTCTATTTCATGTAGTGCTTTAAAACTTATCTACTGTATATACAGTGTTTTATACACACATTTTCTGTAAATTATGCCTATCATGAATACATCCTCTTATTGTCAAACTCTACAGGGCTTTGTTTGCTTAAATGTCTATCTGCTGCTGCTTTAGTGCACTGATGACCTTGCTGGTTACAATCACTTCCCTGATCTACTTGAGTTATAACAACTGTAGAGCGCTCTACAGAGTTTAAAGAAGCATCATTTTGAAAATCGAAGTAAAAGACTGATTTAAGTAGTGTGGACTAGAAGGTAACTTAATGCAAATTTAGTGAAAATTATTACAGTAACATTACAAATGTTTTCTTTCACTCCAAATTTATTTCAGTTGAATCTGTGAAAAATCTAGAGACTTCTGCCATCAAAGAGTATTAAGCAGGATTAGAGTGTTTAACAATTATTAGTGATTTATTTTGTTACATTGCTTATCACTTTGACGATGGCTCGTTGACATAACAGCTAATTCCTCGTTTACCAAAACTGCTTTGTTTCGCTTATTTTTCCATTTAATATATCAAAGAGGAGGAGGAGGCAAAATTAAAGCACATCCCTTTCCTCTTGTTCTTGGCTGTATTTTTACGGTAGAACTGCTATTAAAAATAATTTATTAATCATAATTTACTATAGATGGAAAGTACAAGTTATATTTAAAATGAACTCAATATCACTGAAATTTAAGCTCATTATATTCTTTGTATTCTTAACCCTCCCAAAGCAAACAACTACATTAGGTTATTTTTTGTAAAATGTATGCAGGGGAAACAAAAGGCCTTTACTCAGCTAATTTCAGCAGTAACTGTCTTCAATGACCACACACATAAGTAAAGTGACCAGCTGGACAAATCTGGCCAGGAAACACCAGCTTCCTAGGCCACAAAACCACACACACATGTCCAGTACACACTCGTGCAGATGAATGAATTCTTTCTCCACGGATGACCACTGACTTGTAAACTACCACTTCAATGAAACTGTTATCTGCTATCCCTCATTGCTGTGCACAGCTTCTCTTCTGATGCGCTCCAGATTATTGATTGATTTACTTATATTTCTGACAAACATGTGGAGATAAAGCCAGCTGTTTTTTAAGAAGATCCCTAGTGACAGGGCAAAGGGACATGAAAAAGTCATTTGATGCAAATCATTGCTATTCCAGTGAGGGATTTAAAAATTAGACTGGACTGTTAAGTATGAAGCAACAAAAAAAAATATATATATATATACAGTATATATATATATATATACAGTATATAACCTGACCTATCTTAAAGGAAATAAAACATCAATAAGTCTAATATCATTTCAAAAATTTTATGAGGATGATAATAAGAATTTAGTTATAAATGGCAGAATGAACATCCTGAGAAATTGTGTCACTGTACATGCACGAAGCAAACAACAGCATATGATGGCAATGGGAAAAAGGAATGAAATTAATTTTAAATGTAAGCAGAAATGTTTAAGTCCAGTCGCACCAGAAGTGATCTCAGAGTGAAGACTGTACATTGAAACCTTAGTTGTAGTTATAACTCTTGCTGTAAAAAGATTTCAAGCTTTGCTTATCTAACAGTAAGTACTGCATAACATTCCCAGTGAATCTCCAAATGACCTAGGGCCAAGCAACAAATATCCTGGAGCCAAGAACTAACTGGGAATCAACTCAGGGAGGTGTTCTTCTGAATCCGCTTCACTGAGGTCACAGAGCTAAAGGACCTGGAGAAAAAAAGGCACAAAGAGTCTCAGGAGAACACTCATACGATACAGAGGTCTTCCGTTGTAAAGAATCCTACACAAAGAATGAATGCAGGATCTCAGGAGAACGTTCACAAGACCTGGAGCACTGCAGTTATTAAGAACATGTACACAAGGAGCCTCTTGAGAACATTTATTTATATGATACACAAGATCTAGTGGAAGGCTCCAAAAATAGGCTTCTCCGGCATTAAATGTAAATCTCAGCAATACTGTGAAATAGTGTAGTCACACCAATGAAGACCACTCAGGATCCAAAGAATAATAAAACTGAGTGATTGAATCTAAATAATATATTCTTCTATTGCTTTTATGTATTCCATTTTTGCTGCTTTTGAATTTTGGACAAAACGAAATTTTGGAATTTTAATTATGAAATATTTTTAGGCATTACGTACAGGTTCATCCAAACCTTGGCTTACTGTATTTCTTTAAAACAAGCTGTGGGGTGCTTTTTTTTAAAAAAAAAAAAATTAGCTGTGTAAAGAGTAAAGTTAACAGTAAGGAAGGATTATAATACACAAACAGCTTAAATTAACATATGATTAAAATAATGCTGAAAATTGAAATTTTAAAATGGGAAAAAGCATTACCGAAGTCAAGCCTCCATCAGTCTTGGGGTGAGGCTACACAAAATGTCAAACTCAGTTATTTCAAATGAGCTCCTTTGTCCGTGATGTGTAGACTATTCAGTTAAGCAATTCGCATTTTGAACTTTAGTGGACCAAAGCCTCAGATTAATAAATAATTCCTGAAATGTTTCTAGATAAATCATTAGAAAGAGTCTGTTTTTTTAATTAGTTTACTACAGAACAGCAGTGAACGGTGACACAAACTATGAAGTCTCTGATGAACTGACTCTCTGTGAAACAACTTAATTTGGTAGTTAGGGTTAAGAAGGACATTTCACCTTGCAATTAGCAAATGCCTAATGGGTTCTTTATATCATAATTAATATATGTCAAAGAAAAAAAAATGCTCACTGTTACACCATTCAGGTGATTTCTCTCTGCCACAACGTACAAGAGAAGGAGCACCTTACATCACACATTTCTAGTAAGGAGACACCTTCTTGTTAAAAGGTCACAACTGCCATCAGTGACAACCTTCTCCTTCTATCTCTCTTTCTCTCTCTCTCTCCTTCTCTGTATGCAACAGAACATGGGTCAAGGATGAATGGACTCCATGACATATCTTGGCTTGAAAAACTATCCAGAAAGGCAAAGGTGTGTATATGTATGTGCATGAGTCAACTTAAAAGAAATGGAGAAGAACACTCATTCTTACACCGAATAGTTTATATCACTCTACATAATTATAAAACATTCTACTATATAGTGCAATATTATTTTAAAAATCAAACTAATGCTGTAACTTCACACCCTAGAATAAGTCCACTGCAAGGTGTGCTGCTGACATTAATTGTGCTTTGATAGAAAATGTAATGCGTAACTGGGTTATCTTCAGGCAGTCAAAACTGAGGATATCATTATCATTATCAGAATATCATTATACAATTATTAATCCTTATTACCATCTGTTCCATCATTGATCTCTTACAATTTCAGCAAAATTTCAGCATCCAGGACCCAGCTTCCCCATCAGACCCCCAAATCCTATTCAGGTCTAAATCTACTTATATTGTGGTACAGGGGTTCCCAACTGGAGATAAATTTAACTCTGGTGGGAAAATTTCACCTACCCAGCAGTTAAATTTGCTTAAAAAAACTGAAGTTGCGAAGATCTTAATTAGTTGTCAAAGATGACAAGTCTTACTCTTTCAAAAACTATGCCAAGAATATCTAACATCATAGGTGAAAAGCAAGAATAAGTGTCTCACTGATTGATGCATTCTCGTCAACTCAGTGTGTTTTATTCTGGTACACTGGTATCTGTTCATCATTAGTTGTTTTTAATTAAGTGAAATAGCATTATTATGTGCTATTATTATTGTTATAGTTATTTGAACTTAAAAATAAAAATGTTAAAAACAGTATCTTACAATTTCAACTTTGTGAATTGCTTTTTTATGGTAGAAGTACAAACACAAATTGCTGAACAAAACATGGTGGGGGTAAATTTACTTTAGTAAAGTTAACATGGTGAAAATGAGGTGAAAAAGGCTGAGAACCCCTGCTGTAGTGCAACAATAAACACTACATCACTGCTTTGTTCACATAATTCTTCTTAAATTCGGCATCCTGTTCAATTCATCAGAAGGAGTAAGAGGTTAAGTTCAGTTACCAAGTCATGGCTGTCGGTATAACAAATAGTTCTGTATTCATGATTTGGAAGCCTTTTCTACCAGTGCAGAGAGTAGTGTAATCGGACACCAGTAAAGTGGTGGTGAAAATGGTAATGCACTGTATAGCCATCAGCCAGTGGTATACACTGTGTAACTATACAGTACACTGTGTGTCTTGGGATACTTGTTACTTCTCCGCTACTTTTTAGTTTCCAGTTCTTTGCACTGTTTATGTTTTATACAATTCTATGTAACTGAAGAATCTTGTGACAGACAACAAAAAAACTCTAAAGGACAACAATAGAACAAATTTAGCTCTTGACTGTTGCTGCTCACATCGGTAACTTCCTTTCACTGTACCTTCCTCTGTAACTGGGACCGTCAAATATGAATGCTATTTACCATGGAATAAAACCGGGAACTATTGATATGCATGAAGATGTTTAAACCATGAATATCCCAGGCTGTGAAAGAGGATTACCTAAGTAGGTAAAAATGAGGTAACAGCAAGGCAAGCATAAATTAAGGAGAATACACAATGTTATTTAAGTAAAGTACAAAACCAATAAAATACATAGAAGAGAAACGGAGAAGTGTGAAGGAGAAGAAGAGTCAAGCCAAATCCTTATCTGTGCATGACATGACATCAGGAAAGGGTATGGGCAGTCGCAGTATGTCAAACTCCTTTCTTAAATATTCCAGAATGGAAAAAGACTGGTGAGCAAAAATGGTGACCATTGATCACCACAATCCACCGTTTATGATTCTCCACTCTGTACTGTGCACTGACATCTGTTCAGTAAGATTCTGCTTGAGTTTTTATTGCCTGGTCAGTGAGCTGAGATGATTCCATTTACCTTCCCCAGATATCAAGTTGCCAATTCACTGCTATCCACAGGATTGCCCATCAGGAAAATAACACTGAAGGACTTTCAGAAATGACTACATTCATCCATCATGTCCTTTACTCAAATAGTGGCACACTTGTTAGGTGCTACTATTCTGGGCATTTTACTTTGATCTGAAATACTGTTGCGTGAAGGCATAGAGGTGGTCTTGCTACTGCCTACTGTGAGTGTGCCCTGCAAATAAGCTGGCACCTCATTCTGGCTTTGTTGATTTTATGTTCCAATTGATGCCAAGATAGTCTCTGGTTCTACACAAACCACAGCATGAGAGAAGTAGATTTAAATGAACTGATGGATGTATAACAATATACATTTTACGAGTTTCCTGAATGTTTGTTTATTCATAATAAAAAAAAAATGGCATAAATCTTTTCTTAATAGTTTTTTCAAGGGGTTCCAGAAGATACCTAGAGAGGTTCAATTTTTCCTTACTCTCTATGCAAAAAATAGCAATATCTTGGCATACATTAGCTATAAATGGAACAAGACAAAATATCAAAATTTAGTAATTGCCACAATTCAGATTGTATTTACATAATTTATGTGTGTGTTATTGGGAGTCTAATATCAAAAAGCAATGTCCCATCTGACCCATGTAAACAAATTTGTAACACTGCTGGATGTTATCTCTTTGTGTTTTACAATGGTAAAACAATTACACATAGTATTTAACCTAAACTGTAGGATGTTTTTAGTAAGTCACTTTTGGTTAGTGCTGCTGGTGCTTAGAACTAAAGAGGCATAGGAAAAAACTGAAGAAGAGCAAACCAATTTAAAATATGCTAAGACATGGCTTCTACAAACAACAAATAATGGTCCTGTGGTAGTTTTAAAAAACTACAGACCAACAAAAAAATGGTGGAAAATGGAGTATGATGTAAGCCAAATGTCCTAAAATGATGGGAAAATCACTATGTAGTCTTTACCTTCCTTTAATAATCTTGTTGCCAAGATAGATAGATAGATAGATAGATAGATAGATAGATAGATAGATAGATAGATAGATAGATAGATAGATAGATAGATAGATAGATAGATAGATAGATAGATAGATAGATAGATAGATAGATAGATAGATAGATAGATAGATAGATAGATAGATAGATAGGCACTATACAAGAAATGATAAAAAGATAGAAAAGGCACTATATACCACATACAGATAGATAGCTAATGAAACTGAGATTCTTAAAAAAATGGAAAATCCATGAGTTTCACTAAGGGTAACCATATTTTTCCCAAGGGTATTAAGGAAGACAAAAGAAAGAAAAACAGAAAGAATGAGAGAGAGGAATCAAACACCCTGGCCTTTAACATCTTTTTAAGCGTTGTCAAATATCCAGCAGCTGTCTAATTATTAGAACATTCTTACTTACCTTAACCATGTCACTAGACCGTGACAATAAGGTAGTTGGAAGATGGGGGGGTGGGAGTGTATTTTGGGGTGTCTACAAGGACAGCAAGTTCATCTGTCAAGAGATTGCCCACAGGTTTTTAAATAAGGCCACTCTTATAGAGGAGAACGGAGCAGCAAAAATATAATGTCATTAATCTGCAAAGCCTCTTGTGTCAACCTCCTCATGTTCGGCACAGATTCCTGGATTAGTTACAGGTTTTAGAGGGATGACTGTAGTGCAGTGTCAAACACAGACAATAGAGGGGGACACGCTGCAGTTCTCTGGCAAACAGGATTTTCTGGGGTCACTGTAACACACTGTTACCTGAGCAAAGTCTGTACTGGCATAGAGGCTTTTTAAGCTACCTAATCCTTTTGTTATCAGAATATAGCTGCTTACTGCTTTAAGCAATTGACTCATATTTAATCCAGTACTTCCTCATATAGATTCTCCCTTATTTGAGAAGGTGTCCATCCAACCAAAAATACAAACTTTCAATATGCCTTCTTTTCCAGTATGTAAGTTATTTTTTCACTGTGTACAACAGACTCGTGTGTATAAATATTTCAGTAAGTTAAAACAAATATGTGGCATTCAAATTTCCAACACTGTTTTTTGCTAGGATTGGGTATCAGCACTGATATCCCAATTCGATTTGATTTCAGTACACAATATCATGATTTGATTTGATATCAATTTTATCTTGTTTCAATTAATGGCACTGATATATTTATTTGAAGTGCTTGCTTTTTTAGAGATTACTTAATCATGCATAGAGAACATTAATATAATGTGACAAATTTCAGTAACACTTTATTTAAAGGGTGTGTATATAGTGACTTCATAATATATGTATAGGCCTGGAATGACATTTAAGAAGCAATACTTGATTAGTAATATTATTGCTCTTTTTAAAACAATTCAAAATTCACCAGAATTTAAGTAATATATGTATTGCAACATCAGAGTCCACACATATTATGGGGACTCCATTTTTTAATGCAATGCAATGACATCTACTTTATTAAACATCTATATCATCTTGTGAATAATACTATTATAAAGTAATCAAACATTGTTTTTTAAATACTAAATTTGTTATTCAGTAACCTATTTGTGTGTTATGAATCTCCATGTAGCCACCTTTCAACTAAAGTATTAGCCAATTTTATTCCCCTATTGGGGAATTGAATGAGTTTAAATTAAAGATACAGTGGAAAGACTACAGGTCTTCTACAGGTTAAACATATCTTCACTTGCTCATGTGTAGCAGTCACATTAATCCATCTCAAAAATGTGTCCTCACAGTTCCTCCTCAGACAAAAAGGAAGCATTTTAAAACGGTGATCTAGACTTGGTACATTTGACAGTGGCGTTGGATGAATGGAACTTAAAAGACAAAGAACAAGCCATCGTGACTGATAATGCTGCTAATATGATCCATACAGTACAGCTTATGCAGATATTCACATTGGCTGCTTTGTGCACATGTTCACTTTGGTATTGCAGACTGCTCTGAAAATTCCAATAATTGCGAGCTTCCTTGGCTGGGTGAGGCAAAAAGTTGCAAACTTTTTCCACAGTAGCAGTACAGCTAGCCATGTTCTTAAAGAGAAGCAATGTTTACTGGACTTGCCAACACACAAACCTGGAATTAATGCAGTCCCATGATGGAATAGCACATTGGAAATGCTAAAAAGGTTTTTGGAACAACAGCCAGCCATCTCAGCAGCGAGGTTGCTCCTGGTGTGACTGGCATTCAATGCTTTTGTCTGCAACACATCTGCCACAGGTGCCCAGACATTTTTAATGAAGTGATATGAGAAACTTGGAGATGTTGTTCTTAAGATCTTTATAAAGCCTTGATACTATAACTTCACTCATTTGCTTTCTGGTTGGTAAAGCATACCACAGTTCCAAAACCTACGTCATTTGTCGAACATACTTGTTTTCAACAACAGTATCTTTACACTACTATAGATTCTGTTATTTTTTTGGGCATGAGGTAAATTAAATGGAAATTGGAGCTAAATGCTGTCTCAAGTGCAGATTGTTTAGGCTCTACTCATTTGATGTCGACTGAGATTATGTTTATGGTTGAGGTCAGGATAAATGATTTCTCAGATTTGTTGTGTTACAACAATACTTAACTTGTGAGTTGCACAGCTTACATATGACTTTGCTTGTATCCAGTTGTTCTTTAATGATGCACTGTTTGAATCCATAGTAAGTCCACACAGTATAGGTGCTAATTTCAAATGAGGAGGACACACTATTTTATGCAAGGTAGTAAAGTGATTTTTTCCGTAGAAAGCCTTAACAGGTGCATTAGCGACATCTACTGGATCGGATGCCAAAAATTAAGACAAGGAAAAATCTACATAGCAATTGAGCAGGTGAGAGATTCACGAGATTGATCTTGGGACTTTAAGTATCGATATTGAATTGTTTCAATGAAACACAACGATTAATTGGAAAAGCGATATTTTTACCCAGGCCTAGTGTTTACTTTTTTATCATTAACAAATATAAATAAACATATCCCTGCAAAGGACTAGCACTCCATCTAGGATTTGTTCCCACACCTGTTGCTGCCAGTTTAGGCTCTGTTCCTCGGATCCTGAATTGAAAGTTTAAGAATGGTATGATTTAAACATATCACACAAGAACAGCCTTTGGCTCAGTGCAACACCAAAATGAAATAAACAAGGTCAGGAAATGGAGTGATGGATGGATGGAGGCAGGCAAGCTAATAGAGACAGGATTTACTGGTAGTACCTCATAAGCACAGGGAGAATGTCAAAGCTTGACCAAGGCAATAGTCTAACAAATCTGAAGTTTGTAAATAATAGTATATAAGGGTAAGGCATTCCCTGTGTTTTACTAACAAAGGTTGATTTGTTAACATGGCTGTTTTTCCACATTTATACAGGAAATTGAGATTGTAACAGCAATAAATAAAGTTTTATAGTAGTGCGTAATGGGAAATATTTGAAAAAAATATTTTCTTCTCTTTTATGTCAAAATGTAGCCATCATATTGGGTACATGTCAAAATTTTACTGCATCAAACGATAGCATCCAAAAGCTATTGCACTAAGCTTGTACTACGAAATCTTCCTCAATAATGCAGGAAGAAAATGAATATTTTTAAAATATCAATTCAACTTAGCTCATATAAATAATGTCTACTAAACAGTAATAAACACTCAAAGACATGGACACCACTACATACGTTTCCATACCTTATATGTGTACATGCTCACATTATGTACTGTAAAATATGCTATGCACAGGGCCTGTAAATTGTGTTTGGGATCTGCTGTCCTCTTTTGCATGATTTGAGCTTGTCATCATCTGGCCCTCAAACACACACGCATTATTGTTATCCAAGGAGGTGCTGCAGTCACTTCATGTGGTTCACACATTAAATATTACTTCATGTATATATTTACTAATTTGGTTAATTCCAGTTTGAGAATCATGGGGATCCACACCCAACCCAGAATCATGGAGCGAAAGGCAAGAACCCACATTGGCTGGCAAGTCAGTCCATTATTGTGCACACTTACACATACAGGCAAATTCACTCATGCCAAGCCAATTTAATTGCCAGTTAACCTAATTCATGTATTTTTAGTTTGTGAGAAAAAAGACAGTACCAGGATAAAAATTCTGCAAATATGGGAAGCTCGATAGGCAGGCAGTGTGGCATAGTGGCTAATGCTCTGAACTTCAAACACTAAGGTTGTAGGTTTAAATCCTGCTACTAAAGTACCATAAGCAATTCACTTCAACTTCCTGTGCTCCAAAGGGAAAAAATACAAGAAATGTAACCAGCTCTATCTCAAATGTTGCATGTAACCTCAAATAAGTAAATGTAAAGATCCAATATATGAAGAATGAAATTCAAACCATGGAGCTTTGGGATAGTACCACTAATCAGCCATTGTGCCACCCTATATCATTTTTATATATTTTAGAAAATTTAAAATGTTTATACTGCATACACTTTTTAACAAAGAACATCAAGTACCACATTTATGTTAGAGGCAAACTCTAATGCAACATAGTCTATCCCTCTATCCATTTTCTTAATGCATTGTTCACTCAATTGCATTTATCAGAGCATTACTGACAGAAAAGTAGGAACCATTTAGCTGCTTTAGACTATTAAAGGGTGTGCTCACTCACTCAAAATATCTCATTCTGTCCCAATGATTGAATTTTGATTGCTAAACAACCCAACAACATAAATTTGGCTACTAGAATAAAGCCACAACCCCTTCAGCAGTGTGAGAAAAAATTAAAAACTGGAACACCTTGTCTCTCAGCAAAACATAAAATTATGTAGATAAACTTGATATCCATAAACACCACTTAGTTCTGATGTGAAAGTGAACATGTTAGGTTAGGATGTGTATAACTTTTATTTTTTGGTTCACCTAAATTATTCAGTGTTTTCCACAAAAATAGCAATACTCTAAGAAATAGGGCACAAAACCAAATCCTTGTGCTCAGCCATCCAGCAGATACTATTGACACTCCACACTGTCTAAAGTGGCTACAAGATAACATAAGTTATCTGCAATGGCTAACCATTTTCAATAACCTAGCCAAGTATTAATCTTTTCTGCAAATTGACTAATGGATATTTTTAATTTACGAATTTTTCATAACGTGCATGCCGTTACTGCATACATACAAAAGTATGAGAAATGTATGTGTGTCTGGTACTACGCGTACATGTGTATTCATGTATACAACATTTACAGATCTGCTCAATGTCATTCAGGGTTGCTAGGGCCAGAGCAGCACTAGGCGCGAGCAAAACAACCCCGATGCCAGTCCACAAAAGGGGCAATTTAGACTCAGCAGTCAACCTAACGCATATCTTTGTCATGTGGAAAAAATAACTAAGTACCCTGACTAAAAAACAATACACACACAGGGGAAAACACACAAACTCTACACAGGGAATGACATGGCCAGGACTCCAATTCTTGACTCTAACTATCGCTATCACACTCGCAGAAAACTTTATTTAAAAACTTCTGTGATACGCCATCCATCCTAATTTTACCAAAATTATGGAAACTTAGTCTGATCAAATGTAGCACTTTGTTGCCTGCCATTGTCAGCACATACAACATATTACATTCCTGAGGCTCCACAGTTTTACATACCAAGCAGACATCTAGAGAAACGTGATGTGACACTAAAACAGAAGGCCATTCATTTGGTCACTGTAAGTTTAAAAGAGGCTCACTTCCTCCTTAACTGACATGACAGAAGGAACCCTGGGGTGTTGATCCACAGGCTCAATAGATGGCAGGTGTGTAGGGTGCAGAGTTGGGTGTGAGGGGAGAGTTAACATTTGCAGGGCACTCATTTTTATGATTGAGCGCCATCCAGCTCCATTGTCATGAAAACATTAAAGAAGCTGAAGAAGGAGAAAAAAAAATTCTTTCAAGTACAGACTCTTCAATACCTAGACATCTGCTCCTAGAAATATGTTGAAACAGCTGCTGTAACCTGCTGTTCTTTTGATCACTGGAAAGCAGCATTACGTTTTATTAATTTTCAATTTTCAATGGTTGGAATCTGTCCTGTGGGCCTCATGCTTTGCACTGTAAATATCTAAATGTCTATAAAACCTGTGCAAACAACCTCACCACCAGGCCGATAAAATAGGAGCACAGACAGACAGATGTCGGCATATTAAGAAACTGTAAATGCTACAGAATTTCACTTAAATGACTACTACATTCTCCTTCACTTATGTGAGAGCGCTGACCATATAACGAAAGGCCTCAACTGACAAAGCCCGTTTCTGGGGCAGAACTGGTTAACCTGGCCCATCATGAATCCAGTGCCATATAAATCAGAAAGAATTTATGAAGACAGCCTGAAACGGCTCGCAGGTTGGTCACGGCAGGAAGGAAGCCCGTGTGTCCAAGTTATGTTGTTTTAAGGATTTTTTTTTTATTCAGCTGCTCAGGAAGGAAGCCGGGGTCTGCGTTTCAACTCAGAGACCACTGATTACTCATCCTCGCTTTATATCATTTTCTTTTATCTCTCCTTTTATCCACCTCCTCTCTGTTTGTCTCTCTATACCACCATGACTCCTGCTTTTTGAATTTGCCTCACACTGTCATCAAGCTCCAGTATATACATATTTTAAAAAGGTAATGAGGAACTCCTATGTCCTGAAAATATTTCACATTTATTTGCATCTAATGAATGTGCATAAAGCAGCACACACTGCATACGACCTTAGTAGGAATGTGTTTAGCCACCACGCAAACATTAAAGGCCACCTGCAGCTTTCCATGCCTGACACCCGTACCTCTGGACAAATGGGGCTGTAAACCCAAATACACGGTATGATGTCAGCGTCAGCCCTATGTATGTTCAGTATTTCTGTCTCCTAGCCTTAAAAGAATGGCACCTGGCTGGCTATGGAGATGACCACACATCTGGAACACGTCAAGGCACGAAGTTAATGACTAACATACTGAGCATCAGTCCCAAATGCCTTGGCTCTCTGTGCCAGGAGATCAATCCACTGCACCCATGTGCCCATTACATTTATTCTAACCATCTTCATCTTCCACTTGTGAGCCTTGGGACAAATTAAGGCTTGTAACATTAAAAGCTACAAAGCAATTTTTAACTTATTTATGGATACTACTACTAGTATGGCATCTTTCATTTTGATTTCTTATTCACAAAACAGTATGAACCTTTCCATCTGGTGTAATTTACATATCTAGAGGGAAACCTTTAGAAGACATGAAGGTGACCTTGTCTTCCCTCTTCTGCTGCCATTTGAGAATACATGTGGCAGTAAGTAAGGTCTCGTTATCTAGCACACCCACGGAAAAAAGAATTGGAAAAAGTGGAACAATGGCAAGGTGTGTGGTAACTCATGCAACATAAGGCCAAAGACTACTCAATCCAGAGGTACCTTAAACAGTTGTGTCCAACTTGAGAAATGTCAGTTTGCCTAAGTGAATAATCCTATCTGCTGTGCTACCTAGGCTACAAAATAACACTTAGATTTTTTTCATGATGTTTCACTGTATAAAATCCTTTCATAAAAAAGTATGTTCTACCCCAAACGCCACTTCTGTTCACTGAGTTACTCATTTGGCCACCCTCTCCCAGCACTCTATGCTTATATAATCTGGAAGGTGATAACTGACAAATAGCCTTCACTGTTGGAGAAAAAACAACCATGGATTATTAAGAGAAATGCTCAGATTATGGAACATGTATTTGGACAATGTGTCAGTGTAACTAGAGCCAGTGCAGATGGCATTTTAACTAATTCAATTTATACAAAACCAAACATTACTAAACTTTATCATTTATCTTTTGGGATTTCACTCATGAGTCTGTGTGTAATTTTGTTGCCACCAAATGGGCACTGACTCCTTTGTCAGTCTTGACAAGAAAAATGTGTGTCTTTTTATGTGTAACAATCAAGGGTTTTAAGATCATTGTCTGAAGAAATTGCCTCTCAAGCATTTGCTGAGCCATCCTTCTAGTATATATTGTGTCAGTCTCTAAGGCAAAATTGTGTAGATTGGCAATACAAAATTAAAGTGTTCTTCGCATGTTTTCATTGATTTTCTGCATCCCATCAATTACGTTATGTGAGATATGTGGCCTTCTTATTAGGCTAGTCTTTCAATCCTTACTTTAATGTTTAAAGGAAAGTTAGACATTTCCTTAAATTTAAGTTTAAATATAAGGCAAAAACATCTTTTAGGAAAAAAAAGTGTGGAAGTAAATCCATAAACACATTCAGATCATTCTGCAAATGCTTCCCTTTTGATTTTTCTGCTCAGAAAACATGCATCCTGAAGGTCACAAAATACAATTTGAAAATTCTGTATCCCCGCATCAAAAAATATTGAAAGCGCATCTTCCCAAGGCCTTCAAAGTTCAACTCTGCAAGTCACTTTCACTTGTCTGGGCGGCTCTATCTCAGAAAACCCATATCGAAACAAATCACTCTCCATCCTGCAGATTCAGAAACACTGTATATTACCCTGTCATCCAATGTCACATTTTAAAATTAGACGAGACTTAAAACAGGGATGTGCATTTTGTATGAAGATGTGATCTGAAAATTCACTGCTTTTCAGTATTTCACAGGCTGACATGGTCAGCTCTCTGTTCCAGATAAGACATCAAGTGGCCTCAAAATATGTTTAACGGATCACTGATCAACATACGGTGCAGGGAAAAGTCACTGGAAAATACTATTTTGTGATTTTGCAATTAAAATATAAAGAAGAAAATACACCTTTTTAAGTATTAAAAATTCTCCAAAACTGTATTCAAAAACAATATGGAATAGAATCCTTAATTGTCTAAGGGTATGTAAGTCTTTTTCACCAGGTCCTGTTGCAGAGAGGCTGTATGTCATGTTCCTTATGTTGTTAGCTTGTGCATGATTATATAATAGAGTAGAAGAGCATGTCAAGTACTGATGTCACATCCTGGATTGTTTTCTACCCTGTCCCTAAAGTTTCTGGTATAGAATTTTGCTTTGCATGATGTTGAGCTGGAAAAAATGTGTTCAGTAAATGGATGAAAGGAAGTCTAAATTATGGAAAGACAGACAGTTAAACCCAAAGTAAATATTATCATTTGTTCAGTCCTACTATTTTGCATGCACAACTTTTATAGACTTCAAAAATTTTTAAATATTGCATGTTGTCTAATTGTCTCTCTAACTAAACACATAATAAAATATTGCAAACAAAACAAACCATAGTTTCATGCTGAAACCATACTGAATACTTCCACATAATCAAAAGGGAAAAATTGGGTCAAAAGCTGTGCTCTTATTACAATTGATACAAAATAATAACAACTTTTATAATAAGCGGGTGAACTATGCTCCTGAAAATATCTCCCTCAACCTTTTAAGCTACTTCTATATAAAGGGCACAAAACTCTTAATAAGGAGATACAAATAATAAAATTTGATTTCAGCATCAGTTCTAATTCACAGACTTGGGAACATGCATAGAGTCTCCTGTTTTCTAATATGGTACAGTGAGTACAAAGAATCAGACCTGGCCAAACTCATACATAGGAACCATTAAGCTAGTTTCCCAAGCACCCCTGCAAATCAGATAAGCAAATGGAGTTGGGCACTCGAACAATCCCGGAAGTCCAGCACATTATACTCAGACATCTACTTTATTTCTCTGAACTTGCCTAAAACCTTGACACCACGGACTGCACATGTAGATTATTTGTATCTGTTTCTGTACCACATTGTTGGCTTCCTGCTTAGCAGCATCAGGTAAAGCCTGATTATGTGCTCCAACAGCCTGGCACATCACTGGGATGCCTGGCTGGTAAATGCTGCTTGGCTTTGAGTGGGACTGGAATGGCTGGCTATGGTGGATTGGAACTTAGTAAAAAAACTGGTGATTTACAAACATTAGATAAATGCAATTTAAAGGCTGAATGAACAGAATATAAAATGACTATATTCTTAATTAATTTTTTTTTTCACTTTTACACTAGAATTAACACAAACGCTAGCATTAAATGTGGAATATCTAATACATTTTAATTGCATTTAACACATCTGACAGTCTAGTGCCGATCGGTCCACTCCAATTACACTAAATGAATGCCAGCTTACTTACCATTGAAAAATGTATTGTTGATACACAGTGAAAAATCCCATGATCAAGGCAGATTTTTTATTATTAATGGAAGCTTTATCAGGCTGAGAAAGTGGTACTAACCAAGAATCACTGAACCAAAGAGACCCCAGCCAGTTAACTGGTGCAAGAGATAGACATTTAATGCAGCTAAATGAATGAGCTAACTATACCACAAGTTCTTGAACATCTCAGAAAGGACACTCTGTCCTGCATGTGACAATCTGCAGTGAGGCCATCACTCAAGAAGAAATGAACTGAAGTGTCTTATACAAATGTGATGGAGGTTCAGTTTCAACAGCTGACATCACAAGTTAGAAATCAGTATGACAAAGGAATACATGCAGGCTTTAGAATGCAATGGAATGTAGTGGAAGAGCAAAAATCCTGCTTCTGTAAAAAGACAGCTATACAAAGCCATTGATAAGGCACTTGACACTTTATTTGATCTGAAGAGCCAAGTAAAACACATATCTGCAGTAATGTTTGACTGCACCGTCTACCAGTAGTGCTTCACCAATATCAGAGTTATTGTGTAAAGGGTTGTGACACTCTCAAATGTTACACCTTAGGAAATGACACAGATTTGAACCAATATGATATGGTACCATTTAACTGTGTAAATGCTCATGAATTGCAGAAAATATTTATAAAAGGATTCAGATGCAAGTCTGGATTCTACTGAAATGGCATTCCTATTTATTTATATTCATTGTTCTTGAATGACAATATAGCTGTTTGTGAATTCAAATTATCTGATACCACTCAAAAGCAAATCTGAAAAAAAACTATATTTCAGCATTTGACTTGAAATTTAATAGTCATGTAAACCTCTTAAACTGCAGTAAAATGTTATGGATTTGGATACGTTTGAAATGATCACTGCTTCCTGGTGTTGCAAATGCTCATGATCCAGGACAAATGCTCCTGTCAAAGAGTGAGCAGAGACCTGGGTAAAAGAAAAATGGAAGCATTGTTACTGTAAACATTAATGATGCTTTGTAAATGTGCCTCTTGGTGAAATGGTAATGGTGAGATTAGAAATTGCTGAAAATCATATTATAAATGGTCTTGGCACAGTTCTCAAAGAGGCAACACATATCTGGATCAGCTCAGAACAGCAACCTAAATACTAAATATCTACATTAACCTTTCCTCTTTAGTGAGGAAGCATTTTAAATCATTTGCTACAGTAGTATCAATAAGCAATTTGCACAAAGGGCATCAAAAATTGTCTCACACATCTAGATCACTAGGTGAAGGCAGTCATTAAAAAAGATCACAGCAAAAATTTTAATAGTTAACAATATCTGAAATGACTGAAACTAGCATTCTAAATATTTAAAATGCACTGTAACTTTTCCTGTATGGAGTGGAATGAACAAATTCACATTCAGCTGGAAGCATTTGAAATGACTGTGTAACACAATTGCATTAGTTATTATGACGAAGGGCATCAAATGCTCATCATACAGAGATAGTTCAAATCTGGATCAAATGACAATGATAGCTTTTTAAAATTGTTCAGAATGGCATTTTAAATGCTCACAACATAAATATCCCTCTTAGGGTGGTAGTGATCCAGATTAGAATAAATGAAAATATTGAAACATTCAGAAATAATATTGTAAACACGGCAATGCAAATTTTTCTTTCTGAAAACCATACAAACTTGGATCAGCAATGATAGGATGTGAAACTAGTCCCCATGGTGTCAAGAATACTCATGCCATGCTGAAAACACTCCTATTAGTGATATGGGTGAGTGGCATATTCTAGAAATGACCACCTTACATTTTCTTAAGTCATTCTGTACTGTGACTAACATACAGTGCAGTAGTTCTGATGTTACTTGTCATTACTGACGCAATGTTCTGTCCATGTCTTTGAATGTTTCAGCCTTGTCTCTGTCTTTTGAAAATCACAGAGACAGTTTATGAAAGCCATCCTGTGATGCATTTTAACAATGTGTACTGTCCATCTGATCCGCTTTCCTTTTCTGATGATGCTTCTGTGTTGTATTTCAAAGTCTGTTATGCTTACATATCATTGTGATATAGAACAGTAGTGCTATGGCTAAGTTTAAATTTTCTGATCTAACTGCCAATAATCACTTTGATCATTTTCACTAAATGATGATTCAAGACTTTCTTTAATTCTTCCTTCCTCTTTTGTTATTTGCCAAAATTTAAGGAATGTTGTTGTAACAAAATACCTACATATTCAGAATATTTCTGGAGGTGAAGCATTACTGGTTCAATTTTACAGCTTTCACTGTGAGACATGACCAATAAATGTATTTTGATCAGCAAGCTCAAGTGAAAGGAGAGGGAATTATTTGGAAAATAGTCATGAGACAAGAATTACCACAACATTTTATAGTAACTATATACTACTTTACATGTTTTGATCATGCATTATTAAAAACAACATAAAAAGTAAAACTGATTAAGTAAGGTGGGTTTGGGATACTTACAGCGCTCATTGCGATCCTCTGGACTAGAGGAGGTCTCACGATCAGACAGAAGGCCGGACACTGCAAAGATTTTCTTCCCAGCATCTTCACTGGCCTTTAATGACCCAGGAGAGCTGGATGGGATCTGTGTGCCACCATAGTCATACTCCTTCCCATCAGCATCTGAATAGCGCAGGTGGGGTGAGGCATCTGCCTCCAGGCAGCCTTTCAAGCGTTTGGCAGGAGTAAATGCTGACTGGTAGCCACTGCCATCACGGTCGTCTGGAGCTGAGGCAAAAGGCCGGAAGGCGCCTACCCCACTGTGATTGAGCATGCTGATTGGGGAGCAGTCTAGATTAGGAGGTGCAAACTGGGGGTGAAGATGCAGAAGGGAAGGAGGAAAGTCACGATTAGGGAACCCTCCTGGAACAGCTCCCTGGCGGTGATACATGGAGGCAAAGGTGTAGGAGCCATTAGTGAAGGGAATGTGCACCTCTTTATCGACAGACACAGGAACGCCAAAAGGACGTGGCTGCTGGCAGGGGATTGATGCATCACGGCTGGCTTCTGCAGTAGAGGCCAGCACCATCAATGCTGGAGATGCCAAAGGGTTTGGCAGATAGGAAGAGCTTTCCATCTTAAAGGCGGCTCGGTGTAAGTCCATTTTCAGATGTGCCTTGTCCCCTGAAATGAAAATCAGCAAAATGCGGGACTGAAGTGGGTGACAGCAGTGGCAGGTCAGTCACAGGCTGGAGCTGGGGCCAGCAGAACTGCTTATAGCTAACAGCCTGTCAAAGAAAGGTCATTCTTGGTGTAGAAACCTACAAAGAAAAAGGGAGATTTTGAGCACCCCAACTTCATTAAAATAAGCTTTGAATTGCTATGAAACTTGAAACATAATTTGTGCTTTAGACATTAACTAGTTTAACTGTGCAAAATTAACAATTTAGACAAACAGTATAACATATCTAAGGGGCCTTGAGAATTGTTTTGGTAGATCTGTCCATGTTGCTTTATTCTAACAACTATTTACACATTATTTATAACTGCCCTCATTTCAGTCATCCATAATTTAATAAACATTCTTCTTAGATCCCAGGTCCAGAGAACTACAGCTGAAATGAACCTCTGCCTCAAGTAGTCACAGTGCAACCCTGCTGTTTTGCAGTTCCCAGTTTTAACATATAGACCACGCCACATCAAGCACAGATAAGAGCCCTTTGTAATTCATGAATCCCATATCTGCGCCTCCATCTCATAAATCTAGCTCCAGTCCTGCGTTGATTTCTTGAACTTAATGGCTTTCCGGAAAAAGATCTGATAAAGATGTCCATCTCTGATCATCATATATATAGAATAAAATTCACATGAATACATTAACTCCATCTTCCTTTGACTGAACAGTTAGAATTAACCTTTGTTGACTGTTGTCTTTACAACAAAACTTTACATTAAAAGTGTTTAAATAATAAAGCTACACTATAATGTGTGTTCAAAACAAAGATGCATATTTATGTATATCTGTCGAGTCAAGCAAAAAAGGTCAATTCACATTTACCACAATGATACTGGAGTGTATGGCACATCCCAATTATTTACTCAAGGTAAACTGGAATTATTATAGTATGGCAGGAGATGCACAGGTTGCACTTTTAAAATAGCATATTATAACTGAAAAAACGGCTTTCTTTTTAAACAGTTTTGGTGATTCAAAACTTTCATTTCATTTATTGATGTTCAGTTTCTTTAAATGGCAAATTACAGCTGCATAACACATAGAGTGATGGCTTACAATTAACTGGTGAGCCAGCGTTAGCAATGGTGAACTTTGAAAGGGTCAGTAAATGTGTCCTGTGCTTGGATTAACATTAGAAGGTGGATGTCTGTGCTATAACAATTGCAGTAGTTAACCTCTCACCGGTTTACTTCTAAAGGTTCAATTCAACACATACAATAAAGGTGATCTCCTGGGAAACAAGTCACAATGCATGAGAATATTAAGGCAGCAGCTTGTGTTTGAAGCTACAACCCAAATTACCTCAGTTATGGGTGGTGCAATGATTAGTACTGCTGCCTCTGACCTCTAGTGTCCCAGGTCACCACTGTCTAGTCACTGACTGTGTGGAGTTTACAAATTCTCTGAATGTCTGTGTGGGTTTTTTTTTCCATGACATTCTAGTATTCATCCCAATCCCAAACAATATACACGTTAAGTTAACTGGTATCTCTAAATTGTGTCTGAGTAAAATGTTTTGTACTTCTGACAAGGTACTATTTTGATAAATGTGTGGATATTTCAATTTTATTATCATCTCCATCAACATGGCATGTCAGTGTATGGCTGACAGTCCAATAAAACGACACACGATACCCCCTTATGGTTGCTGGAAACCATAAGTACGCCAAGTATTCTATAGATGTGGTAATCACGTCTTCCTCTTCAAAGCCTGTGCCCGACTCTGTACCAACAATCACAAATCGAAGGCAGCATTCTATCTGGAAGGTTTTAGAATTGACAGACAGTTTGTTTTGTTTTATTTCACATCTCAGGTACATTATCGGCAGAAACTCCAGCACTGCAATAGAATCTGTGCCTGTATGTGAGCAAAGTGAATTCCTGGAGAGTCACTTCAGCAGAAGACTGAGGCCATCCTTCAGAAAAACAGTGCTGCACTCCTACGGACCCCAGCAAATCCTTTGTCTTTGTGCAACACATAATGGGAACAGGTAGTATTAGTTATAAAAACAAGTAACTTAGGAGAGTACAAAGCTCTAAAAATCACTACCAATATAAGCACAGCTTGGAATAACAAAAAAAAAAAGAAAATATCAAAGCAAAATGTTATAAGAAAGTGACAAATGTGCCATGTCTTTGACAGATAAGATCTGATGAGCCAAAAGAAGCTGCAGGGCATGTTTAAAAAAATTACAACTCCTGCTAAAGAAAATTAACAAATGCTACTGACGACCCCAAACGATGAATCATCACACAAAAAAATAAAGACTTTGAGATGAAAGCCAGAAGCTGCCAAGCCTTATGCTAGATTTCTTTTTCTTTTTTAACCTTTACATTTTAATACTAAAAAAAGTACTTATGTCTATTAACTCTGTAAAATACATTCAGTGATGTCCATGCAAACGTGAGCCACATGATGGACAAGAAATGATCAGGAGGAACAGGGAATTATACAATGTACCATTTTAACAGTCATGGCTATCTATCTATCTATCTATCTATCTATCTATCTATCTATCTATCTATCAATCTATCGATGCGTTTTTCTCTAAAATTACAGCAAAATTTTTAGCAATTCTGGTTTGAAATTTTGTTAAATCACAAAAAATATTACAAAGTACTGTATTTTGCTGGATTTCTTACATCTTCAAAAAATAACCCAATATACACCGATAATTACACTCTGGAAGTTGTGGTACAATATAATAAAAATTCTGTGCACAGAAGCAATTGCTTGTGGCACATGGTGAACTATTACAGATGTTCATAATGATGACTGTCAACTTGTTTTAACAAACTTTGAACACCCGGATGATCAAGACACAGTAAATGTTGTGACTGATGAGCACAGCTGCTCATGCCCTAGATATGCGAGTATTACTGGTTTTGTGCAACACACCAAACCATTTAGACAAATTTAAATACAAAAGTGGATTGCAGGCATTGTGTAATGTAAAAGTTAAAAAAAAGTCAATAACACACTACTCCGCTTTCCCTGGCAAAGAGTTTAACTTGATTAACCCAAATTAGGGTTCAGTCAGACTATCACAGGATTCACAATTGCACACACCCACAGCAACACAATGATAGTTTTCAATCGCCAGTATATGTAACCTGCATGTTTTTTGGACGTGAGAGGAAAACCAGAGTACCCAGGGGAAACCTGTCCAGACCCAAGAGAACATGCATACCCAACTGAGACAACATCCGAATATGAGCTTCGAATCCAAGGTACTACATTTGTGATGTAGTAAAACTAACTACTACATTATCATGCCACCCTGAAAGCAAATATTTTAAAAGAAATTAATTGTACACACTCTTTAGTGATTACCTGCTATATTTCTGTGATTATTCTGATGATGTTCATAAAAATTTTAATATGACAATTTTTAACTGATGAGCAAGTGTTGCATCTCTGTTATATACAAGAAGCTTTTCATTGTTTCTGAAGTAATGCTTACATTTGTTAATATTTAGGACAGATCACTTATTTCTGATACCATCCAGAAAATGACACATAATGTAAATCAAGCATTTTACAAAAGAAAAACATGATTAAATGTATGAAAGTACAAAAAAATGTTATTCTTAATAAGCACTGGATTGGACTAGTCTTAAGTTAAAAAGTAGATCCTTCCCTGTCAAGAGTCCAGAATTACTCATTGTACAGTTTCATTTTGACACCACTAATCATGAACATTCACAAACATAAAGTTATTTTTTTATTTCCTAGACCTATTGGTATAAAATTTGTGAATCTTCATCAGATGTGGTCTTTTTCTGTCTAATAAAATTACTATACTGTAAACACAGTTATCTTTTGGTTGTTAGCTATACTGCCACTTACTGTTTAGAACTTTAAATAACAGTACCCTCTAACAAAATAAATTAACTCCTTATCATGGTTTCATTAAAAGAAGCATCATTAAGCACATTACAAAAGATAAATAACCAAAATTTCATATAAGACAGGTGTCAGAAAATGAGAGGTAAAAAGAGCCTTATCTGGAGTAAGAGCCCCGAACTGGTAACTCAGTGCAATTTGGTGAACAAAGTTGCGCCACAGAATGAAAACAAAAGCCACTGGACTAGGTTTCTTTCTTATGCACAATCTCATCAGAAAAAAAAACTTCCATTGTATGCCAATCTAAGATACTCACTAGTATTGTAGCTTATAATGGTGACGCCCCGTTCTTCTCTTCCATCTGGCATAAATTCATTGAAGTTTACCTCTCCTTTGAATGGCAGGGAAGATAAGCTTAAAAAAAAAACAAAAAACAAAAAATAAAAACCAGCTCATCTTTCACTTTTTTTAAAATTTATGCATAAAGCTACTTTGTGTCTAACTTGTTTAGAAAGTCAGGTCCCAGGCCCTATTGCCCCAATCACATCCTCGGCACTGGTAAAATAATAAAAGTGACAAAAATTGAGACCCATCATTTAGATGCCAAGACAGGGTTGTAAAATACAATTAAATAATTATGCTTGCTTGATCACTTTGCAAATAATTACCATAAATATCACTTTTCTTATTTGACTACCTCTAATCTTCCTGCAGCTCTGGGAGCTTTCTCTTCCTGTGGCATTTGGAGCAAACATTTATAGTTTAGAGTAAAAAACAAAGAGAGCGTGAGACAGAGAGAGACATTTATAAAAATACCAAGGTTTTCTTATTACCGTTTTCTCATGGAAATGAAATGCGGTGAGTGGTACAACTGTTTTAATACATAAACAAGAGTTTATCTCCTTCAAGCCTTTTGCCTGATGCCATTTGATTTTGGAGGTAAAGAACAGAGGATATAAAAAGTGAATTTAACTACATCATCAAAACAGGCATGTTTTATTTTTTGCGGAATGCTTTCGTATAGTTATATTGGTACAGTGGTTAAAAATTCAGCCTCATTGCTAGATGAACCCTGGATTGATTCCAGGTCACTGATTGTGTTTTTCATGCTCTAAGTTGGAAATTATTGAAGAGTGCTATACAAAAATGCACTGAATTGAACTGTACTGAATGTTCTCCACAACCTTCTGAGGGTTTTCTCCCACACCCTAATCACATTCGGGTTAAGTTCACTGATGAAATTGGCTTGACATTAATGAAAGTGGGAGTGAGCTTTCTCAGCAATTGGCTAACATCAAGGCTGATCCCAGCATTGCATCTAATACTGCTGAGAAAAGTCCCTGCTCCATGTTACAAATGTCCTGCCCAAAGCCAGTTCATAAAGTGTTAATATTTCTCCTTATGTTGTGGTTTACCTCCTACATCGCATAGGATAACCGGTGAATGAAAACCGGTCTGAATGTGGAGGTGTGCTTATAAGTGCGCCTTCCATAGAGTTGGTTTGTGCCTTGCAGCCAGTACTAACAGAATATGCTGTATTCATCTACAACGCTAAAACAGGATAACCAATTTCAGTAATGATATGTGTGTAGATATTTTTTATTTAGTTTATATTACATAATACTCTCATAAATACACATACTGTAATGCAATTCAGGGTCATGTGGGAGGCAAGAACATACCCCAAAAACACTGGGCACAAGGCAAAAAGCAACCTTAGGCATGGCACATGTCCATCAAAATGCCCAGTCACACAGGGCCAATTTACAATTGCTTTAACCTAACCAGTACATCTCTGAGGATGTATAAAGGATACCTTGTGAAACACACATACAGAGAGGATACATGGGTGCAGGATTTTAACACTGCACACTGGTCTAAACGTCAGCTGTGCAACTCAATACCTTCTTCATAAACATCTCAATCTATTCTTTAACTCCCTTATTCAGTTCAGAGTTCTAGGAAACTGGTAAAACTGGGAACAAAATGAAAACCAATCCTGGATAAAGTGTCAGGTCATTGCAGGATTTAACCATGCAAGCATCCACAATCTCTCACATTGGGTCAATACAGATCCACCAGTCAACCTAACATACACTTCTTTGGGATGTGGGAGGAAAACCAGTGTACCCAAGGGAAAACCCACACATAACAATGCCTCGCAGACAGTTTCACTATATTGAAAATTTCCTTAAAGAGAGATTATATTATGAAGGACAGCAGTCAGCTTTTCCAGTTTTTGATGCTGTATTACACTGTGTTGATGGGATTCACAGAAAACAAAGTATGAACATAATAATTAAAATATCTGCAAATATCTGTTTTTGACCTAGTGTATGTTTTTATTCACAGACCTTGGCAATTCTCAGTGAACACATCATCTTTAGAAATTCAGCCCACTTCTCCAACTGAATAGTAAGACCCGAGTAAAGTCTTATTTAATTTTTTTTAATAAGCCATGAAATACTGTTTTTTTTTATAAATGTATGTTTTTACGTTAAATTTTATTTCATGTAGACCTTTTCAAAATGTGCACAGTACAAATGTTGTGAAAAAGTGTTATCTTAGTGCTTGCTAAACAGACAGTGATGCATTACAATCCAACAGGTTTATAGATTGTTTTTAACTGCTTTGATCTTTGAATTGCTAACAGTTGGACTTCCATGGTCCCTATTCTTTTCAGCTGTACGAAAGAATTACAAAAAAACAACATATAAATATTGCACTACTGAAAATGCTATGAATGCACACACAAAAGTCTGATCGAACAGATGCAAACATAAAAAGCAAATGGATTATTCAATAAAACAACGAATATGATAATGCAAAAGCAGTCATTCATAAAATCACTTTCAAAATTCTAGTGCTTGGAAAATATACACACGCAAAATTCTACCGAGCAGACCCCATTTTATATAGTTCCTTTCACAGGGCAAACCATCAGAAGGTGCAATGTATAACAAGAATGCGATACACAGTAAATCCAGCACAAGGGCATTCAAATACCTAGTAAAGCCGACTGAAATACATAACAGCAAATTACCCAATAGAAAGAAAACAAGAGTGGAATTATAATTTTTGAAAACATTACTTACATTAAATTAATTTCTATAAATATTATTAAATATGTAATCTTTATAAGATGATATCACAGTTGGACTGCATTTCAGAGTAACATATCAGTTTCACATTGTTTCCTATACAACTACAGTATCTCTGTCTTCAAATCTGCATCCCATTCCCAAAATTCTCAACTGTTTCAGGCTATACCTTCAAAAATTACAATTTGTCATTATCTGCCAGTGGTTAATGGGAAGTGGACCAGGGCAGGAAGGAACAAAATGGTTCTTGTACTGACAGTATAATCACTGTCAGACTAAAACAAACAAAACTGCTTCACATTCCTATATGTAAATTTTAATATTTCTTCATTGTCAATATTTCAGTTTTTTAAAGCATTTTCACTACTGTTAATACTAAAGTAAATACCAGCCTTTCAATTTACATTTTTCCAGTTTCAATCTTAAACATTCCATTTATTCGTTGCTGTGTATTTCACCGTATCGTGTGTATATATACTGTATATATATGTAATTTTTTCTTTTATTTTTACCACTCACTCCAGAATTTAATAAAACTATCAGAGTATGTTACACTCAATAGAAATTCCTTGTGAACAGTTTGTGATAATTTAATCTACAGACAGTTACATTATGCTGTTGGTGGCTGCATTCTCAGGTTACCAGCACATACTCTGTATCATGATCTGTTCAATAAAATTAAATAATTGCTAAACTTAATAAAAAAAAATCACCAGAGACAATTGAATTGTGTTTTTTCCAGTGGTTTTTTTTTGTAATTTGATAAGTTTTTACAGTAATTTTCAAAGCACATTCAGATAACACTAAGAAGCTCAGTAATGGATTAATAAAGGTGCATCCATCACAGATAGCCAGAAAAGAAAAACAGCCAATTTGCCACTTTAAAAAATATAAAAATGTCAGGCAGTACCCTAGTGTAAGGTACACCAAAGCTTTTTTAGCAGAAAGAGAAATGGAGAACAAATAATTAAGTCACACAGTAGAATCTAAGCTTTTGCTTTTACAAGCAAAAAGGCTAGTTGTAAGGTGCCCTGCCCACATCGGACACAGTTAATAATTACTTTAAAAATTGCTAATAATTTGTATATCTCTGATGTAGGCTTCTGACTAATACAGATGCACTCCTGCCATTTTTCTACTGGTGTGTGGTTTCCCATTTATGTGTGTCAAGCCAGTCTATTTAGGTTTCCAGACATCTGAAACACTAGCATGGTTGTAAGCGATATTAGGCCAAATGCCGCAATCTCATTGATCAAAGATACCACTCATGATGAGAATATTTTTTTCTCTTGTATAGTTTTCTTTTTATTTTATTTTCCTAATCTAAACATCAATCCTTTGCATGACTGAACACCTCCTGCCTTTTTGTTTAATTACTTTTCCCTTTCTAGCATCTGCATGAAAGATTGGATTTCAATGAAGTGTTTATTAGTGAGCCTCACTATAGGCACCCCATCAAAAATGAGTCCTTTTTTAAAGTTATCTCTTTACAAATTTTGCTCTGTGAGTTTATTCAAATCCTCAGTAATTATGACAATATATACATGATCACTTACTAACTTCACAGTATCTTAAAGGCTCGGTCATCAAATCTTATCCAATTCAATGTTTTGTTGCAGTGTTATATTTTATACTGATAAAGAGGTACGCTGTGAAACTAATTTAAGGGCCATTTACCCTTAAGGTGGCAGTTAAGAATGCTTCCAGTGTTTCTTTAGACCCAGCTCCATAGACATACAAAAACACTAAGCAAAACTCCTTTAATTGTTCTACAAAAAAAGTAAGTGTTTTATTCCACCAGCTCTCTTCCCGATTTTTAATTCCACACCGTGCACAAATCCAGATTAAAATAACTCTGGCTATTGATCCAGGCACTGGAATTGACATTAATTTTAGTTCACTTCTCACTTTGCAAAGAGATCAATAGGAAGCAATAACAGCTGACATCGTTGCTGAAAGGGATAGAAAAGGAGGACTCAGGACAAAAATCGAAACCTCGCCAAATAAATCATCTGTTACTTTCCCCCCTTTCTTTCTTTCTTTCTTTCTTTCTTTCTTTCTTTCTTTCTATCTGTTCAGTTCACATCAGGCAATCTGAAAATAAATTCTGGCCATTACTGCACTAAATACATAGATGAAGAATCAATCCAAAGAAAATTGAATTGTAGTTAAGAAATTATGTGATAAAGCTTGATGTGGTTTTGTACAAAAAGGTAACACTAGCAATCATCTACAGTGAAAAGAGGAAAGAAATGAATGACGTAGTTAAATAAAAACTAACATATGTAGATATTAAATAAAAATCATGCTTAGTCCTTCAATAATAGCAGCATCAATGTCATGCCTACTGGTTTTTAACTAGACTGTTCTTAAACATTTTACTGTCTAACCCGTGGGTGATCAGTAAACCAAATTGTGGCAAATTGTTCCTAATTGACTCATGACTCCGCAAAGCTCCCTGTTGCCTCCTATTCTTTATTTCATTGTATTAGCTCATACATCACAATAATAATTCACAATTAACAGAATTGTTTCAATGAGACCACCGTCTTTGCAGACAATAATTCAATTTTTTTTATTTGCTGGAGATGAAATATAGCATACCACTGCAAATGTATAAGCCAATTACATTTTTTTAACTTATAAAACAATAAGTGATTTGCAACAAAGGTAAGATGAGAAAATCAGTTTACAACCAATGTCCACAAATCACATCATGTCAAACATCTCTAGGCATTTTTAAAATTTGATATTAAAAATGAAACACCGCATTAAAAATAACCTTCACATACCGGGGACAACCCGTATTAAATATATGATGGTATTTTACAGTGAAAGGAGACTTTTAACAATGAATGATTGCTAACTAGCTGGGATTTTATCAAGTAAATTTATACTTTTTTCATTATAGAATTTTATATCAACCTGTTGCCTTCATACACAATTCAGCAGTCCTGCCTGTCTATTTATGTACTTTATATAGTGCCTTAAATATCTGTCCATTTGTGAATCCGTGTCATTTCAATAACATTTCATTCCAGTTTATTCTAGTTGAGTTTATTCTTAAACGGCGGACATCCCAGTATACCGTTCTCACAGCGTTGCGCAGGTTGTCAAATTAAAAACGTGCCATGTATTACAAAAAATATATATATAAAGTGTTCGGAAAACGCACCTAACGGTAATATTATTCATAATAATAATACTGTTCGAACACTACCAAGACAAGTTTATTTGCTTAAAACTACACAATGAACATAATTTGAAATATTCACGTACTGATATACTACATCAATGAGAAATGTGTATAGCTGAATTGAATAATAATGCAAAAAACACCATATGATGTATACCATGCATCTACAATATAAGCTACGTATGTCTTTAATCTACTGATTTAAAAAAAAAATTATATATATATATATATATATATATATATATATATATATATATATATATATATATATATATATATATATATATATACTGTATACTGGAATAACCCGTTTAAAAAAAAAATAAACATCAATAGTAAACTTGATTTCAATATTGCGATACCACTTGCAAAAGTTATTTTTACATAATGAGGTTACACATGCGGTTAGAGAGCTTTCATTTATGTCTGCAAAACTGTACGAAAAAATGCGCTAAAGCGTGCGTTTAAAGCTTCATTCACGCGGTATTGTTTTGAAGACGACTCGACGTAAGAAAACGTGAAGATTCATCTATTAAACGGCAATGCAACTAAAAAAGGTGGTTATCGATATCATGACATATGTGATCATCTGAATGCAGGCTGAAAAAACTACACACATACGCCAAATTACTTAGCATCACTTTGCAGAAAAAAATACATACAAGTTAAGTTTGAATCAAACAAAAGTAAATCGGAAACGATTACATGTCGATGTGTACATAAATAATTCCTAGAATTATATCAGTAAATATTCAACATAGGTTGAAGATAATTGTGAACCTGATACAAATGCTATTTTAGTTAAAAAAGCAAATCAGTAATGAAGCTGCCCGCTGCGAAACTCTATAATACAATAATAATAATAATAATAATGTCAGTACAAAATACCAAAACCAGCATTCGAATCAGTATATCGAATTCATTATAAAGTCATGTAAAAGATTACCAAAAATGGACTGTTAAGAGGATGGTCCACTTTAGTGGAAAACATAACTTAAGTGAACTTTGAATTAGCGAAAAGAAGTCATCAGTGGCTTCTGTTTTTAACAAATTCATTAAACATTTTACATCTTTTGCACCGTAAACGGAAATATCCGCCACATTTGATTGAAGAAAAACAAATGCTTCGTTTTAAGGCAGGATGTTGGATTGCAAATGTCCCATTTAACAGGTGTTTCCCTTGCAAAAAAATGGAAATGGCAACAGTTGGGTTGTTACATGGAAGCTCATACTGTTGCGTTTTACGAGTGGGCTTTTACTGAGGCAAAACTAAAACGAATAAATATCAGTAATATCAAACCAACACGGTCAAGAGCGTCATTTTACAGTAATGTTAAAAAAAGACCCAAACTCTAAACTGCACGCACATTTTTGTCGACACATTAAACAATGTCCGCCGTGTCTTGTTTCAGCTGAATAAACTCTTGTCGCACGGAATGACTTACCTGTCACAAAGCAGGCGCTCGCGAGGTGCAGACTGGGCGCCTTAGTTGGCTTCTTTTCCCTTAGAGCCACTGACACATACACACACACACACACACACACACGCTCGTGTAGGCGTTTAAGGATGTCCGGCTGGCAAAGTCTGACCGCTTTTGTCAGAACGTTGCGGGACGACAGGCACGCATTATCATAAGCAGGTACAATCTGCTATATCAAAAACGCATATTGCTCGCGTTTAAAGTCACTCCAGTTGATTACGATTACGCCGAGATTCGAATCAGAGCGAGCAAGTGTTTATTCGTTACGTGATTTTGCTATGCTAACTTTATTTTTCAGTACGAAAAGAGCATCACTTTCAGCAAAAACCGCACAAGGTTGTTTAAGAAGTTTGAAACGAGGTTACTTTGTGGAACTTCAATTTTAAATCATCATCGCTTTAATTCTTCAATTATACTCAAAACAAAAAGATCAAAATATACTACTACTACTACTACTACTACTACTACTACTACTACTACTAATAATAATAATAATAATAATAATAATAATAATAATAATAATAATAATAAAGAGCCATCCCACAGAGTTTTAAAACGCACTACTTTAAATTGCGCATCGTATTTCGGAAAGTTTCGACCGAAGCTCATAGTTATCGTAAAAAAAAGAAGTGGAGAGAAAAGCTCCTTAAGAATACACATCGCACATCCTCGATGCTGGATAAATGGAAAAGTATTTAAAAATAACGAAGTTAAAGGTGCAAAATTACTTTAGTATGAACACTACAGAGATAACAGTGGCTGATTTGTTTGTTTCTAATTGGTAAAACACTAAGTGTAAGAACACTACTGTACTTACGGAAGAAAAGTCCACTTGTTTGTGAAAGGTAAATGTCTTCAAGAAGACGGTGCATCTTAAATAAAAATGTTTTTAACAATCATTCATTTTTTAAAGCTCAAGACACGTAAGTGAAGAGCACGACGTTTGCGTTTTTTTTTTTCTGTCTCGATGCATGAATAAAGAGCCGGAGACAACAGCCAGATTCTCACACTTCTGTTAAAATGAAAGTGAACTGATAACAAGATCCCCCCTGCCTCAAGAGCAGATCAAAATCAGCCCCTCTCTCCGGGCTGTCCGAGTACTTACAGTGTTTAAAACAATCCCTTGGAGACTCACGATGCCCGGTTTGCTTTTGCTTTTTTTTTATCCTCGCAGACACTTTACAAGTGCAGGAGCTTTGGCAAGAAGACGCCGGCAGCGGAGCAGCATGGACAGCGGAAAAGTAAGTAGAGAGTGAGACAAGGCGAGCAGGTTGCTGTGTCGGAGGTTGTCCCCCAGCCTCTTGTGTTTAGAGGATGGTGTCGCTTACATGTGCAGATGAGAAGGAATGTGTGCCGAGCAGCACAAGGAGATGGGATCGGGGACTCGAAAGCTGCTGGCTGCCTCTTTCTGTCCGCTTGTGCCTGCGAGTAAGAAGGCGCAGCAGTGCCTCTCAGCGCCGGCTGCGCTCATTGACTGACACTCTGTGTCTCCTTCTCCCCCAAGCCCCCCTTAACCGACTCCCCGGGGGACTTGAACGCTGCTTTGTGAACATTGAATATATTATCATCTCGCTGCTCTAGAGAGCAGACCTTGGGAAATGGAGTCCATCACCAGCGCGCATCTTTAACGCTGCGTCCTTTTTTACGAAACATCTTTCATACTGATTCCTTTATTTTACTTTTAATTTTGCTGCGTTTCTCCGATTTTGGATAAAAGACTTACACTTCACAAGATCGTCCTTGTTCAGCAAATGTGTGACGGCCTGACAGTTCATTATGTTAGAATAAAAAGTATTTTTGGTGCAGCTTCATTTAATACACGTGCTGGACTAACAGCTGTAACGCGCTGTTCTTTATGCACTATACGATGAAGTGCCAACGGCTCAAAGAGTTTAACTTAGAGACCATGAAAATCAGGAGCAGCGTACCCCTATGAACAACACAAGCATCCACACGCAGAAGTTTATTGATTTTTGTTATAGCAAAAAGACCCCTAACTATCAGAGTAGTATCAAAAATAATACAATACATAATAGTAACGCGTTCTCACTATTCTCACTTTGTCGCTTTTTATCTCTGTTTATCCATCCAGCAGTGAATCAACTTTTGCCATTCTTGGATTAGAGGACATGTAGATGCTCAAGGTAATGTCTTCATAATGCATTGAGTATCACTATATGACTTTTATTAGTGTTCCTGTCTGTGTGAAATTTGCCTGTTCTTGTGGTGCTGTGGTGTTCTCTATTTTCTGCCATATCCCAGTGAAGTTAATTGCAAATTAATTGGTGACTCTAAATTGGACTTATAAATAAGTTTGGGAGCTTATCATGCATGCCCTATGATGGACTGGCATTGATAGGCAAGACAGGTACCGAATCACAGCAACTCTGAGCTGGATAACCAGGTTGTAAAATATATATGTATTATATTAATCATTATTATTAATCCATTCCATGACCTACTTGATCCAGTTTTACGGACACTTAGGGATGAGGGATATTTTGACAGTTCTGGGCATAAGATAAAAGCCTGGCCAGTCCATCACAGGGCACACACACTCCCACACTTATTTATATCATGTCAATGAAGAGTCACCCTTTGACTTAACTCATATGTGTGTTTGGGATACTGGAGAAAAAACTGAGTACAAGGGAAAAATCCATTTAGACCTTGCAAGAACATAAAAAAATTCACATTGGCAGCACCCAAGCAACAATTTGAAACGAGGCTCCACGGGTTGTATTACTGCTAATTGCTTAATTGTTGCATTACCTTATTATTATTATTATTATTATTATTATTACTATTATTGCTAATTAATCTGTCAAGCCCACATTCAGCCTGCTTCATCCCACTCACTGTTGCTGCTGCAGAGCTCTGGCCATCATTCATCCATTCGCTATCAAGCCCGTTTAATCCAGTTATAGGTCAGAGGGGCATAAGGAGGAACCAGTCCTGGACAAGGTGTGCTTGAGATAGTTGAGTCTTCAATGATTGTCCAAAAAGGAGGATGTCATTGTAGAGAAAATGCTTATCAATCAAAATTTGTAATTATTTGCATTTATAAGGTCATTTTTGTCACTTTTATAATATTTTGAGTGAACTTTAGATGGTTAGTCAGCATTCAGTAAGAGTCCTCACGTTTTACTACATGACTTTTCTTGGATGATGTGCAAATCACAATAAAGTTCCCTTTTATTCTTCTTTTTTTTAATATTTAGAGAGCAATGTTTAGAATTACTAAGACTTATAAAAATTCTAATTATGATTATTATGTATGTATTCATTTTTGGAACTATTTTTTTCTTAGTACAGGGTCCTAAGATACCTGAACCCAATTTGGCAGCACTTAGACATAATCCTAATCCATTGCAGTGTACTCACTTGCAGTATACCATTTGGAAATAATAAAATTATGTAATGGCATATCTTTGCTCTCTTGAAGGAAACGCACATGAACGAATGCCTTGTTATCATGGGAACCTTACAGTGATTGATGCATGTTCAGCAAGACATTAATACTATCAACTATTTACCACCCATCTCCCTTTTATTTTTATTACATTTATTTCTTTAGTGAATATTTTCAAATCACAAGTCCATACTGCAGTTATTTACATATTTATGCAGTGGTGCAATGACATGTTCAGTGACTTCATCACGGTGACTCAGCGCAAACAACCTTGTTATTTAGCATTCAGAACCTATGCCACTACACTACACTGCCTACAACATTTTATTAATTATTAGGTTCTCTGGTCTCTATACATTTCCCAAAATGTTAATTTTGGTGACTCTGTACTGGTTATGCATGAGAGAATGTGTGAGTGCTGAAATGAGTCCTCCAATGGTCTGGTGTTCTGTCCAGAGTTGATTTATGTTTTGCACCTCATACTTAGAGACTGTAGTGAAAACAGTACAATACTATGATGATTATTCATATATTAATTTACAGAACACTCAAATCCCAGTGCTTGGTCACATAAAGCAGGAACCTGTCCCAGCAGCATCTGGTGTGCAACAACAATCGTCTCAGAACAGAGTACAGTCACACAGGCAAGTCTAATTCACATTCTCTGTGCTTAATACTGTGTTGTCCTGTTATTACTAGTCACCTAACTACTTTAATTTGATTGCATTTAATACAGTTCAAGGTCTCAGGTGCCAGAGCCTGTATTATAACGTATCATTTACAAAATAATTGTATTGTGGCATCAGTGAGTATGTGTCATGAACCAGCCATGGATACGGAGCCAGTCCATTGTAGGACCCCTTCTCACACAGAAGCCCACCATCACAGTGACATGGGGCCAATTAACCTAATTTGGAGGATGTAGGCAGAAAAATGGAGTGCCTGCAAACTTGTATGAACAAAGTATGGATGCAGGATTAAGACCCATAGCACTGGATTCACAGGGCAGCAATACTACTCACCGCACCAGCTAGCCAATTGTATATTATTCAGTCAGTCAGTCATCGTCCAACCGGCTATATTCTAACACAGGGTCACGGGTGTCTGCTGGAGCCAATCCCAGCCAGCACAGGGTGCAAGGCAGGAACAAATCCCGGGCAGGGTGCTAGCCCACCGAAGGACACACAAACACACCCCAAGCACACACTAGGGACAATTTAGGATCACCAATGCACCTAACCTGCATGTCTCTGGGCTGTGGGAGGAAACCGCAGCACCCGGAGGAAACCCACGCAGACACGGGGAAAACATGCAAACTCCACACAGGGAGGACCCGGGAAGCGAACCAGGTCTCTTTAATGTGGGGCAACAGTGCTACCACTGCGCCACCATGCTGCCCTTGTATAATATTATTATTAATATTATTATAACTGCCAAATATACATGATAAAGATACATTGACTTGGCATTTTTCATATTATAGGCAGAGAGAGAGAGCACCACTTTTAAAAGTACCTTCCCTCTTCCTTCTAGAGCAAAATTGTATAAGACAAGATGAAAGACATTTTCTATGAAACAGCCTGATGTAGAGTGGGCAGTAGAGATGGATATCAATCTGTTGAAGGTGCCAGGCCCAGTAACAAGGAAAATTAAAATGAAAATAAATCCTGCCTTTGAGAGAAAGAAAAGTAATTCTTTGTAGATAAATATGTTATGAGTGTTTGGGGTACCCATGATCACACACTGTTTGAAGACTTTTATTACCTCAAGGTTACATAATGCATCTTTTTTTTCATACTTGAGTTTAAGTAATTAATGCAAAAAGAAAAAAATAATCTTTAGTAATGTATCCTTTCTGTTGTAATTAACAAATGGCATTTGTGCATTTTTGTGTGGCTGTAAGGCAGGTCAGATTTTATATTGCTCATACGTAAATGATAACTGCCTCCTTTAAACCTGGAAGACCATACTGTATATCCATTAATTCATCCATTTACTGGGCCATTGTTTCCAGTAGTGTGTGCAACTATAAACAGGAATGCCCTGTAATAATAATGCGATAATAGTCTAGTCTAGGTGTAGTCTAGGTGGAAGGGCAGATGATGTAGAATCGGCTAAATTGTTACACAGGGGCTTGAATGGCATACAGACTTGGGCAAGTTTATGGCAGATGAAATTTAACTTAAGTAACTGTAACATATTACATATAAGAAGTAGGAATGTTAGATATGAATACACAATGGGAGATCTTAAACTTAAAACTCCACCTTATGAGAAGGACCTAAGACTCATAATGGACTCATTACTATCTGCTACAGAAGCAATCAAGAAAGCTAATAGGATTTTAGGTTACATATCACAATGTATGGAGGACAAGTCAAGAGAGGTCATGCTTAAGCTTTATAACACACTAATGAGGTCTCACCTGGAGTAGTGTGTTCAGTTTTGGTTTCCATATTACAAAAAAGACATTGGAACACTAGAGAAAGTCCAGAGGAAAGCAACTAGACTGATTCCTGGTCTAAGAGGTATGAGCTTTGAGGAGAAACTAAAGGAGTTGAACATTCATGATTGAAGTTTAAATTATGAAAGAAATTAGTAAAATTGATCCCAGTTGTTGCTTTAAAATAAACTCTGAGACAAGAACACAGTTACATGGTTGGAAACTTGTTAAGGGCAAATTTTGCACAAATGTAAAAACGTTTTTCTTCATGTGAAGAACCATAGACACATGGAATTAATTGCCATGTAGTGTGGTGGAGAGCAGGACTTTGGGAGCCTTCAGATCTTGACTTGATGTTATTTTGAACAATATCGGTGAGGATGGACAAGTTTGTCTGGGTGAATGGCCTGTTCTCGTCACAAATTTTCTAATGTTCAGTTCTATATGTGTTTCAACAGTGTGACTCTCACTAGTCTTGGGATAGATTAGAGAAGTGAAAAAATGAGTTGGATGGCTGCACAGATAATTCAATTATGAAAGAGGAACTTTTAGCTAATTAAAAGCGGATATTCGTCATTTTTGACAAATGAAATGTAATTGTAATTATTAATGGCTTAGATCTACAACTTCAAATTGGTAACTGATGGACATAGCATAAGGCCAATTAATGATTAGCCCTGGAAAAGTAATAATCTGACACAGAACATGAGGTGTTTCCTTTGAAAGTGAGCCAGGCAATTTATGACGCATACATTAAACATGTAATTTGCAAAAAGCTAAAAAATAATACATGAGAAAGAATATGGTGAAATTGGGCATTAAATGTGTACCCCAATTGACTAAAGCACTGTGTAAGTCAATTCTAGAGACCTCTGAGAAACCATGCAAGTAATATTTTCATTGTACTATCTACTCTGTGTGCTATGAATACTTGGCATTAAAATTGACTTGACTTGATATTTTCATAATAGTTGTCTTGGAGAAACATTACAATTGCAGTCAGACATGGGAGCACAGTGGCTGGATGTGTTGTCTCGCTAATGCAGTGTTATAGATTCAAATTCCAGCATGCACTCATCATGATATGATAAACATACATGTTTTAAGTTAATTGATAATTCGTCCATGTGTGCATGCAATGGACTAGCACTGCCCCACAACCCTGAATTACAGTAAGCAGATTTGAGAATGTTATGTTATGTTAAGATGCTATTAAGACAGAAGCAGTTGATGTTTAGCAGAGACCTTTGAGATCAATTTTGGTGATGAAGACTCTCCTATGAAATTGTTCACTGACACAGAAGGGAACATCAATTTTAAATCTTATAATACAGTTAAACGATGAGTCAAATACACCTTTTCACAGTCTTCTGATTCTTTCAAAGATAATAAGTAGTCTTTCTTGAGACTTTGAACTTTTTAGTAAAATGACTTCAAGTGATGTTTCTTTTAAATAGTGGTGGCTGTCTGCAAAATCTGAAAACATATGAAGCTTCCATGTGTGTGAAGTGAAAGGTTGGAGTCATGTTCTGTATCTTTCAAGTGACAGATAATCCTTATTAATGCATGTGGGCTCCTGGAATATAGGCTGGAATATAGGCTGGGATGGAGTCAGAGGTCATGAGGGTGCTGATCATAACTGAGAATATGCTGTTTGCCTTTACGTCCATAATCAGTTCTCTACTCTGGCATTGCCCTATGTATTAGGACCCAGCTGGTGGGAGGAACTCTCAAGGCTTCATCTGAGTGCCATGCAGTTACAGTTTGGTTTACTTCAGTGTGACTTAAACGTGTATGGAGGAAAACTTTAACTGTTGGGCAGTTGAGCACACATACCTTTTTGTGCTTATCATCTACTCTAAGTATTCTGCCTTCAAAGAGACTTGGGTCTCAGTGTTTGAGGCTGAGGCTGTTCCTGATGCTAGAGCACCTTGCACCTGAGGTCAACTTGTTTTTGATTCACTTTATCTGAGGCTATATATTCAGTTAATGCAAGTGAAGTGAGGTTGAGGTTTTAGACTGATATTCAATCACCACTTGCTGGTTAATTGGACCAGAGTAAACAAAATTAACTGTAAATGACTCCTTTGGGAATTTTCTTGTGTGAAGAGTTCAATTCTGACATTTATTTTCAGAATTAAACCTTGGTTGAGTTCATTGAATTATTTTCATGTCTTTTTACCATGCCATGTTTTTGTTTGTTGGCTCAGCCATCTTGGCTGCTGTTTCTATAGCACTGCTAACAATGGATAAACATAAATGTGTGTTTAAACTACCTGCTTATCCAAGTTTGTAGGTAAAAAACAAAACAATCCTTTGTGTTATTGTGTGTTTAAATGGCAAGTTTTGTTAAATACAGACCTTTTTGCTCCAGCCTTTAGAATTTAATTTTTGTTTTTCTGATTTGGTTTTGCTGAAAGATTAGAGTGATTTTGCAGGGCAGCGCTTCACTTGGAAATTAGACTACTCCTCTTCTTCCAATTCACTCTGAAATACCTGTGCCTCAATTCAGGAATAATCACCTGGACAGACCCAGGAGACCTAAATAGGTAGCAACGATGCCCTGGGAATGCCTAAATGATGCCACCCCTTGTTGAGTGAATTCAGTATTCACCTGCAGTTCAGGGGAATCAAGTCATTGCTTGAGAGTTCATTAGTTGAAGTGACAAAGTAGTGGTTGGTTTCTTCATGGGACAAAAATCTTATGACTGTCGGACTTTCATACAATGACCATTTGACAGCTTAGGAAGGGTAGGTGGGACATTGCTGAGGGTTTTCTCAGTCTCAGTAAACAGTGATCTGCTTTGCAGAAAACAGGCTATTGTGTGGTTTTTGATGACCTCCTCAAAACAGTGAATAGGGTGATGTCTATAGAGGCATTACTAGAACCAACTGGAAAATTTAGGTCACTGCAAAGGTTGAGAGAATCCGTAGAGGGAAGGTGGAATAAGTGGGTGAGACCCATCCAGAAATCCTTAGGTCACTTGATATGGTTGAGATGTATTACTTAAACATGTCTCTTCAGTGTTAATTGTTGAATGTGCTGTAGTTTTGTTTTCTAAAAGGTGTGTATTCCATTTACACAGGACAATGATGGTTTTGCTTCCTGAACATATCAGAGTGTATCTTATTTTGTGATTTATACTCATATTATAAGTACGTTAAAGAGTCTCATTACATTCAAAAGAATTGCCACTCTTTAAGCATTTGGTTACAAGGCAGAAAAATTTAACATAAACAGTAAACCACCTTTCAGCCCAATAAAGATATTTTTGCCTCCTTTTCGTATAAAAATTAGACTAATAAAAAAATTTGTGAAAGCGGTGAGTAAGGAAAGTGAAGGATTTTGATTTTTGAGACAGATGTTTTCACGAATGACTGATTCTAATATTAAGAAAAGCTTTTTTTGTTCATCAGCAAATCAGATACATCATCAGCATCAAGTGATTCAAAGATTTGCTAGGTAGTCAAGAGGAAATAGCATTGAAGGTATTCAAGGATATTGCTAAAAATTTTCTTGGCAACTGCAGACCACCATATTAACATCCAGCTATTTGACAAACTTGCTTGCATCATACAAAACCATGAAGTTCAACAATGTTGCTAAAGATTGATTTTCTGCATGCATTCACATTTGGACTTCCTCCATGGTAATCTTGGTGTAGTCAGTGACAAACATGCTGAAAGGTTTCACCATGACGTTCCAGCAATGCTTACCGACTATTGGTGGACACTGAAATGAGGAACATCAGATGCTGAGTACAAATGAACATCAGCAGCAAAATAGTTTTATCTCAATTAAAGTAATGCAAAGTGTCAGCATCTTTAAGTAATTAAACAAGCTTAATTCAATAAAAGTTACTTTAACTCTTTGAGGGCTGAATATTTTTTCCAAAAAACAGTATCTGAAAAGCAATGGTTGCACACAGAAATCAACATAAAACGTCTGTTGCTGCATGCTGTGGCTGTCAGTTTGCTAAGAATGTGCAGCAGGCTTGCTACCAGGCTGTCTTTGCGTGGCTGGGGCAGCAGCGATCACTTTCTCAGTGCATTGCAATGTGGTTTCTACCTCTTATCATTGTTAAGTGGCAGTCCTATCTGGCGAACATTGTTAGTACCACAATTAGGTGGGGACCAATCAGCTGAAGCTGGAACCTCACATTCGTTTTCGATCACTTATATCAAAATTGGAGTCTGACAAGTCATAGTCCAGTTCAGAGATAATTGGCAAAATGTTGTCTACGGAGTATTTTGCTTTACACATTCGCTTTGATCTCTCGCCAGATGCCAGTCCCATTTTTGCCGTTCTTTGCGCCTTGCTACTCACCCGAGCGCAGGAAATCTTGGTCAGACCAATGAATCTAACTTTCCTTCTAGCAATGAGAGTCCAACTAAAACATAACAGTTGGTTCTTTCACAGTTTACAGTTGATTACCATCGTCAACGCCTCCTTTTGACAAAAGTCGACATCAGCCCTGAAAGGGTTAATATTTCTTCAAATTTCAATGTTGTACAGTTACCGTGAAAATATATTTGCTTATCATAATTTTTCAGGAAGCAAACATATGAAAAAAATGTTGTCCAGTGTTACCAAGGGATCACACTCCACAACTTTGCTAGGACATAATTATTAAACATCAGATTCTGGGGCAGTCATGCAGATGTCATCTTAGGTAGAGAACAGTTACATTTTTTTCCTTGTATGTATATTTTAGGGATTAAGGAGGAATACAGTTGAGATAGTTTCAGCATCTAACCAGTAAGCAGGAACCCACTAATAAACTAATGACAAGGTAAAGGGATCATATCTCTGAGCCTCTTGGCATTCCCAAAAAGAACTGGAGAACTTTAATGGGGAAAGGAAAGTCAGGCCTTCTCAACTTAGCTTGTTAACTCTACAACCAAAAAAATAAAGAAGATGCAAATGAGACATTTAGTAGCAAAATCACTGAAATTCTTTTAATTCAAATGAATAAAAAAGTCTGTTACTTTAATCTTGGATTTAAAGAGAAATAAAACCAGACATGTACATTTTAATAAATGCTGTGTAAGAGAACACTTTTTTTTGGCTTAGCAGCCATCCCTTCAGAAAGACAGCATGTCAATCAGTGAATAAAGACAGCAAGATCTTTACAGTGTATTAATGTATAGTACATGTCAGTTCTTCATCTTCTAGGCAATATTCAACTGCTTATTTTATCTAAAAGTGTTTATCTTTGTTCCTGACATTTTAATATTCTTTAAGGATAATAATAAGTTTCTTTGATTTGATGTCAAAGTGGATGAATCAACAGGTGAATTTGTGGCATGCATGTTGCATGTACAGCAGTGGACGATACTATTTGTACCATTGGCCACCTGTGATGGCTTCTGTCTGTTGTGCTGTGTTAAATAATTGACTCATTACACCCACCTGCTGGAAAGCACTGTCACTTACAGTTAGTGGACCTATACAAAACATGTCAAAATTGAAGTATTGGGTAATTAGCTCTAATTAACGGATATCACCAACAGTCATCTTGCTTCACTGATCTGAGCCTTTGGGTTATATCGATCAAAAAGGTTTAAAGTTTAATGCCAAGATGCAGGCTAAAGCAAATTGACAATATTAACAAAAAACCTGTACAGTAGAATACAGCAGGATGGAGACAGAACACTGTGTTTGTAATGTTTTCATTTTTCAGTATGGAAATAATGATTCATTTTTTACTTTGGAAGATTTGTTTTAGTCAAGTCCTTCTCTAACGTTTCAGAATCCACCTGTATAGCTGCTCACTTCACTCTTGTACTATCGTAGCTTTTCAGAACTGTAAAGGATTCTTGTGTCTGGAGAATATAGTTGTGATTTTAAGTGCTGTTATATTTATGGATATATTAGCATCTCAGTTATCACTGTAGGAAGTGTACTGAATAAAGCAGAGCTCTTTAAAGCAAAAGATTTGCTTTTTCAGTCCCTACCACTGAAACACAGTGTGACCTTCAGTGAGTCACGTTAACATGTATGGGGATCAAATGGAAGCTGTATGAGAACCACTGTAATGCACTGCACCTGTAAAGCACTTTGGGATGATGATGATCACTGAGTCTGAAAGACTCACTCATGTCCATTGTCATCCCAAATTATTACAGGAAACAAGTTACAGTATTCAGTTGGACACACATACGTATATACTGCAGGCAAGTAAAGAGCCATACCTCCACAGCAAATGCCCATTTTCTGTATGCCCCATTTGGACAAAACTAATTGTTTGCCAGTACCTCAGTGTCCAAGAAAGGGGGTTGCACCATCTTGGGGAGTGCTGCAATTAAGAAATCTTCAACCATGCCTTCTTTCCTCCATCTATGTTTCTGACTCTTTTTATCTAAATTGGGCAGCACAGCATCAAGCCAACACCTATCTTAAAATCTTTCTGTTGACCTCTGTCAGTCACAAATGTAATTTTTTTAGTTTAGAACTTTCTCTTTCATGCTTTCTGCAACCATGCTCCTTTTGTGTGCTATCAGTTCTTTCTGTCAATCAATATCTGGGTCCAATCTGTTCATTGTTTTTTTATTCTAACTTTACATCATTGCTTTTCCAAGCCCTTCCTAGTACTTTTATATTTTAAGTGTCACTGTAAGTTGAGTAACACAATAAACACAACAGTCAAAAAATAGAATTCAGATGTAAATGCTGTAAATATATAATTACATTTAGTAATCATGATCTGGGGACCTGGGTTCGATTCCCGGGTCCTCCCTGCGTGGAGTTTGCATGTTCTCCCCGTGTCTGCGTGGGTTTCCTCCGGGCGCTCCGGTTTCCTCCCACAGTCCAAAGACATGCAGGTTAGGTGGATTGGCGATTCTAAATTGGCCCTAGTGTGCGCTTGGTGTGTGGGTGTGTTTGTGTGTGTCCTGCGGTGGGTTGGCACCCTGCCCAGGATTGTTTCCTGCCTTGTGCCCTGTGTTGGCTGGGATTGGCTCCAGCAGACCCCCGTGACCCTGTGTTCGGATTCAGCGGGTTGGAAAATGGATGGATGGATAATCATGAGCTGAAAGTGCTATTTCCTATAACTTTTGCATTTGATTTGCCATTTATCTTACTCTTCTGTGGACTTTATTTGGAAGTTTGGCCCAAAAACAATGTTTTATGTATCATATCTATTCAAGGCCCTGCAATGGACTGGCATCCTGTCCAGGGTTATTTCCTGTCTTGCGCCCACTTCTGCCAGGATAGACTACAGACTCCTTAATCCTTGAAGGGATTAAGGTAATTTGAGAATGCATATACAGTGTTTTCAAAAAGTATTCAGACCCCTTCCCTTTGTCACATTTTGCTATTTTGCAGCCTTATTCTAAAATTATTTAAATTATTTTTTTCCATTGTCAAGCAACACTCTATATCCCAGAGCGACACAGTGAAAACAAGATTTTTCTTTTACTTTGGGATGGTTTGTTTTTCTGTTGTAGGGGTTGTTTTCACCCCTTAATATTAATATATCTTAATGTCCTTTGTTCATGAATTCCTACAGCCCTACATATGCAATCCTGCCAGATTTCAGCATTTTAACTAAATGGGAAATAATGTTTTTGTTGAAGATTGATTGAGTCCACTTCACCTTATATTCATGGATCTAGTGCACAATCTGATCTTATTTACCATTCCTACTTGTAATACATACATACAATTAAATACTTTGTTTATTTATTTACTAGCCACAGTACTTGTCAAAGACAGTTAAAAAAACAACTTAAAAATCTCTTGCCCTATGTGCACTTTTTTTTAGTGCCTTTCCTCTGTTTTAGCATGTGCCGAATGTCTCTTCACTGGCACTCAAACGTCTTCCCACGAAGCCTGATTCTCAGACTCTGTCATTATCTTCAAGGTGCCTTTCTCATCTCCTGTCCAGTTTTATACTTTTCCATTCTCAGGATGCGCCTTTACACTTCCTCTTTTGTTGTGTCAACAAAGCCAAACCAACCAATTATACCAAAGCCAAACTGACCAATCAGATTGCTCTGAGAGACTGGACACACAGACCTTATTGTTTTATTATGTAGTAGATTTATTTATTACTCTGCCATTTGTTGTTCCCTGCAAGTGTAGCATGCACAGAAAAACAATATCTGGCCAGTATTTAGGTGACAATTTAAAGTGGTTAAGATTAGCTAGCCAGTAAAACAGGATTCAAATACTGCATGGAAGCAACATGTTGAAGTGGGCTCATTTTCTCATACAAAACTGCTGCTCTGATCCAGGCCATGTGTGTAGGAAATGACCCCCTTACACTCCTCCCCACCCTGGACTGAAGAATGTGTCCCTACACTACAGTGAGGGGCTTTGTCTCCAAAGACTCAGTTGTATTTAGTGCAAATCATCTCAGTGGGTGCAGTGGTAGTTTTCATTTTGAAACCTTTATCATGTGAAATCTATAAAGGTAATCATTTGAGTTTAATGAACCTTATAAGCTTGCAAAAGACTCATCAGACAGAACACTATTAGAGTGTGATGGATTTGTATGTGAGTTTGGTCCACTACAAAGAGACAAAAGAACTCTCTTTTCACACAGTAAAATATCTTTTGTATCATTAGAGTGGACTCCAGCTTCATAATAGTTGTCAGTGTCCAAAAAGAAAGCACCAGGCTGAACAGAAGCAATTCTTTCAGGCTGCAGAGCTGCCAGCAAGGAAGGAATGATAGTGCCGCTTTTCTTCCATGTTAATGAAATAGAAGGAAATAATGTCTTAATGCAGAGCTGTCGATGAGAGGATGCTGCATCTTAGTTGAGATGGATCGCCTTGTCATCATCGGTTTTCTCCTAGTATGTATCTCCTCCTTAGTCCATAGTGTAACACCAATGGCTTTCCATGATATTATCAGCAATCTAAGGAATGTAAAAAGGTAAAAAGGAGCGAGAGTTGAGTATGAGAGATGTGAAGGGCTTGGGTATACTATTAGTTGATAGATCAAATTTACATACATGTGTTCTCTAATCTGCTTAATCCAATTTAGGGTTACAGGGGACTGCAGGCTATCCAACCAGGACGCCAGTCCATCACAGGGCACGTGCAGTATATGCTGGCACGCTGACGCAGGACCAATCAGTGCAACATGCTCATCTTTGGAAATGTGAGAGACACGTAGGCAGATTATGCAAATTCTGGATGAACAACAAGGGCAGCAGTCAAACCCAGGACACCATTATGCCACCTAGAGATCAAAAAACAATATTTATTTTATGCAGTGCCTTTTTATAGTGAACGTCTTTCCAAAATACTTTACAAGCCCAGAGTCATACTACAATTTTTAATGTGCTTTTATAGTTGAGGCAAAGACAGGCAAAGTAACCCATTTTGAGCTACACAGTACATAACAAATTGGAAATCTATCTGTAATGCAAGTGGTTCAGACACTCCTGGGCTACACTGTAAAAAGATGTAAGTTCTCTGGTGTAGTTTGTCACGTAGCCAATGCCCAATTTCAAAAACAGTTCTCAAAGAAAGAATAAAGGCTAAGGGGGTCAGTCTGGGACCCATCACAAATGCCCCTAGATGACTGAGCATGCAGTTTTTCCATGGACTGGAAATCTGTTCTTTGTTGACAGGGATGCACCCTAAATTACTTACCCACAGGGTGTCCATTGTTGGCATGCTTCACAGTTTGAAAGGCTAGTCGATAGAGTGTCTATAAATTCATCATTTTTTGATCCCACTATTCTTTAATCATCAATCACTTACAAATCATCATGCCAATTTAAATATGCTGTCATTCCATGCATCTTTCATGTTCCTTTCATTATGCCCACCACATGCAGTTTTCATCTGACTGCAACCACCATGTGCAGTTTTTCCTCTGACCAGGCTAACAAACTGATGTTTACATCTGATCACCTTTGTCAATGTCATTGCCAATCTCCATGTTTTGAACGGTTTGGAGACTCTCTTGATGTGTCCCTAAAACTAGACATGATAATACAGAGACCAGATTACTAATAATAAACCCAATATGGGACAACAGAACTCAATGTATCAAAACAAAAAGACAAAACAATAAGCCTGCTGTCATCACAGGCCCTGACTAACACATAGAGGTTTCTTATGGAGTACCCACAGCACTTTACCCCCTCAACCTAATACAATTAGTAAAAACCCACTTCGACCCTTTTCTCACTTCTAGCGCTTCGTCTGAAATTTATCTGACCCTCCTATCTCCCATCCATTGCTCCCTTGTCTAGTTCTCCTACCACCTCTAAAGTCAATGGCCTCTTGGCCGAGCACATCTTTTAAGCCACAATCTATCAGTACTTCTAGGGTAAATTCCACTTCCTTCTAAAATACTTCCTGGCCACAGACTAGTCTGGTCTCTTAAGAGGGACCTGCTGTCCTAAACAAGCCCTGAGAAGTTCTGGCTCCAATATGCAGCAGGGTCATCAGAACAGCTTAAATCTCCGTGCTGCCCCCATGTGGGCTGACCCTCACAATGTGTATTTAAATACAGTCCTGATTCCCACTCTTGGGGCTCTCACTGTGTCTCTCATGTTGTTCTTTTCCCTGTCTGCTTAGTGTAGTCACAGTTTTTCACAGTGTTTTGTTCCCATATATGTTTTACTCCTGTATTTTGTCGATTTTACTTATCTTTATCATGTTTGAATTTTGAGTACAAACTCATCTGCTCCTTATCTTTGTTCATTTTTACACTCTACTAATGAAACATGTGGACCTACGTTCCTAAAATAAAATGCCACAAGAGGCTAGATATAAACAACTGTAAACCCTCCACCTGTTGTTCACAAAAGTAAGAACTTCTACTTTATTATGAATTCTGAACACGCATGTAAAGTGACTTGAGGGATTATCAATAGATGGCCTGTTGGGAATGTGCTTCAATTGATATAAACTTTTCTGCCCACCAGTAAAGTGGCCACCAGGTTGCCACTACCTTTTTTTTTAATTTCCAGAGCACATCAGGTCATAAGCTTTCTAGCCCCATTAGTTTGCGAATGATCACATAACAGACAGACAGATATTATTATTTTATATTAATAAAAATGAACTTCTTTTCAATTTTGACTTTGTCTTCTCATCATCTTCTCATATGGAATGGCATGGCTGCCATTCTTTCTATTTTGAACTTATTCTTCGTTAATCCTCATATCTACTCTCAGCTCCGAGAATGGCAAAGTCTTCCATTTTCACATGTAGTCCCACTCTCAACAAATAGCTTAACTATATCTGCCAAAGAGGAGGTGAAAGCTTTGGACAATGCTGAGTGGACTTTGATAGGAAACCCATATGACCATGGCATGAAAATGCAAACAAACTCAGTGAGTTTTTTGGCATGAAAATTCTAGTGAACCCATACCAGAATTTTTCTTTTTACACTGTCTGCAAACTTCTCGAACATTAACATAACTTACCTAAATAATAATGTCTGCTATTGGTTATGAACTGCGTAATTTGAAACAGCAGCACCTCAAGTTTAGAATGTGATGGTTTTGAGGTGTTAAAGGACAAGCAGATTACACACACTGTACAACTTGATCTGCACACTGTTCTGACTCACAAGGAGACAGAAGATATTTTTATGAGAGAGGACTGGAAGATGAATGTAGTCAAAAACTGGAGCAGTGTTTCAGTAACCAAGAAATCAAATCTTTCACCCAAGCCAAATCGTTAAGCAAGAATTAAAGTCATCAAACCAGAAGTCTATTTCTTTGAACCAAAAAAGAAACTCTACAAAATTACTAAATCACTCTTTGCTTATTCAAACCTCAGATACCTTTGGGATGTGCAATCCAACCTTTATGTAGTCGTTCCAGTGACGTCACACACTGCATGCTCTCGATGCCTTCTGGGTAAAATACTCATGGAATCATCAATGCTAAATTGCAGCAAATTATGACACTAATAATAAAACAAAATGGTTGTGAAATAATGATAAAAAATTGTAACTTTTACCAAGACACTTTAGAACATTAGAACAAACAGGCCATTCAGCCCAACAAAGGTCACCATTCTCCATTTAATTATTCCAAAATGACAAGTCAAGTTTTGAAGGTCCCTAAAGTCCTAGTTTCTTCCACACTGCTTGTCTAAGGTGCTCTGTGTGAAGGAAATCTTCCTAATGTTTGTGCGAAATTTACCCTTAACAAATTTGCACCTGTGTCCCTGTGTTCTTGGTTAACTCATTTTAAGGTTACAATCTCAGTCTAGTGTACTAATTCCCCTCATAATTTTGACCACTTCCATTATGTCTCCTCTTAATATTCTTTTAGCTTTTCCTCATAACTCATCCCCTGTAGCCCTGGAGACAGCCTAGTTGCTCTTCTCTGGACTTTTTCCGTCACTGCTATATCCTTTTTGTAGCATGGAAATCAAAACTGCACACAGTACACCACATTATGTCTAACCAGTGTGTTATAAAGCTTGAGCATAACCCTTTGGGAAAAATAATGCAAAAAATGAATTCATTGGGTAGAAAAAACAACAAAATGGCTGCTTATATTGTGAAAAAAGAATACAAAAATGCCATAAAAGATGAAAGAAAATACCAAATCATAACACACACTGCATATTTGGTTGCAGGCCAGGTATACACTGGTTAACACAAAGCCAGCAATAAGCCAGTGACTTTCATACATATCAGGGCTGTACACCCCTTTAAAACAAGGGTAACATAATGCTGGCATCTTTTCCACAAAGTGGATGGAGCACACATAGGTTTCTAGTGGTAGCTTTCTCAAATATAGTGCCATCAGATAGACCTCCTCAGCGATGAGTGAAAATCAAGATGCAGCGTAATGTCTTGTGTTCAATGAATTCCTGACACTGATCTCTTTCCTTTTTTGTTTAGTCACTGTGGCAACCTTTAATGGCACTGGACATATTCCACCTCTTCATTGGTGTGTGCTATATAGCCTTGTCTTGGAAGAGCTTGAACCAGATGTGCATATGCATGATTAACAAAAAATAAAAAAAGAATGCTCCATCCTCATTCTAATTGTGAGCTGTGGTGTTTAAGCCCCTTTGCTAAACTGGAAAGTTCAGGTCACACATGCAAACCAAAGGATATTGGGAAAACTGTAGGTCCATTTGGTTCAACCCCTTCAGCCAGAATCAAGCTTGCAGCACCCGACACAAAATAAAACGTCACATACTACAAGAAGCAATATTTTCTAGATAAGTATTTAAATTGAGAATATGTTAGAAAATGCGGAAAAATGTTTAAAAAGGCAAAGTCTAAGGTTGTTATGAATCCTTCAATAATAAGTTGTATTAATGAAGGTAGCATATTACTTATTTTACAGAACACTGGCCGTTAATGCAGAAACGACACTGAACACCATACAAAAGGAAGCAACGATGTCCACTGTGCTGCTGTCTATAAATAGTAGATGTAATATGTCCAGGAGCTGCAACTCCCAGGAGACTACTGTTATGATTGTGTCATGTTATTATTTTTTACTCGCTTTCTAAGTGGTCTTTTGGAAAGATTTATATAGTTATTATGGTTTTGAGAGCCGTTGAATTCCTTTCTGACATTAGCTTTTTGTTTGTTTTCTGTTTTTCATTTAAATTTTATTTTTGTGCCCTTTCAAAATGTCTTTTTATGTAATATAGATGGCACCATTTTATAGTGTGGTCACTTCTACTTTGCTATTGAATCTGTGACATCAACGTTGCAATGAGATGAAAAATAAGCACAGTGCATTTCCTGGTCATTTGAGACAGGAACATTACTGAGAGATTTAGCATAATCATTTGATTTTTCTCTTAGTAGTTAATGAATTATTGGCAGGGGAATTTCAAATTAGAGTTTTGGATTGTATTTCTTACAGAAATGTATTCCCATTACTTAAAAAATAATTGAGATATTTTTTTAAAGTATTGTGTTGTTTTGCAAACTTATTATGTTGTTTTACAATAGTTATTGCTGTATTTGTGTTATTTTGCAAAGATATTACCTGCTGGAGTTGGTAATAACATCATGCATGCACATGGTGGAAGTACGTTAAGCATGTGCGTAAGGTCCAATCAAGTGACAACAGCTGAATGGATATTTTAGGCATATACCGTGCATTTAATTCTGCATATCTTGAGGAGTGTACTTAATCTGTCCAGTCACAGGGTGCACTAGGTATAAGGCAAGAAGCAAACGTGGTGGGCGGCACGCTGGTCGTTTACAGTACACAGTTTCACAGCTTATCGGAAAAGAGTTTTCTGCATGCAATTTAGTAACAAAAACCTTTAAAGAATGTATTGGTTTAGTTTTAAACCATTTATTTGCAATAGGATATTTTAACAGTGTGATCTGTTTACGCAGCAACCAGTGTTCATATCTCAAATCTTTGAGATGATAAAAGATTACAGATGATAAAGAGATGGATGTTATTTTCACAGCACACAAAGGATTAAACATACTTTCTTAACTGAGAAGTATTACTGACACATTTCTAGTATTGAGTTTTAAACAGGTACTCATTCGCAAATAAGTTCACTCACTAATACCAGTCAATCCTGAAACGCATGTGGAGAATGTAGAAATTACATGCAAACCCTGGCACTGTGAGGCAAGAATGACAGCTTTGTTCTAAATATATACCTGTAATGTTTGTTCAGTTCTTTTCATTTGATTGCAAGCTATGTTCTCTCCTGTTAAAGCTTAATCTGTCCATCAATAGCCATCACTAGACAACCGAGACTTGCATGTGCATGAAGATAACATCAGCAGCAGGCAATATTTTTGCACAATAATGCAGTACTTTAGTGAAATAATGCAATAATTATTTTAAAATGATGTGATATTTTCGTAAAATAATGAAATACTTTTGCAAAATAACACAATCATTTTTTTTTTGAGTGGCGGGAATAGGCACCCATAGTTTCTAACTCTTTTAAGTTTTTCATAACAAACTTATCCTAGCATTTAGATGAATGTTTTCTAGTCCCCTGCTTTCTTCATTCAAAAGACGTACAGTCGGTAACCCTGACCCCCTGAGTGATCTGTCTGGGATGTTTACAGAAATCCAGCATTTGGTAAGAATCTAAAGGTAAGTGGCAGTAGACAATGCTCTCTTGGGTCTACTGGTAGACACCAGGTTAAACAGAAAAATGAAAATTTCTAAAATTGAAGTTTATAATGACAAGTATATTAAGTAGTCTCAAGCTTAATGCTTAGTCATACCTTAATAGAGGTTTGTTGATTTTTTAAATTATTGTGTCTATTTCCTTCCCTTCATCTGTGTAATCTTTGCATCTTTTATTTATAAATGTCCTTATTTTTAAATGTTCTCTGTATCCTCAATGGCCATTAAGGGGTGCTGTCTAACATTGATATCAGAGATGCATCATATTCTGCTGCATTTGGCGGTGACTTTTTTTTTCTTCTTGTTTCCAGCTGTTTTGCTAGACCTATGAATACTGAAACCACAAGCCAAATGGATAGTGGTCAGCTGAAGTGCTGTTTACTGGCTGCATCTGTAGGGCAGGCAGCACTTGCCATTTCATATAGTTTGACCTCCAACGACATCTGTGCAGAATCTTTACCAAGTTTCATTGAAATCAATACTTATTTTCGCAAAGTACAATACCCTGTGTTTCAGGGCCAGGGTTAGGGTTAGACTAAGCAACAGTTTGTGACTGCACATGATAAATGCCAGCTAAAGATGGAATACATTGAATTTTGCTGATTAGTATGTCAGTCATACAAGACTGTACTAAACCCCTTTCTTTACATTTTTTTTTGTGTTTTATTGGCAGTCTGTCATTTTTTTTGAAGAGCAGAATATCTGTATCTGTCCAATTTGCAATTAAAAAACTCCAAGTGGTAATTCCCAGGCTGTTATCGCCGACGCTAATAGGCCATTACCATTAACTGTTTAACAGAGGAAAACACTTTGGAAGATGATAACAATAAACATACAGTAATATACAGTGTCCTGGGTCTGGCTCAAAGTGACGGCGACCAAATGTTAGAGTGAATTAAAAAACACTCCATTTTATGTTAATTCATTGCATGCACTTGCAGGAGAGTGAAGTGAATGAATCCTGGAGGTGAAGTTTATTGTTATTAGACTAAATTAGAACATTTTCAACTGCTCAGCTATTTGTGGTGAATCACAATTTTCAACTTGATTAAAAAGAAAAGGAACAAACTACATGATGTCCAACTGGAAGTTTTTTTTACAGTTTCAACACAGATTTGGCAAAACCTTTTTTTTATTTAGTTTCACATATTTTTTTAACCAAATAGTTTAAGATTGTATTGACTACTGTATGCTGCAACCTGAGAAGATAGGAAAGAGATGGCCTGTATGACAACAAAGTGCACACACCATTAGAGATCATTGTTATCCTTAAGCATTAAAACAGTAATTATGAATGGCACTGCATAAAGTTTGATTGCAATTTAGCGGTTATTGCAGACACCAGTCCATTTCTGAGTGTCCTGGCTCCTCTGTTTCTAAATGCTCAGGAATCCAGTGTCCTATAACTGTCTGTGGGAAATCCAGACGTTCTTCCTGTATCTGTGAGTTTTCCCTGGATACTCTGGTTTTCCGCTGATATGTGCATAAGAATATTGGAATTCACAACATAATTTGTAAATGAATTATATTTACATTTCTTCTGTGCCATTCTGACATTACTTGATTCCATGGACTTTGTTGTTTAGACTGAAATACTGAACTGATATAATTGGAGTTGATTAACTTGAGTAAGGTTTAACAATTGAAATGTGTTTTAGCATTTTTGTTCAGTTTGGTTAAGGTTTAACTTTTTTTTTACAAAGGATTCAATTATTTAAATAATGTAACAATTAAGTGTTTCTTAGGTATTTTTCTTTACAGTAAGTATAATATGAAGACTCAACACTCATACATAACAAAATAAGAAATTTGACAAATGAGAGGAGACCATTCAGTCCATCAAGTGAGTTTAGAGCTAAGCCTTCCCAATATCTTATCCAGAGGAAGGTTGTCAGGGTTTTTGCTTCAACTCCGTTGTGGTAGTTTGTTTCAGATTCCACCAGCATTTTGAGTAAAGAAGTGCTTTTGGCTTCAGTCCTAAATGCATGTCCTCTTAATTTCACTGATTACCTTGAGTTCACCCTTACCTTGAGCAAATTATTATAAGCCTTTGAGAATACTGAGGACCTGGACTCACTCATTATCCCTTGCTTAAGACTATGCACATTTAATTATCTGAGTCTGTTGTAGTAGGACAGGTCTTTAAGTCTTGAGATGCACTTGGATGCTGTCCTCCGCAAAGCTTCAAGTGCCGTTATGCCTTTTTTGTAGCGTGGTGACCAGAAGCGCACACAGTACTCCAGATATGGGCAGAGGATTATATAGACTTAGCATGTCCCTCGATTTATATTCAGTAGTTTTCACAATATAATCTAACGTTATTTGTATTTTAAAAATGCTTCAGCACATTGCTTACATGATATAAACATTGTGTCAATCCCATAAATCCTTTACAGAGGTTGTTTTCTGTGTCTCCTAACATGTATTAATAGCTGTTCCAGTAGCACTCACAGGATGGACATTGCCTAATAGATAGTGTTATGACTTCCTGCAGCCACAACACACAAAAATGGGTGCAGGCTATTGAAAAGCACCATGAAAAGCAGGCCAGGAATTTTACTGTCCAGCTCACCACAACCGTGCTAGTCCCCACCTGTTAGCCAGGCCTTTAGCCTAGGCTGAGCCCAAAACGACAAAACTGGCTTTTAAAGTTTAAGAATATTTTAAATATATTACTAGAGGCAGACAGATCACCTTCAAACCTTGGGTCCACAATAGCAAAACAAACCTTCTTTATAATTAAAGAACCAGAATATCAATAATCATATCAGTATAAACTGAAGCTTCTCCTTTTATACTGTATAGCTGGGGCCACAAAGTCATATCATCATGTGGCCCTACGTCCTTGGCTTCCACTTTAAGGATAATTAAAACTAAGACACCCATTATTAACTTAATACCTACAAATTATATCATTACAGAAAACATCATCAAAAAAAAAAAACATGATTTTTACATAAAGGTAAACCAAAAATAGAAATATTGTAGGATGGAATATTAATAAACAACAACAACAAAAATACATTAAAGAAAGTATTACTTAAGGCAAGGACAAAACCCTGGCTAAATCATAAAAGATAGAAGATATAAACCAGAAAATAACCTAGTAAGAGAGGCTTCTTCTTTCCCACTTGAGAATGACATAAGCTGCTGTGGTGAGTCTGCCTATGGAGTGGCTCAGTAACTAAGAAATGTGCCACCTGGCCAGAGATTTAAGGTCATCTTAAAACTGCTGTAGCTACAAGAGTCCTAGTTGTATACTTTATGTAGTACTTTATGTAGTACTGCTTCAGTATTACATTTAATTAAATCAAAGAAACTGTTTGACTTCACTGCTGTTCTGCCTGTGGTTTCAGGCCTGGGAAATAGGAGCTCTTTATTAATTCTAGATCAGTAGAGGTGAGAGGAGACATCCTCAATATGTTTTGTGCATAATACGGTCTGGGGTGAGTCAGAACTATATGAGCAAATGGTTGAAGGCCCCAAGTGCCTAGCAGGCACGCTATGGCAGACAGTCCTCGACTCTGGGATGCAGAAATGTGAACACCCAGAACCTGTGTGTGTTGGGTTAAATGCTGATTCTAATTTGGCTGTTGGCATTAGACTAGTGCCCCACGGGATAGGCTCCACAACCTTTAATCTGATTAAGCAGGTTTGAGGATACTATATTGTGCTGTGCTATGAATTAAGTTTATGCTGTGGTATGAAACTTAATTTTATTAGTGAGCTTATATCATAGTAATAATGTTCTAGGTAAAAAGTTTCATAATTATATATAGTACTTTAAATCACAAAGCTACCAACTGTAACAATCTGAGAAGCATCCAAATATCATAATATTAATGTGGCAAATTTTTTTAGTTACTGAATAGGCATAGGCATTTGTGGGCATTTGTGGTTTTAATATTCTGATGTGATCAGATTGCCAAATGAAATATGGATCATTACAATTTGGGCATCTCAAAAAAGTGTCATCTGAAATAGATAGAACTTAGGAATGCATGAATCTTTTTAACAAGAAGAAGCCATTCAGACCTGTGCAGCTCATCAATTCCTATTCATCTATTATCTAATACAGTATAATAGCAAGTTACGACCAGTATTCCCTTAAGATCCTTGGTAAGTTATTTGTGTGTAGAGATCACCTTCCTTGTAAAACACACTCTTTTCCAGGTTTCATTTGTACTCCCGCCTTTGTGTTAAAAAACTGATTTCAGAGTGCCAGCTGGGATGCACCATATTTTAAAAGATCTTTTGTAATTTAAAGCAGTTACATTACATTTTCCCGTAATTCCAGTTATTCCATAAAGTTCATATTCTGCAGCTCGGGAATTCATCCAGTACTTCTTATCAGCACTTTCCCTATTGCTTTTATGTAATTCTTATAATATTAGAGCCAAACCTCCACACACAATCCAAAATGTGTCCTCATAAGTGCTTTATTCTCATTCACACTGATCCAATAATCTTACTCTCTCCCTCACAGGATTCTAATTATGACATTTCTAAATTTAAGAAAAACATCATAACACCATACCTATTCTCTGTGTTTAACCCGTCTACACCAATTTGCCTACTAAAACCTAAGCCTCTGAGTCCTATGGTTTAATCTCATTAGGTACTTTAACATAACTGTTTTGAAAGTCAAGATATTTTAATCAATGAGTGTAGTCACTGAGGCCCATAAAGATGAAACTGTGATTTTCAGACTCTAGCGACGATCTTGTTTTTTTTTTTAAATTGAGTATCTCAGTATTTAGGGTGGAGAGCATCTTCTTTGTTACTCAGTGTATTTTCTCTGCTTCAGTGCTTCTCATCATTACTGTTTTAAAGGTGAAAGGTTCAATTGATACTACAAGTTTTCTTTGTCAAGATCTAGTATGCCTGAATGTATTCCACCCATGTTTGTTTCCTTACTGGCAATGCACCTGTCATTTTGGGCTGAAACCTATCAGTGTTAACACAACAATAGGAAAAAGGTGTTTGATTTCTGATTTTTGATTTGATTTGATGTTAATCCCTGAGGGGAATTTGTCTTTTTCTCATAACCCTTTGGGGGTCGGAGTGCAGGGTCAGCCATTGAACAGTGCTCCTTGAGCAATTTTTCAGGTTAAGGGCCTTGCTCAAGGGCCCAATGTAACAATGGAACTACCAATATCTTCTGATGCCTAACATGCTCCACCCGGCTAAATGCACCATGAAAATGATACATCTCCTCCCTGTTATAAGAAACAAGGACCAAAGATGTTTTAGTAATTCAGAACATGTAACAGAATTTTATAGAAGCTCAAAAAAGACTCACACATTGAATATGTGGTGAAAAGGTAAGCAGTAAACTTCTAGAGGGTTATTACTGCCAGAAGTTTAAAATTTAAATTTAGGTTAGCTAAAACTGAAAAAAAAGTTTCAGAATATTACAAATAGGTCACAACCTCCAGATGTTCTGCATTAATCAAAGTAAAGTAAGCCATTGAAGAAAACAGTTTGCACAGGTGTCCCAACTTCTGTTAATTACTTGAAAACCCTCTAGCTTGAAGCAGAGTTGGAACAGACGGCATTACTACACCCTTATCAAGTACTACTTGGACAATATTCCAGTGATAATGGCAAGAAAATGGCAATTAACAAATGAAATGAGACAGAGCATTGTTACCCTTAGAAGTGTACACCTTTCATTTAGAGAAATTGCAATACAAAAATCAAAGTGTCAGTGAGTACGGTGGTGTTCTACACAATCCAAAGGCAATTGGAAACTGGAAGACTCTTTGATAGGAAGAGATCTGGCACACCCAAAGTCACAACCCAATCAGAAGACAAGTTTCTGAGGGTCACCAGCTTGTGTTACAGGCACCTCACAACACAATGGTTTTGATAGAAATTGATACTTTTTTATCACGATGCCATTAAGTTGATTTAAAAATCATTACAAGTGTTGTTAACAGCTGTTACAGCTGGAAATTGATTATTTTTACTTAACTATTCAAATATGACTGCAAAACCCCATCTTCTGTCTCCATTTTCAGCAGCAATTCCTTCAGTGTCCTAATGGCAAACTCCTTAAGCTATTTCTTAACTAGTCATGTTTACATGCTAATTAGTTATTGGAGAAACCTTTGCAATTGCATTAGCACTGCTGAAACCTTTTATTCTGTTCACTTAGGTTTCAAGGTACTGGCATTCCATAAGTTTATTTCTGGGTTCAAAAACAGACAAAATGAAAATAGCTTTCTCAAGAAATATCTCAGTCTGCTGTTTTTCTGCAGAATAAAGGTAATTCCATGCTGCAGATTACTAGAAAACTGAAGATTTCATACAAAAATGTCTATTACTTTCTTGAGAGAAAAAAGAAGAATCTAAAAAGAGGGAAAGCCCAGATGCACAACTGCATAAGAGGATAAGAACATCAGAGTGTGTAGTTTCAGAAACAAATGCCTTACAGATGCTCAGTTGGGTTCTTCCTTAAACTCATGACAATTACCAATGTTGTCTACAACAGTAAAACATTGACAACAGGAAGTTGACCTAAAAATAAAAAAAAAAGTCATACCCAAAACTGGGAAATAAAAAGAAAAGGTTAAAATGGCCAGAAGAACAAAGACATTAGACTGAAGATGACTGGAAAGTGTATTATGGGCAATATCCTGGCGTCCACCAGTAGGAAAATTCCTTTGGTCACACAGCCAATTGCTTTGCTAACTTTGAGAAGGCGTCTTATGTAGCTGCAGGCTCTTCATCACTTAACCCCGTTGCACTTCAGCCATTACATTACATAAGTATTTGGCCCCTTCTGTCTACAGTCATCTTTAATATCTATGTATCTAGACATATTTTATTTTCTATCTACCAACGAAACGTTTATTTTATGTGTATGGCACCTGTCGTGACAGATATCACCACCTACAACACAACTGGATCACATGCTCAAGGTTAATCAGTGATGCAGGGGTTGGTTGCTTTGGCCACACCACTGGCTTCTATGAATTTTAAATCTCCCTGTCAATGAATGAAACGCTGTATGTGTTCATCTAATTCATGCGTAATTCCCTAATAAACATAACAGAACCTTCCTATTGTCATTATTAGATACAAGGCAGGTGCAAACCCTGGGTGAGGCAAAATGTCCAGTGCAGATGTTCCCCACTAATGACCAATTCATGTTTAAGTTTTACACATATGCAATACCATTCATGTTAAAATTGAATTGTTTTGGACGTGCTCTGTCTCTTCGTATGTCAGAGGACTGGAACATCGCGAAGTGGGGTCTAGCCTCATGTGGGGAGGCAAAATGGGGGGGTGGGGGGATAAAGGGGGGAGAGAAGGAGAACAGGTTATATCTAATCTATTCTTATAATCCTTATAATTATAAATATCAATGCAGCAACAGGCTAACATGCAACAACTCCTGGGGAATCTTGAAACTAAGATTAAAACTGCCATATTACCAATTAAAACTATAAAATGACATTAAAAAACTCAGAATCAATGTCTCCATGATGGGACAGTTAACTTTGTGAGCTGGAATGTTAAAGGCCTGAATCACGAATTAAAGAGAAAGAAAGTATGCTCTCACCTAACAGGCTTAAACGCTAAAATAGTATTTTTACAGGAGACCCACTTACTAACCAAGGATCAGTTCAGATTACAAAAAGACTGGACTGGCCAAATGTTCCATTCTAGCTTTATAAAGAAAACTAGAGGGGTGGGAATTCTCATACATAGAACAGTTCCATTTGTAGCATCAGAGGTAGTGTCGGACCCTGAAGGGAGATATGTGATGGTCATGGGCAACTTATATAACAGTAAAATGATTTTGATAAATGTTTATGCACCCAATGTTGATGATAAGGAATTCATGCAAAATCTATTTGCATCCATTCCCAATGTGAACTCTCATAAAATTATAATGGCTGGGGACTTTAATTGTGTTTTAAATCCACTCTTAGATAGGACTCCTGTGACAGGGGGGACGACATCTAATACTGCAAAGATAATTACACAGTTTTTAAATGATCACAACTTATCAGACCCCTGGAGGTTTCTTAACCCAAACTCAAGAACATATTCGTTCTACTCACCAGTGCATTATAGCTACTCAAGAATTGATTATTTTTTTATAGATAATAATTTCCTGCCTACAATTAAATCATGCAAATATGACACAATTGTTATCTCTGACCATGCCCCTCTAGTCTTGGAGCTAAAATCAATAAGCCCCTCGTACTCACCTCGCAGATGGCGTCTTAACCCTCTTTTATTGGCAGACGAGAACTGCACAGAATTTATATCCAAACAAATCAGCTTCTTCCTAGAGACAAACACGTCTACAGAGGTTTCTGCAGGAACACTCTGGGAAACTCTAAAGGCCTTCCTAAGAGGCCAGATTATTTCATATCTTTCCCATAGAAATAAATTAGAAACCAAGAAAGTGTCAGAGCTAAGAAATGAAATTACTAGAATAGATGAAGAACAAGCCAGGCGTCCAAGTGAAGCTCTTCACAGGAAAAGGCAGGCCCTGCATACAAAACTTAACATCTTAACAACTAAAGAAACTGAACAACTTATTTATAAGTCTAGACAGCATTACTATGAACACGGAGAAAAAGCTAATAAGCTTTTAGCTCAACAAATTCATAAACAAGAAGTTCACAATGCAATACCAGTAATCACCAACAAGAATGGAGAAGAAATCATCGACCATAATAAAATAATGCACACATTTAGAGATTACTATAAGTCTTTATATTCCACTGAGCCCAAAGAAGACAACACGCAATCTAATGCATTTCTGGATAATTCACAAATACCACAAATAGATGCTTTAAGTGCTGAGGAACTAGATAAACCTCTAACGCTAACAGAATTACTAGATGCTATAAAGTCACTACAAAGCGGGAAATCATCAGGCCCTGATGGTTACCCCGTAGAGTTTTATAAGAAATTCTCCACTCAGCTAGCTCCACTCTTATTGGTAACATTTACAGAAGCTAAAGACCACCAAATACTACCTCAAACATTTCGACAAGCATTAATCACCGTCTTTCCTAAACAAAATAAGGACTTGTTACAATGTGCATCATATAGACCAATTTCACTCCTGAATAATGATGTTAAGATACTCTCAAAAATCCTAGCTAGAAGGATGGAGAAAGTGCTGCCCTCGGTAATATCACAAGATCAAACTGGATTTATTAAAGGCCGACATCTATCTTCAAATCTCCGACGCTTGTTTAATGTTATATATTCACCAGCAAAATCAAACACCCCAGAGATATTACTATCATTAGACGCAGAAAAGGCATTTGACATGATCGAATGGAATTACCTTTTCACTGCATTGGAGAAATTTGGGTTTGGCCCGAATATTTGTGCTTGGATTAAACTACTGTATACCAGTCCAGAAGCTTCAGTTTGTATTAATAAAATTTGCTCAGACTACTTTAAACTAGAACGTGGTACCAGACAAGGATGTCCCTTGTCGCCACTGTTGTTTGCAATCGCTATTGAACCACTGGCGGTTCACTGCCGAAATTCTCATCAGATAAAGGGGATTGTCAGAGAAGGACTGGAACAGAAAATTTCTCTATATGCAGATGATATGGTCTTATATATATCGGACCCAGAAAACACTGTCCCTGCTGTTTTAACAGCACTAACAGAATTTCAAAAGATATCTGGTCTTAGAATTAATCTGAATAAAAGTATACTCTTTCCAGTGAACTCACAAGCATATAATATTAAATTAGACACCCTACCTTTTACCATAGCAGATCAGTTTAAATACCTAGGGGTAAATATCACAAGTAAACATAAAGCTCTTTATCAACAAAATTTTGGCGTCTGTATGGAAAAAATTAAGCAAGACTTGCATAGATGGTCAACCCTTCATCTCACTCTAGCCGGAAGAATTAACATTGTTAAGATGAATATCCTTCCTAAACTTCTCTTTTTATTTCAAAACATTTCAATATATATCAATAAATCGTTTTTTAAACAGTTAGATTCAATAATAACCTCATTCATTTGGAACTCAAAACACCCACGTATCCGAAGAGCGACCCTACAAAGACCTCAGGCAGAAGGTGGCATGGCTTTACCTAATTTTCAGTTTTATTACTGGGCAGCAAACATACAAGCCATAAAAACCTGGACACAAATAAATGCACATACACAGGCTTGGTCTGCAATAGAAGTAAAATCCTGTAGTACTTCTTTATATTCCCTGCTCTGCTCTCCAATAAATGAAAGTTATCGCAAATATACTAATAACCCAATTGTGCTTTACTCACTCAGAATATGGAACCAAATTAGGAAGCATTTTAAGATGGAAAATCTTTTATCAGTGGCACCTTTGCAAGGGAACCACCTCTTTCAACCTTCGCAAGTATATCCAGTTTTTAATACCTGGAAAAGTTTTGGGATTAAAATGCTCAGAGATCTTTATATAGACAACATATTTACATCTTTTGAACAATTACGTTCAAAATTTAACCTCCCAGCTACACATTTCTTTTACTATCTTCAAATTAGAAATTTTGTTAAACAGAAATTGCCCGATTTCCCCCACCTTGCACCCTCCACAATGCTGGAAAAAATACTGCTCAATTCAGAGGAAACAAACACTATTTCCGCAATATATAAAATCTTATTAGAGTCCCTACCTTTCAAAGATCCAAGAGGACATTGGGAAGAAGATCTCTTAATCAATATATCAGAAAAGGAGTGGAAGGTAGCAAAGCAGAGAATTCACTCGAGTTCTATATGCGCAAAGCATAGAATTATTCAACTAAAAATTATATATCGAGCTCATCTGTCTCGCTTAAAACTGTCCAAAATGTTTCCAGGCCAGGATCCAACCTGCGAGCGCTGCAACCAAGCTCCTGCCTCACTGGGTCACATGTTCTGGGCCTGCACCAAACTAACATCATTTTGGACAAAAATTTTTAAGTGCCTCTCAGACAGCCTTGGGGTCACAATCCCTCCTAACCCACTAACAGCTGTGTTTGGTGTCCTTCCAGATGGACTTGAATTGGAGAAGGACAAACAAACGGTGATTGCATTCACTACACTCTTGGCATGCAGACTTATTTTGTTAAATTGGAAGAATCCTAATTCTCCTCTTATAAGTCAGTGGGAAACTGATGTTTTATATTATTTGAAATTGGAAAAAATCAAATTTTCAGTTAGAGGATCTGTACAAAATTTTTTCAAAACTTGGCAGGATTTAATCAATATTATTTTAGAATAAGAGAATTAACTATTATTGTATTTAACTCCCTTCTCCATCTTTTATTTATATAGATATTTACTTCTCCCCTTCTTTTGTCTAATGTTGCCTTATTAAAAAGCTTAAAGAAATTTTCCTTTAGCTAAGCTCTCCTTCTCAGGGGTGGGGTTTGATTTGTTTTCAAATTTGTTGGGTTATAAATGGATCTGTTTGTATGGAATGATTACAATGAAAATTAATAAAATAAAAATATAAAAAAAAAAAAAAAAAAAAAAAAAAATTGAACTAAAATGATGTGTTTAGTTTGTTTAAAATATTACCTATGGTTTTCATATTAAAAAAGAGTATTTGGTAGTCATGATGAAAATGATGGAAAATATGTCAGTTGTTTTCTACTAAGATGTTTTGCTCAACTAACCAATGTGAAGCTTTCCTCAACAAATTTATTTTTTCATCATAGTTTAGTTAATTTTTTTAATCTTTAATTTTTTAAAATTTTAAATCATTTAAAAAATGAGGAAGCTTTCTAAGTGTACTTTATGTAAGGCCATGTACCACATTAGAAATTCGGTCCTTTAAATGAAAGATTAAGAGATGCTGTTAGAGAGATCATTTATTGCCATTATTTAGTGTGGGAGAACTGAAAAGGGAGTGTTCAACCGTGACTATCAGGGTGATGATGACAGCAGATGGAAAACATTGCTAACATTGCTTGATCAATGTCTTAGATAATGGAATGATATGGGCTATTACTGCAGAGAAGCCTTTTAATGCTGTACATATCAGGAATGGAGAAGCTGTCGGTAGGTTGGCATGTTGTGTTTTTTCACACTTAGTGGATGATTTTCTGTACTGATCAATATATTTACACAAATATGAAAGGGGACTATCCATTCATATTCTATTAATAATTGAGACTATCTATGTCAGAGGCAATATTTTAAATCTTTTTTATCATTTTTAATACTGAATAATACTGTTCAGTCATCCTATTTCTTAACTAGCTATCTGATTTCTGAACTCACTTTTCCACTGCAAGGTCATACAGAGTCAGAGTCTATACCCCTACCCTAAAAGGACCATTTTAAAGTCACCTGTTAACCTAAAACAAATGTCTCTGGGATATGAGAAAGATGGGAAACCTGGAGATAGCTTATGCAGACTAGGGAAGAATATGCACACTCAGCATAAGCAAAGGCTGGTCTTCAATTTCAGGTTAGTCCATGGGAGCTGTGAAACACATTGATAGCCAAGTTGCTACTGTCAGTTGTTCACGGGCATGATCATCATTTACAGGAGCCATCTTTAAACTGTACTGTGTTAAATTCATGTCATTCATCACTTGTTATCTGGTCCTTTGGAGACCTCTGTGTTTTCAATAGCTGTCCATTCGTTTTAATAATTATACATCAAATGCAAGCTACAAACATTAATAAAAGAATTACACGTAAAGTCAGTCAGATTAACAGTATTATACAGTCTTAAAAAAGTACTTTAACTTTCTGTATGTTCTGCATCTTCATGGAGCCTTCCCCTACCTCTAGCTCTAAAAGGAAGATGGAAACATACGAAAATGTAACGCTGGGGAAACTGATCAGCAGAGGGAAGAAAAGGTCTTGCATGAGATACAGTATGTGTTACAAATCTTGGTTTGTGTGACCTTTAATTTAATCTGCTTCATTTGTAAATATTAAACAAAACTGAATGCCATTATGAACAATGCTACACATCCTCTCTCTGACAGACTAACACTGAGGACTTTCATCCAAAGAATTATTCAGCAAAAGTGTGTCAAGAAATGCTATGGGGGCTCCTTTATACCAACAGCAGTATGCCTCACTGTGACGGTGACTGCCAAATCAGACCTTTTTCTTTTTAATTTTCCTGCTTTTTAGTCATTCTGGTGTGTTTTCAGACCAAAATGTGTGTGTATATATTATGAGGGGTGGCCAGGAGCCTTACCCAGCCAGGACACCCTCAGCCAGGAACGACTTGGGGAAATAGACTGCACAAGGCACTGTCTTCCCTAGACCGTTAGAAGGCAGCCCACCTGGGTTGTGGCAGCTCCACGGATTCCTACAGGGCACCATGAGAACTGGAGTTCTTCGACTAGGCCCTGTTGGGTTCTGTGGGTGCTGCCAGGGGGTGCTGCGAGGACTGGCGAGCCCTTCTTTGTCGGGCTCCCACCTCAACCGGAAGTGCTTCCAAACCACAGCTTTGGGACACCAGGGGGTGTAACATAAAAGGAGCTGTCTGCCATGGCTCTTGGAGCCAGAGACAGGAGGAGGAGGCGAAGCTTACAAGGAGGATAGGAGGGGGGAGAGAAAGAGAGAGAAAGAAATGGACAGAAAGAGAGTTGTAGTGCTTATTACTGTTGTATTGTGGTTGTGGCGTGGGAAATATTTGCTAAGGAAGAGTTTCCCATGAATAAATCCTCTTTCTTATTGATACTTGTGTTTTAACCTGTGTGTGTTGGGTTTTTTGGGAGCTGGAGCAACAACTACTGTCCACAAGATATTTATTTATCTATCTACCTAAGTACATATTTACATAAATGTACATAGCTCACCATATTATTTCTTTTCACCTGTTCTTATCTATACAATACGCAAGATATTCAATTTGTTACATGGGTCACATAAATATTCAACCAGTAAACATCAGTGCTGTATGTAATCAGTAAAAGGAAACCATGATTCAGTGTATATTGTTTTCAAGTTAAGCCCTCCAAAACTTTGTAATTGTTCAAGATTAAAACACGTTGCATTGAAATATCTTTGGAGGATGCATTTTTACACAATCTGTTACAGGATGAAATTATATATACACTCGAAATTCCCATTATTCCCACTGTTTACCTGTGTGAATTCAAAATCCTACACTTTCATTTAAAATTGTGTTTTGCCATGACCATCAGTAAAAGCCAAGTCACTAGGAAAAATCAAGAATATCCGATGGCAGGAAACGTTTACTCATGTTTGATTTTATGTAGCATATGCAAGAGTATGGAGCTCCAATGAACTAATAATATTAGTCACTGAAGAAAAAAAATAACAAATATTGTACACAAGAAAGGATTAAGTTACTTACATGGTACTTCTGATGCATGCGATTAACCAAGAGCACTATAACGGGCCCATTGTGAAGCTGGATAACACAAGTACTATTGTTGTGCAAATGACTAACAAACAGAGATTCAATATGCACAACTGATCACCAGCGCTAATCACGGTATACAAGACTAAAGTTGTAAGTCTTCAGCCTGGACTTAAAAACTCAGTTTAAGGGGGGCATCTCTTATATAAGTAGGCAGATCATTCCTCAGCTTTGGGGCCCTGTAAGTAAAAGCTCAACCTGCCACTGTTATTGTAGTAATCCTTGTAATTGAAATCTGGCCGGCATCTTGAAGTTTAAATGTGCACTCTGGTTTGTATGTAGTGGTAATCTCAGATAGGAAAATAGGACCTTGACCATTTAAAGCTTTATATGGAAGAGGATTTTGAAATCAGCCCCAAGCTTAACTGTAATTCAATATCAAGACTTAAGAACTGAAACTATGTGGTTGTCCTTTCTAGTTCTTGTAATGATTCTTGCAGCAGCATTGTGAATAAACTGAAAGTTGAATTTAAACTGATTTGAATGGTGAATAATGCCTTACACCAGTCAATTTTGCTAGAAATAAATACATGAATTAATTTCTCAGTATCCTTTATATTCAGGAACTGTGTTAATTTTCAAGAATTTTTAAGGTGAAGTTTTAGATAATGTCATAATGGGTGATTTAAAGGACATGTAAGTATTAAAAGTATCACCTATCCCAGCAGCATTTGACACAAGGCTAAATGGATGTCCAGTACATCAGAGGTCACTCGCACACTCATAATCGTCCAGTTCAGAGTCATTAGTTAACCTAGCACGTAGTTTTGAAATATGGGAGTTAAACCTGGCCTACTCAAAAAAAATCTGTACAAACATGAGGAGAAAGTTAAAACTCCACACAGGCAGTAAGCATCCAGTTCATAATGATAGTTAGGCGTACATACGCTTTTGTATTATTGTAATGGGGATAAAAATTAAAGTTTTTTTCAGTTTATTAAATAAACTTCCCAGTTTGCTTTTATTTTAGGATTATTTAGATACTGCTGTGGGTTGGCACCCTGCCCGGGATTGGTTCCTGCCTTGTGCCCTGTGTTGGCTGGGATTGGCTCCAGCAGACCCCCGTGACCCTGTGTTCGGATTCAGCGGGTTGGAAAATGGATGGATGGATTATTTAGATAAGATGAAGCATTTGTGCTTTAACAATGTAATAAAGTAAACATGTCTGGGATAAATATGCAAATGTAAATCAAATGTTATTAAGAACCTTATTATCTGTTAGAATATTTATGTTTGAACTCAGATAAACTGACCAGTGTGTATATGTTTGTAAGGTGATGTGGAATAGGAGCTTCTGGGGACTTTGTTGTTTAACTTGTATCCCATGGTAGCAATACCAAGGAAAATGTGTCCAATTTTTGACTGCTATCAGTTACTAAACATAGCCAACAAACCACACTATGAAAGATAGCACCTCTATTGGCCTGATGCAGAGGCTACACAGCATCTGAGAGAGGCAGATGCCATAGTGCTTTTTTTATGATAGAGAGATGACACAAGATATGAGTTATGTGAAATGAAGTATTTAGTATTAGAAAGGGGGGGGGGGGCATGGGCATTTCTAAAACATTACGCTGTCAGAGGACAAAAGTACAGCAGCATGTATAAAAAGATGTGCTCCAACGGAGAAGAGGTGAAATGTTGCACCATGATGCAGCATTTTTTTAAAGAACGCCTTAGTTTGATTAAGAAGAATGGACTTGTTAATTTACATGGAGATCTCTTTCTTGATGAAGTGAAGGTTGCTTTTACAATCATTGATTTGAATCGTTCAGAATGTGTGTTTTCTTCTACCTTTGACTTCTAGCATCCGTTACCTGGTTTATCTTCAAATAAACTTAAGAAATGAGTAAATTAAAGTTTGTATATTACTTTACTGAAACTTGCCTTATCTGTTTATATCATCTGCCCCAAGTGATAAATAGGATTTTTTATTTATTCGGCTCTTTCAAAGGTAGTGATGAGGAAACTGAAAGGTAAAGGTAACCTGGCAGGATGTTCTCTTGGCCTCTTCTAGGGTAACTGTGCAGCCTTTTCAGGTGTTGTGATATGGGAGCTGAAGGATATAGGTATACCTCTGAGTCCTGCTAAGGAGTTAAAGTTGAGGTAGCCAGTCTTGGCCATAGCTAATATGTATGATCACATGACCACATCTGTGCTTCCCAGCCAGAGTCAAACTCTTGAAGTGGCTCTTTGCTTTTGGTAAGGTAAATTGAAAATGTAGCCCTTTCACAGGTATTGATTCAGATGCTAGGCAGACTGATTTCTGGCCCTTGCTAAGGTGTTAATGCTGAGTTACTTTGTCTTGACCATTGTTCATATCCTGCAGCTGAGGTAGGTAGCATTGACCATTTCTTCCCCTGATGAGAATGACTGATGAGTGAATGTTAAGGGTGTACATGTAAATCAAGGCTAACAATTTTAGCATTTCTTTTGTCCACCAATATAAAAAACCTTAGAGGTTAAACAATCTTTCATGAACACTTTTACATGACAAAGCAATTACATAGCACTGCAATGTTCTAATGTATCGCAAACTCTTTAGTATAGAATTTTTCAGCCCTCTGAGACCTTTGATCCTTTCAAAAACATTTTGAAACATACTTTCGTTACATTGTAAGTGAGAGATTTATTCCAAATGTTATTTTATTTTAAAACAAAAGCACTGGCTTTACATTCATCTGATATTAAAAATTACGACTTCTATATATATTTATGAAAGGTATAAATGACTAAAGTAACTTAATTTGCCCTTGATGTTTTCTTTTTTCTTTTTCCATCAAAACCTATGATTTAATGTGCTTTGGCTAGAAAGTACAGATTATTTTATACCACACGAGTAGCTCTTTCAGATCTGTGTAGCTGCTGTGCTAAACTGTAACATGTGCTTGGCGTTCGGCCTAACTTATAACAATACCATACCTTTGATTCAATCCAGGCTTGTCAAACCAATTACAGCCTACCCACCCAAGGTGTTTTGTCGAGCAGGTAACACAATGGTTTCAAAAGAGAATATTGCTGAGACACTGGAAAACGGCATGACACTATCTAAAAAATGCTTTTGAAAAGTAAAAGCCTGCTGTGTCTTTAAAATATATGCATAGATTTATTGGAAAGATTATTTTCTGATTGTAAAATTACAGAGAAGCAGTTAAAAATGTCTGACACAGAAAATTCAATCTTTTCGTTGCCCATAGTAGATGAAGAACCATTTTCAGTTATTCTTGGTGAGAATGGATTTTTATATCTCTAGCTTTTAAGTACCAAGACAGGTAGAGTACTAAACCTAAATTTGATAACCACATCAACTGCTTTCAATGGAGTTTTTAAAGGTGCCACAGTGTTGCCTTACATCTCAGCCATATACTCCTCACATCTACACAATCGAAAGTCATCCATGATGGTTTCCAAGAAATTTTAAACTAGCCTACAAGTGAGTAAGGGTGTGAAACCTCAAATAAGAATACAAGAAAGACGACAAGCGAGAGAAGACCATTCAGTCCAACAATTACGATTGTTTAGTTAATAGTTAACTTGTCCTTTTATCTCATCCAGACACTTCTTAAAGGTTGTCAAGGTTCCTCCTATATCTACATGTCTCGGTAGTTTGTTCCAGATTCCCACAATAAAGTGTCCTCTGGTGCAAGGGTGGTCTCTGACTTTTCTATGCAACTATTATGGCCCTCAGTGGATGGGTTTAAGTGCCTAATGAAAACAGAACTAAAAATACAGCACATTTGGTCAGCTAAACATCACAATAAGAGCTTTACTAGGAGAGAAATGTCAGCGAATATAACTAACTAAAATAAGTTTACAGGATTGTCGGGCTTTGGTTTCATGATAAAGAACAACCTCAGGCTTAAAATAGCGCTTCTCTAGTTCAAAAGGAGCCAGTTAAAGTGGTATGAGTAGCTTGGAAAATGACCTCTGGATGCATTGGGAGTGCTAAGCAAGTCCCACTGAGAGGTGACACGGCAGAAGTCCCTTGACATACTGAATGGATTTCGTCTCTCTACTGGAATTGCCTGGAAGAGTCTGGCAATTACTCAGGAGGAGATGTAGAATGAAGCTAAGGTTATGATGGTCTGTGCTGGCCAAATCAGTGGGATGCCACTGCAATCTATGCCAGTAAACTGGATGGGGAGTGAAAGTGTAAGTGAAAAAGTAACCAAATAGTCACATTATTGTTCTTTAGGTGGTAATATGGGCATTATGAATTTGAATTAGCTGTTTCATTCTGATAAAACAGTCATATGTATTAAGAAAACATATTATGCCACCATGGATAAGATGAATTTAGCTGAAATGAATTCAATAAAGAAAATGGATGAATTAGCATAAAACACCATAGTTTGGGTTGTTCATAAGAAAGTAATGATTTACTCCATGAACTAGAAGTGCAGAATAAATCACAATAGTTGCATGAAATTGTTTAAATATTAAAATAGTAAAGGATCAAAAATATCATATTTGTAATCACTGACCTTACAATACTCTAAAACAGTACTCCACATGCTTATGTTTGCAATTTGTCAGTTTTAATCTTTGGCTTTTAGAGGGCTAGGACCACCAGTAGAGAATCAGACATTAGAAATATTATCATAGTCATGATCAGTAACCTCAAATTAGCATAAAACAACGCTCCACATGGCTTATTACTGATCCTCATTTTTGAAGCTTTGTGAAATGGAGTAATTTGACCTCTTGTATCCTATTAAAGGGTGAGCTCCTGCAATCAACTTATGTGACAAGCACAACCTCAAGTCGTTTTGATAATTTTTGCCACAGACATCTATTGGGTTACACTTACGCAATTTTCCTGCACAAAATGTGGTTCAGAAATGGCTTAAAATGAGAGTTTATTGGGTCTAGAAGAATAACAATAGGGGAAAACTCCAAAAAGCTTGACATCTTGCATAGCTAGATATCAGGTTAAATCAATTGGTATGTCATATGTGGTGGATTTCTGGTGGGTGAAGTGATTTCAACTGGCATGGAGGCACTCTGGTTAGCCTGTTTTACCCTGCAGTGTGAGGAAAATGGCCTGGCCCTTGCCCTTCAGTCTTTGTGGGGTTTTCTCTGTTTGTTTGGATTTGTCTTTGTGTACTTTGGATTTTTCCCCACATCCCCAAGACTTTCATGTTTGCTCCAGGACAACTTCATGACAATAAATGGTGTGTTGATGAGTATGGGCTGCAATGGATCAGTGAACTCCCCATAGAAAGGCCATACAAATCATTACTTAAAAACCCTTTTTATTACAGTACATATAGAAAAATTAAACAGGACAATATTACGACTTTAAAATATTCCCCAATGCATATTAGCCTTCACATATAGAAGTTGAATTAATGTGTCCTCCTCATTTTTCTATGCAACCTTTTATATTTTGTTTTTAATATCAAAACATGTAGTACAGTATGTCATCAACAAAAGTTACTGTCAAATTTTAGTCAACAACGATGATGAATTAAACATCACCTCTAACATCAGGTTATTTTTCTCTTTAATGGTCTTTTGGTCAATCCATTCTCACACATTTATGTGCTGCATACCATTTTAAGGGCCGCCTTATATCTTGTTGAATTGTACCTGGAATCTCCACTTGTGATTTTCCACTCTTTGGTCATATTACCTTCTTCCTTGTGGTTCTTCTACCATCTGTTTTCATTTTCTTTTGACTTCTTGTTGTGACTCACATTTCTCCAGTGTTGTAGCAAATTCAACTGTTGAAGAGGTCATCAAGCTTTACATCTCTGCACTGTATTGCATCATAGTATTTCTTGCCCCCTAGATCTCCCTCAAAATAGCAATCCTGACTCTGGTACATTGATATATGAGGAACCTGAGACAAAAGAGTGCAAACTACCTTCAGAATACACATTATACATGGTATAAATCAATTTACTTCGCTTAATGTCAAATCATTGTACCATCAAGCTTCCTGTATTGAAGATGCCAACTTTTGACATGCCTGTTACCTTCAACTTAATGTTTTTATCTATACAACTTTCCTGAGTTAATATCTGTGAATCATCTCTTTCAAGGATTCAAACCTGAGTTTGGACATCATCACAGCTTGAAAACAGTCCTTGTTCAAATTGTAAAAGATCTCTAAGGTAACACCAGTGCTGGATCTCTCTATGTGCTGCTCGTCAATCAGACAATAAATCAATACTAATTTTCTTGTTCTTATTACTGATTTTGACAGCTTTGAACAAAAATCTGATTAAAGCCCTGTGCTGAACAACTCCAATCTGTTACACCTAAATGTTATAATCTGGCCTCTTGAGGTCGACCTTCTTTAATGGTGAATTTAGTTCCCAGCTGTCTGTGTCTTGAGTTCTCCATTGAGGTTTTGTAAACTTCTGTATCCATGTGCTTTCACTGGACTACCTCCTCTAACATCCAACATTCACGTGTAGGTTTATCTGAAAATCATGTCTGGATGCACATCACTTGTGGGCAAGTTGATCTCCTGCCTTATTAAGATCAGCGCTTAGATGAATGCAAATTTCCATCAACTAAAGAGTGATTATGGAATCTCCCGCATCAATCAAGAATTTACACTCTCTCTTAATAAATTTTGGATCCTAAGAAATGATCTAATTTAGCGCCATAATCATCAACAGAGTCAGCTCCTTACTCCACTTTTCAGATGCTGATATCCTTTGTCATGCATTTATCACCTCTCATTTTAACTGCAATTCTTTCTTCAAAGGTCTTCCTTCAAAAAGCATAAACAGTCTGCAACAAGATCAAAATGCAGCCGGAAGAATCCTGACTAACCTTAGCAGAGTCCGGATCAGTTTACACTTCACTTGACTCCATTGGTTTTCTGTCAGACACAGAGCTCTGCTATTAGCTTACAAAGCTGTCAACACCCACATGACAGAATACCTGTCTACATTGCTTATCGGTGTAAACCCAGGAGAAAACCAGGACCTCCTGACGCCAATTTTCTTGTTGTCCCAAAGCTTTTCTGCACAGTGCATTGTGTGGGGTCATTTCTTACTGTCTGGCACTCTCTGCTTATGCGGCTCCATTAAATGTGCTATTTAAATTAAAATGTCTCTACTCCTGTCTTCTTGCTACCCATCTATTTTCAAAAATAATGCTAGTGCCTCTACTAGTAAAGTATTTTTTAAATTAATTTCATTCTCTATTTGACACTTTAGTCCTGTATTTCAGTCTTGTTTGGTCTATAAAGCTTGTTGTGATGCCACGAGTTGCTGTTATAATCTATTTTATTTTTACTTTTCCCTAACCTTCATTTGTGCTTTTTGTTGTCATTGTTTATACTGTTTGGGGGTTTTGAATATGAGGATTTCAAATTTTTAGCTCATTTAGTTTCTTTAACGTAGAGGAAATATTTTTGTGGCTTTCTGCAGTGCCATGTTGTTTTTCAAGGGCTCCACCATTTTTGCCCCAGTAGCCACTGATTTCTAAGAAACAAACACATGATGTCAGAGATTATGATCGTCTAAAGGTCAGCCAGTTCACTTCCTTAATTATATGAGTTTGCAAATGAACTTCTAAAAGACTAGTGCATGTCTCTGTTTATTTTCATTCTCTGATATACAGGAATTTTTGGAGACATTTTTGACTATGATTTTTATAATAGAGTTTTGGCGAAAGAAAGGACTGATTTCTGGGCTATGATGTTTTTCACCACATCACTCGTCCAGTCCATCTCACTATAATACTGTCTCTCCATTTTTTGATTCAGTGTAGCAGTAAAGGACAGTATATACAGTACAACTGTAAATGATAGATACTACAGATGGATGTTACACCAGAGTGCCATAATGTTTAATTCTGGAACTGATATTACTAATGCTGGATACGTAAGATGATACATAGACATAAAATTAATTTTTTGTTCTATTAAGAAGATAAATGCCTTCACATACCAACAGACATATGGCAAAAATCCTTCACAGAAGGACTTACTTCCCTTCTATTAGTCAGAAATAGAGACAGGTAATAGAGAAAGTTGTTAATTTTATTCTGCAAGAAGGGTCAGTGTACCAAAAAGAAGAAGTAAGGGACATCAACAGCTTGGTCCTACACCAGCGCCAGCATTGAAGGAGATGTAAGGAACCTTAACTCTTGTAAAGTTTTCCTTGAGTTTTTTTTTTCCACAAGGTTCCTGTAAATGGAATCATAAAAACAGGAGTAAGGAGGTCATCAGGTAAGCGGATTTGCTCAAGTCAGGTCAGGCGGTTTTATTGTCATACAACAGCAAAAATTCATTTTTTGTATAACCCAAAATTACATAAGGAATGCCTCAATGGGCTCTTACAAGCCCTGTTTTGTTGGCAGACCCCTAGCCATGACTCCCTAAGAATACAAGGAAATATCATCCATACACTGAGTTGCAACATACACTGGCATGGAATAACATTCCCTGGGACGGCGGAGCAACATATACATAAACACAGGACAAGTGCAAGACAGGTAAAAAATTGTACTATAATAAAAACAGATAAGTAAGCAATAGGTAAGTGAATTGATTGTAATAATTTGAAATAGCTAGTAATAAATCAATAACAACTAATAATAAAGGCAACAGTAGTAACAGACGCAACATTATACTATATATCAATAAACTGCTTGGGACAGATCCTGGGCTGGGGGCAGGCGTGTAGCACAGAGTTCAGATTTCAGATAGCTAAGGTGTAGAAGCTGTTTGCAGAACTTGGCAGATCTGTTTTGGTTGCTACAGTACATTCTGCCAGATGGAAATGGGAAAAAGGAACTGTGACAGTGGTGGCAGCTAATCAGTCACTAATCATTTTTCCTTTTCTGGTCTAGGTCATAATATGTCCCTTGTGCCTCCCTAGGATCTGGGATCTTTGTCCATTCTTCTGTTGGTCAGGTATATCTAACAAAAAGACTTCAATATCATAGTAGGGGTGTAACAGGACAAGTACCTCTGATGATCATAACGCTTGTTCCACCTTCAGTGCTTCCATGGTATGGCGCAAAGCCTTCACTTTCTGGAAGGTATGTCCATTGAGTCACTACTTGGACTCGTACTTGCCTAATTTTTTTCATATTTTAGGTGACACCCCTGAGGTCCACTTGAGTTTGTGGCAGTTCCATCTTGTTGACTAGGGTTTAAAAAGAAAGAATTGATAATGTTGAAAAGAGTGAAAATAAATTGCACATGTGGTGCAAAACAGGCATAAGCCAACCCAAGAAAATTAAAGCAGCTAAGGGTAAGTTCCATCCTCTTCAATCAATGGTCCAGAATGAACCCTGACTTCCCAGTGGCTACTGGATTTTTATACTGCTAATGTGGAAGGGCAAGGGTTCAGAATGGAAGCCAAAACTGAATCACAATTCCAGTGAGCTTCAGAACTGCAGACGGAAAAGGAGAGGTGATTAGAGTTCACTGCTTATACGTGATTCTGTTTGTCTTATCAGAGCCCTGACGATGTCCCCCAGACATCCATCCTTGACAAAACATAGGAATATCTAAAAACAAAAAGGAAATATGCTTTCCATTTTGCTTATTCAGTTAGCTAACAGCCACTAAGTACCATGGCATTTTTTGTAGTCAATTAAAAGTCAAAGTGTGATGTAACATATCTCTAACTACTGAAAATACTATAACATAATGTTGACTCTGGCTATATACCAAGGTTAAAGGATGAGGATTCTGTGGTTTTCCTTCACTGTAGTCTAGACATCTTTATGACAACATAGGTAACTGCCTGTTAGAGATTAATTTATTCAAAGTTCTCCAGGTTACTATCTTTTGTTAAACTGTCCATGTACAAAAAGAAATAAAATTTCCATTTTTACTTCAAGCTATGTGACTTTTATTTTGCTTGGAGTTCAACACTGTTGAACTAATAAAGAAGTAGGAACAGAAAGGAATTAGCACTGATTTAAAGAAAAAATATTGTAATAAAAGTTTGTTCTACTTATTCACTTTCAGGGTGGGAATTCAAGTGAAGCGCAGGCTATTAACGCATTAATGGCTACCACTGTCCTACGCATATAACTTGTTACTTATTGCTTTTATTGATTTCTTCACAGGGTGTGGTTCAATGTTACAGCAGTAGCTGTGGACTTTGGAGTGATTGCCTGCTAAAGGGCTTTTGGCGTACAGCTTGTATGTTTCTATGGTTTTATTCTGGGATCTCAAGGTTCTTCATTCTAAAGACGTCTTGCTAGGTTGACAGGCAACCCTATACTGTCCCCTCATGGTCACATAAGAGAGTGTATCCTGCACAGGACTTGTGTCGCGTCTATTTGGAGGTACCTACCTTGCACCTAGAGCTTCCAGAAAGGGATCTGCTACATAATAAAGTAACTCAAGTATCTGAGAAGTGATGAGTGGCTTTTGAAGCGTGATTCTTGATTAGTTTTTTTTCCTGTTTTCAGGTGATGCCCATTTTGTGGATCAACAGAAAACCAAGTAGATCACAAGAGAGGATTCTGGTAATTCTGCTACAGTTTGGCTTTTGTTGGAATTGCATGGCTTGCCTAACCCTGAATTTGTCCTTGTAACTACAGGATCCTATAACTGAGTAATAACATACACCTATTAAAATAAAAGGGAAGAATTGCCCTCTCTAAAAATGACCTTCTGCCCTTTCATTTTTCCATTGTAGATGAAGGCTTGCTAGAGACATTCAACCCAGTAGCAGTTAGAGTTCAGTCCATTACTGAAACAAGCCTATTTGTTATCTGCTGCCTGTGTATTCACAGTAACTTCTCTGACCTGATAACACGTCATATAATTATCTAAATGATCCAACCATTTGTATTTATTCTTTGTGTTCAGTGGAAACAGCAGCAGTTGCTTTGTTACTTTGCATTTGGCTACAGTCAATCAGGTTTTATGATGTACAGAGTCTGAAATAACTGTGTATGTAAAGTCATCATAATATTCAATCTTAACAGCCATGCTCAACTGCTGTTCTTATTTTATTGCTTTATTAGTTGTTTGTTCGAATTAGTATTTAACATTCTTTATTCTTGACTGAATTATATGATTACAACAGCGTAAAATCTAATGCAGTCATTGGGCATTTCCTATCACCAGTTATCTTGTTTTAAGCATTAATACAAGTTATTACTAAGCCAGATTAAGCAGCAGTACATAATAAAATGGAAACATTCCAGCTGTGTTTTAATTTAGGAGTAGTGTTTAATGTCATTGCCTCACAGTCCCAGTGTCCTGGTCACTGTCTGTTTTGAGTTTGCTTGTTCTCCTAGTATAGGTGTCAGCTTTTTCTGGATACTTCGGTCTTCATCCCACATCCACAAGAGACATACATATTAGGTTAATTAGCGATTCTAAACTGGTCCAGTGTGAATGTGTGTGATGGAAATGAGTGGTTCCTGCCATGTGTCTGATATCGTGAGGAATAAATTCATGTCCCTATGAGTCTGAATTTGGTTAAGCCAGTTTGAGAAGGTCATGCTTTATTGGAACCTGGAGTATATGACAGCATTCAAAGGAGATTTGGATAAACATTGGTGATTCCCTTTTTTCCTTGTCAATGAAACACACTACAAAGGTTTGAGAAAACACCAAATAATTATGAAATTATTGGAAAAAGAGTGCTGTGACAAGAAGCCCCTCACCAGTTGTGGTACTTTTAGGTGGAAGTCCCAATGAAACAAGCTGGTTCCTATACAATTAGTATCATCCCTTTGGTCCTTTTCTCCATGTTCTTGGTCCTTTTTCTCTTTCTCTCATGTTGGTTTATTTCTTTCTAAACCTCTTAGGTCATTGGAGATAACAACAGAACACAACTTTCATACAATGCTTTGAGGGAGGTCCTTCACTAGGACAAGAAAAGACAAGCCATTGAGATTCCTGGCCGGTGATTCTTCCCCATTTTATAACTGGCAGGGGCACCTCCAGAAGAATTTTAGCAGCCATATCGGGCTAGTGAATTTCAGGGGTGGCACACATAGTGTCTACAGCTTTGGCAAGATATAACAGTTACTATTATTTTAGTAGGATTATGTAAAGCAATATTATATTAAAGAGAGCAGAAATCAGGTCATTAATTGGCTTACTAAATACCAATTTGCCAAATTCCAATTAGAAGGAATCATCTGCAGTAGCCCACTGCTGATGAATGTTGTATTTAATAATTATAACCTCTTAGGGGTATGTATTCTATATATCATTATCTTATAATTAAGAATGAATTGTAAATTGCAAAATGTTAATTTTCTGATTTAACTAAAAGGCATCACAAACCAGATTTCATTTTTTATTTTATTTCGCAGTAAACTTACCACAGTAAAACATATAAATCATTTACCTAAGAGTTACTAGAGTATAGTAATATACAATCATACCTTAATATACACATATTTATGTTCACTGTACATGTCCCTGTCAGTCAAGTATAGCCATTCACAAATGAACTGGAAATGACACAATTATTGTATGTTAATTATGTTAATTAGTGTTCCCTAATTTTAATTATTTATTTTGTCTTTTTTCTCTTTCTTCATCATGTAAAGCACTTCGAGCTACATTGTTTGTATGAAAATGTGCTATATAAATAAATGTTCTTGTTGTTGTCAAAAAGAGGTTGAATATAATCATGTAATTAATGTTAGATACAGGCAGCATATAACTTATGTAATGTAGCTAAACTTAGCTTCATAGTTACACTACCAACCCTCTTAAATTAACAAGTTGGCTAAATCAGTGTTATGTTACATTCTGTATGTCTTCTGTAGCTGTTGTTAGCATTGTAAGTAGCCACTATTCACCAGCACAACCGCCCTCACAGAAGAACCATCCAGTGTTTACAGCAGCAGCTCTCACAGTGCTGTGAACCCCAGAGTTTCTTAAACCTTTTGGTCTGAGGACCCAAATGAGCATGTCGTTACCATACTGGGACACAAGGAGAGGTTTATCACCATAATGATAGCAGAGTCATCCACGAACTAAAAACAATAAACATTTTTGCTTTCATTCAAGAATATTTCTTACACAAATAATACTAGAAGAATAAAAAGGAAAGCAAACACATCTACTATATAATAAAACATTAAGGTCTGTGTGTCCAGAGTAATCTGATTGATTAGTTTGATTTTGGTGACGCAATTGAACGAGGAAGTGCGGGTGTGAGACACACGAGGAGAAATAAAGGCGTACGCTAAGAGAATCGTCTTCAATGAAGAAAAGTATAAAACCAGACAGGAGGCGAGAAAGGCTCCTTGCAAATAAAGACAGAGTCTGAGAAGCAGGCTTTACAGGAGAGGGAGCGCAGGTGAAGAGACCTTCAGAATACACACAAGAATGCACTGGAAAGGTGCTGAAGGTGCACGTAGGGCAAGAGATAGCAAATATTGTTATATTATTCTGTTGCCTGTCTTTTACAGAAACCATGGCTAGTTGTTAATAAAACAATAAAACTCATTCAAAACTGAACAGATTCCTGCGGTATATCACTACCAATGTAAATAGTGTAAGCTTCAGTAAAGCAGAAAGAAATAAAGTCTTTGAAACAGGTGGTAAGATATGAAGGTACTGTTTTTGAAAGGGTAGTACGAGGAGCCACTTAGTCACTGGACTCTTGGTGCTGGGCAAGGAATAGATTACTTCAAAAATAATTAATCAATGCAGTTTATTTACCTTGTCTTAAAAAACATTATTTTTTTTTAAATAACATTTTCAAATGAGGTCATGGTTAACAAAACATTCATCTAAATGAGTTTACAACTTATTCAGCATTTCCCTGTTAACTTTAAACATCATACAAAAGTTGAGTTCTGTAACTCTATTATTCTTACACTAGCTGTGCTACCCATCTAAGACAGGTTGAAATCTAAATAATCAACTTAGACGTCAGCATTAACATTTGCAGTGTTCCATCAATTGGAATGTATTTTGTAATGCATGTAGTAATAAAATCCATCCATCCATTTTCCAACCCGCTGAATCCAAACACAGGGTCACGGGGGGTCTGCTGGAGCCAAACCCAGCCAACACAGGGCACAAGGCAGGAACCAATCCCGGGCAGGGTGCCAACCCACCGCAGGACACACACAAATACACCAAGCACACACTAGGGCCAATTTAGAATCGCCAATCCACCTAACCTGCATGTCTTTGGACTGTGGGAGGAAACCAGAGCGCCCGGAGGAAACCCACACAGACACGGGGAGAACATGCAAACTCCACGCAGGGAGGACCCAAGAAGCGAACCGAGGTCCCCCAAATGCGAGGCAGCAGCGCTACCCACTGCGCCACCGTGACGTCCTAGTAATAAAATGCATTGCATTTGTCAATCCAACAGATGGCACATCACAAACATTTGTAGAAATCAAATGCATTCTGTTTGGCCTTTTTCGTGTGTATGTGTGTGCGTGTGCCTGTGTGTGTATGCGCGTTTGTTCTGCAGTAAATTGGTGCCCTTTCCGGGAATTGTTCTTGCTTAGCATCTGATGCTTGCTGGGATAGGCTCCGGCTGGTCTCCAATCTTGATAAGGGGGTTAGGAAGATGGGTGGATGACTGTAGGGATTTTCATGCATCCACACCATAGGGTCCACGTTTGCTTAAAATAAGTAATACCACCCTGGGACGAGAGAGGGTGCTGTTCCTAACTTTATTGTCTCCTGTTTCCATCACAGCTTCAAGAAACTTCCCCTTGAGAGAAATGAAGCCATGGAAGCTCCACCTCTTCTGGTCTGCCCGGTATTAAAGGAAGATGCTCCCAGAAGGTGGCATCTCATTTAGGTGCTGATCTTGATAACGTGCAGACCGTGACTGAGGTTGCTAAGGGGAAATTATCCCTCACAAAGGGTGCACTCAAGCACATCCTTTTCGTTGTCTTTCTTTATTTTTCGCTCTAATTAAATGGGTTCTCCCTGGTTGGCACCCCAAACATTTGGCTTTTGCCCTGCCTCCTCATTTGCCTGTATACCTATTATTTCTGTTCAGTTCTTGTCACTTCATTACCTACTACATGAGCGCAATATTCTCCCTCACTGAAGCACACTAATGTTTTATCAGTGTAGCCAGAACAGGCAGCATCATCACTATAGTGAAAGATTATATGCGATCAAACGTGTGAATTTTTTCCATTATTATAGTCTAGCAGTCCGCAGAGTAGAGACAGTAAGAGTACTGTGGAGTAAGACAAACAAGTAAGCTGGTGGAGATATGAGATTCATGGCAGATCTCCTTTTAAATGGCTGAATCTCACAACAATGGCTTGCTTTTAGGTTTTTTCTCTGCTTAAAATGTGTTGTGGCGGACGGCCGGGGCCCTTACCCAGCAAAGATGCTCCAACAAGGACTGAGGGAGAGAGTATTTTCAGGACAGTTTCTCTCCTGGACCGTTAGAGGACAGCCCCCTAGGCTTACAGCGGGGCCACAGGTTTGAAGCATGGAAGCTCCATCCTGCTGGGTCCATGGCCATTGCCAGGGTGTGCCTAGACATTTACAGGGCCCAGTTTGGCAGCATTTCTGCCACACCAGGAAGTGCTGCTGGAAGAAGGTTGTTGGGCACCTGGAGTCTTTCCGGGGGCCCTATAAAAGGGGCCAGTCACCACTACTCAATGGCTATAGTTGGGAGGAAGAAGAACAAAGAGTCTAAGGAGGACTTGAGGCGAGAAAGACAGTCCTTGGTGTTGTGAACATTGTGCTCTTGTGAGGAGCAAAGGAAGTGCTTCCCCACCTGTAAATAAAGGTGTGCTGTGGAGAAACTCAAGTCTCTGCCTGTCTGTGTTGGGGTTGGGGCGGCTGGCGCTGCCCTGGGCTTCAGAATGTATAAAGCTTTCTTATCATGTAGGGATCCATTGAGACCTATTGGAAGCTGCAAGAACAAACAAGATACTTTTAAAATTTATTAAAAATGCTTTACTTTACCTTTACTTTAGACGATAGTTTTATTTGGTCAATTAATATACACCATGATTGTGAAGAAATAACTTAGTTGAAAACATCAAACTTATCTTTTAAGGAAAACACTGAAACCATCTACAAAGAGAAGGAACAGCGCCTCTACAGTCTAAGGACGCCAAGTCTGTTTAGGGTGAGTTGTGCCTTTACATCACTCTTTTATAAATCTTTAATTAAGTCTGTCTTTCTTCATGTCCTGCTGGCCTGGTTTAGAAATGTTAATGTTGGCAACAAAAACAGAATACATCAAATTGTAAAATAGAGCAAAAAAATAGCGAGGTTTCAACAGTCCAATCTCACAGAGCTGTTTAATAAGCAAGAGTGTATTTTGTCACACAGGACTCCCCCATACATTTGCAGTTTCAGTTGTTGCCATCAGGTCACACATTTAGGATTCCATGGATAAAAAGCAACCGGTTCAAATACTCTTTCATTCTGACTAATATTGACCTTCTAAATAGGCTTACATCATAGGATGAACAGTTAGTATTTCCTTCAATCGTCAGTCCAGTTTAAATGTTAGTTTACTGTTAATGTCTCATATGTATGATCTAATGTTCACCATAAGTATTATACTCATTTCTATATTTTATTTAGTTGTACTCAGTTTGTTTGATGGCTGTTTTCTTTGTTGAGTAAAACCTCCTGACTAACCAAATTTCACTCGTGGGACAATAAAATTAAATTGAATTGGAGGAGTTTTTTTAAATATTTTTGCCCACTAAAATTATAGCTTTACAGATGCTTCTTCCACAAACCCTGAAATACAGAATCCTTCTGCAAATCCATACTTAGTATCCGTCAAACCATCTTTTATCAGGTCTCACTGTCAACTGTCACCTATCAGTTATTGACACTTGCGCCAAAAGAAGTTGTCTTTTCACTGAGGTGGCACAGGCTGACAAAAGAGACACTTATGCCTCAGATGTCTCTCGGCTGGCAATTTGTATTGCTATACAACCTCCAAATAAATATGTGACGTAAGTACAACATGAATGTAAGCAGCAGTACATCCATATAAAAGGCTTTCTACAGTTGATGCATAGCAGACATTTTAAATAAAATCTTTTCTGTGTTTTCTATTAATGTCCCCACAAGACCAAAGCTCAACACATGCTGAAAAGAGTCTTTAAACATAAAATGTTGGTGTCTTGAGTGTAAAAGAGATAATTACAATAATTTAAGGGTCACTTTCGTGCTGCTGTCACACATTAAACACACTAGTGCACAGGGCTGCCAGGAAGAGACAATTTACAAACGGAGGCCACCTTCATTATTCAGCTGCCGCGGCTCAGACCTGGATGTATTCACCAATTCACAGTTCACATTTATCTTTCTTAGCAAAATGAGCTTTGATGTGGGTGATACATAACTAGTGGCACATGAAATGTTTTATTGGGTGACATGAAAGTATAAGAGAAAATGAATACATATGAATTTCAGGAAGGTGTCGGAATTACTCACTTTTCTAGACGGAGAGAAAATAGTGGAATATTTGCATTGAAACAGAAATAATTGGAGGACGGTTAATCTATACTAAATGAATTTTATTGTTTTTCTGATCTTTAGACACAAGTGTTTATCAGTGCTTCTCTTTGTAGAATTTATAATCTGATTTCCCACATATCCAATACTGTATCATGCTTATATTTCTTTGTTAGTTCAATTGCTAGATGACTGTCTTTTCATATCATACTCAGTGGAAAAGAAAGTCTGACCCTGATTTTATAAGAACCCATCTGAAAATGTCTTGCTTTTGTTTAATCTTATCGTGAGAAAGCATTTGCTGTGTAATGACTTGAATTTTTAGATACCTCTTTAAAGACCGACTGACCTACAAGTGTACCAAACATTGTTTGATTTAACACAAATCCATCTTAATTCTTCAGCATTTTGGAAAACGACGGGGTATCCCAAGCAATGGAAAGGATCAGGCATTACCCAAGGCTCTATCTATGTGCTGTGTATAAAAAAATGTATGTCATGTAGTAACAAGTCATTTAATTGGGTTTATTCAATTAGTATAACTGAGCTGAAACAACCTAAAATAAAGAGATTTTACTAAATAAAATACTGTAGTATAGTTTGGTGTAACCTAATTTTCTTTGTGGCATGGATTCCACAAGACGTTGGAAACGTTCCCTTGAGATTCTGGTGCATGTTTACACGATTGCATCACACAATTTCTGCACATTTGTCAGCTGCACATAGGGAATCCATTCCCGGGAATTTGGGAATCCTGCATTTCATTCCCTGGAATCCCGGGCTTCCGGGGATGACACAGTGCACGGGCATCTCACGTGTGAACAGTTTTAGAATGACCGACACTTATTTTTAATAAAACTACTGCAATATGTTGACACAAATAAAAGACTAACCTTATCTACAAGCAGTTCTTGCTGTCATATAAGTACATGTATCTAGTTAGTTGTGGTAATAAGAGCATAGAAAGCACAACGTGTTGAGCGTGCGGTCGTCCAGGCTAGAGCGCACCTTCATGCAGAGTACGCCAGCCACTAAGAAAGCACACTCTGTCTCCACTGAAGTAGGCGGCACAATCATCAGATACTGATACCCTTGTTCTAAACAACACCCGCACTTGCCGTTGCTCTGAAACACCACCATTTCAGCTTTTACTGATGCATCCAGTTTCTTGTCATCATTCTGTGATGGCAAGTTTCATGGTACAGATAATGCGGATGCAACAGACTGACGCATTGCAATTTAAAGTTTCTGTTCAAAGCTGTTGCCTGATGAAGTGCAAGCTGCAGCAATGGCACCACCTAAATTATTTTCACCTATAACTCTGTTATTTCTTGATCGATTTTTACACTTTTACACGCTATATATGTGAGCTTGGCCGTTCCCGTTTTCCCGGGAATTACAGCAGTTTCATTCCCGGGAATGCGGGAATGAAAAATGTCCGAGAATGGATTCCCTAGCTGCACATTCATGCTGTGAATCTCCTGTTCTACCACATCCCAAAGGTGTGCTATTGGATCAGATCTGGTGAATGGAAAGTTCACTGAACAACACCAAACTCATTGCCATATTCATGAAACCAGTTGTGGATGAATTTTGCTTTGTGACATGGTGCATTATCATGCTGGAAGTAGCCATTAGAAGATGAGTAAATTGGGGCCATGAAGGGATGCACATGGTCAGCAACAATAATCAGATAGGCCGTAGCATTCAAGAGATGATTGATTGGTATTAACAGGCCTAAAGTGTACCAAAAAACATTCCCCACAACATCACACCACTATAACCAGCTAGGACTCTACGATCTGTGTGCCTCAGTAGAAAGTGACATTCATCAGACCAGGTTACATTTTTCCAGTCATCACCTGTCCAGATTTGGTGAACCTGAGCCCTCTGCAGCCTCAACTTTCTGTTCTTGGCTGACAGGAGTAGACCCCCAACATGGTTTTCTGCTGTTGTAGCCCATCCACCTGAAGGTTCAATGTGTTGTGTACTCTGAGATGCCTTTATGCCCACCATAACTGTACTGAGTGGTTATCTAAGTTACCATAGCCTCTCTTGTCAGCTCAGACCAGTCTGTCCACTCTCCTCCGTCATCTGTGAATTTCCCATTGGGATTAATAAAGTATCTATCTATCTATCTATCTATCTATCTATCTATCTATCTATCTATCTATCTATCTATCTATCTATCTATCTATCTATCTATCTATCTATCTATCTATCAACAAGGTATTTCCATCTACAGAACTACTGCTCACTGCAGTAAACTGTAGAGACTATTGTGTGTAAAAATCCCAGGAGATCAGCAGTTATAGAAATAGTAAAAATCAGCCAGTCTGGCACTAACAGTCATGCCACACTTGAAATCACTCAGATCACATTTTTTTCCCCATTCCACAAAAGAATTGAAAAATGGCAAAAAAGGATCAAAAGTAAGAACATTTAACAGTTGAGGTGTGAATACATTGCATTTTTATACAAAATGGTGGCAGGAAATGAGGTTGACAGGAAATGACATCACAAGCAGATGGACAGAAGTGACATCATCATGGAGGACCAGAGGTGACATTATTTTGGTGGGCCGGAAGTGACATCATCTTGGTGAGCCGGAAGTGACATCATTGTGGAGGGACCCGGAAGTGACATCATAAAGAGGAGCCAGAAGTGACATCATCTTGGGAGAAACGGAAGTGACATCATCGCTGGAATGCAGACCCGGGATTATTGAGTGGAAGCCAATTTAAGTGACCAGATATGGATGGTGAGTTATTGTTTATCTTCTTTTCTTCTGTTGATGAAGAGAGAGAGGCATTAGTATGTTCAATCAACCCTTTATCCCTTGTAGTATCACTCACCTTAGGGCTTGTTGGCTGCCTCCTAAGTGCACGTGTGACAACCTCTTATATCTTTACAAGATGCTGAAAAACTAGTTCTGGCTTTTGTATTCAGTCACCTAGATTACTGTAATACACTCCTTACAGGACTACCTAAGAAAGAGATCAATCAGTTACAGTTGGTGCAGAATTCAGCAGCCAGAATCTTAACGAGAAAAAGAAAATCTGAGCACATTTCACCAGTTTTAGCATCCTTACATTAGTTACATATGTCAATTAGAGTTAACTATAAAATACTATTAATGGTTTACAAAGCTTCAAAAAATCTCGACCCATCGTATATTTTGGAGTGTCTGTCCTAACCTCACATCTTCAAAGTTCCGCTTATAATTCCAAGAGCAAACCTGAAAAGAAGTGGTGAGGTGGCCTTTTGCTTTTATGCACCTGAAATATGGAATACTTTCCCGAAACAAAATCTCCATGCTAATATTTTGGAACACTTTAAAAAAGTGCTAAAAATCCATCCATCCATCCATCCATCCATCCATCCATCCATCCATCCATCCATCCATCCATCCATCCATCCTCTTCTGCTTATCCGAGGTCGGGTCGCGGGGGCAGCAGCTTGAGCAGAGATGCCCAGACTTCCCTCTCCCCGGCCACTTCTTCTAGCTCTTCCGGGGGAATCCCAAGGCATTCCCAGGCCAGCCGGGAGACATAGTCCCTCCAGCGTGTCATGGGTCTTCCCCGGGGCTTCCTCCCGGTTGGACGTGCCCGGAACACCTCACCAGGGAGGCGTCCAGGAGGCATCCTGATCAGATGCCCGAGCCACCTCATCTGACTCCTCTCGATGTGGAGGAGCAGCAGCTCTACTCTGAGCCCCTCCCGGATGACTGAGCTTCTCACCCTATCTTTAAGGGAGAGCCTAGACACCCTGCGGAGAAAACTCATTTCAGCCGCTTGTATTCTCGATCTCGTTCTTTCGGTCACTACCCTTAGCTCATGACCATAGGTGAGGGTAGGAACATAGATCGACTGGTAAATTGAGAGCTTCGCCTTGCGGCTCAGCTGCTTTTTCACCACGACAGACCAATACAGCGCCCGCATTACTGCGGATGCCGCGCCGATCCGCCTGTCGATCTCACGCTCCATTCTTCCCTCACTCGTGAACAACACCCCGAGATACTTGAACTCCTCCACTTGGGGCAGGATCTCACTCCCAACCCTGAGAGGGCACTCCACCCTTTTCCGGCTGAGGACCATGGTCTTGGATTTGGAGGTGCTGATTCCCATCCCAGCCACTTCACACTCAGCTGTGAACCGAACCAGAGAGAGCTGAAGATCACGGCCTGATGAAACAAACAGGACAACATCATCTGCAAAAAGCAGTGACCCAATCCATTATTTTAAAATGAATTCGTTGTAGCTATATTTTAGTTGTATCCCTATTGGTCTATAATGGCATTGAATTATCATTTTCCTCTGGGTTCTGCAATTTTGTACTAATCTCTACTATTCTCTGCTGTCTTTTCCAGTTCTTCTGTGGTGGTGATCTGCGCCACCACCACCTGATCAAGGTACCATGCTGCTTCCTGCATTTATGGATTGAATGGCGAGTGTCCCAGATGTCCACATGACCATTATCTTGAAAATCTTCCATGTGAAGCATGAAAACTATAAAGACTGATTTATAGAATGACCAGTGGGGGCTGGGTGGTATTTTGGCCTTGGAACCCTTGCAGATTTTGTTTTTTTCTTCAGCCTAACTGTAGGTTTTTTGTGTCTTTTTAAAACTTTTTTCTGTCCTCCTTGCCATTTGATCATACCTTTTTCTTTGTTACATACTGTATAATATTATTGCCTAATCTTGTTTATTTATGTTTTATATTAACTTCCTTTTATTTCATCTTGTAAAGCACTTTGAGCTACATTGTGTGCATGAAAATGTGCTATATAAGTAAATGTTGTTGTTGTTATTAACTGAAGCTCCTGACCTGTAGCAGTTTGATTTTATACATTGTGCTGCTGCCACATAATTGGCTGATTAGATAATTACCAGATACACCTACTGGGTTCGCTTCCCAGGGTTCGCCCTGCGTGGAGTTTGCATGTTCTCTCCGTGTCTGCGTGGGTTTCCTCCGGGTGCTCTGGTTTCCTCCCACAGTCCTAAGACATGCAGGTTAGGTGCATTGGCGATCCTAAATTGTCCCTAGTATGTGCTTGGTGTGTGTGTGTGTGTGTGTGTGTGTGTGTGTGTGTGTGTCCTGCAGTGGGCTGGCACCCTGCCCAGGACTGATCCTGCCTTGCGCCCTGTGCTGGCTAGGATTGGCTCCAGCAGACCCTGTGACCCTGTGTTAGGATATAGCAGGTTGGATAATGACTGACTGACTGACAGAATCACCTAATAATTTGCTCTATGAATGTATATCTAAATTTTGTTGTTACTTGCCCACTTTCAACAAAATGAGACAAAAAAGTAGAATAACAAAGGGTCTTGTGGTATTAATGTAATTATTAATACTTCGCAAATTTCTTCTATAAATGTGTTATTTCAAATGTTATATTAAAGGTAGTGCTGTGTAGTGCTGGGCCCTTTTTCTTTTCAATACTTGTGAAAAAAGAGCGGGCAATAACAACAAAACAAAAAAAAAGAATGGCATCTATAATGCATAATTATTTTTCAGTTCAATTTAATTTATGTTACATACTGAACATTGTACAGTATGCACATTTATAAATATACCTAAAACAGTTTATCTAAAGGTTTAAAGAATAACATATAACATATACAATCAAATATACAGGAATAAACACCAAATATTTTTGCATAGCTGTAGGTCTTTGTTAATTAGGTTTTTAAAAATCCTCATAGAAGTAATGTAAGTATATGGTAATTTACCATTTCAGTGTATTATATGAAACACAGTTATTATGCAGTTTATTATATTCTGTAAACATACATATTGAAAAATGGAGGGTCTATTGAAGATAATGCTCACAAAGCAAGGACACATATAGGGTGAAATCAAAATACAAAACAACAGAAGTAAAACAAAAACTCTTTTGACATGCTCTGCTTCAAAATAAAGATCGTGAACCCCCATCAAGCCAGTGGGGTGCCTCACCACATGCCCACCATTTGAGCACAATGAACTGCACTCCCTTTTTTCCATCTGCTACTTTTCTCCCTTTTTTATTACCCAGGTCCCTTCTTCCCACTTCTAAGTCCTTCTCTCAAGTTCCCCTTCATGGTAAGAGGGCATTTTTAAAGCCCCCTCCTATGTCAGGAACAGCCATTCATTTGCTATAGGGACACCATGCTGCAACTCCCTTTAGTGGCCACTGATGTTCCTGAATGTGTAAAACTTCAGTAGACCTGAAGGACTGACATAACAAAGTTTCTCAGGCAGCTTGTTAGCTGTCTATTCCCTGTTAGAAACATGCCAGAGTATTGCATACTGCCCACTATCAGTTGAGCAAGAAATACTGGCCTCCTGCCAGTCGAGCCCACTCTGGACTGGGAAACCTGGCCAGGGGTTCTTGTGACCCCTTGCCGGCTCTCTGTGGCCTCACTTTCTCAATATGTTGGGGGTCTTTCTTGATGAATATTGCATGTTTTTTCTTGTCTGGAATGTTGTCTTGGCACTACAGGATATCTTGCCCCCAAGAAGTCACTGTATGTCCACACTGACATACTGTGCTGCACTGTTTTTGTCAGTATGGATCTCTCCAACAACTGTAATATGTTACCAAATAAATTGGTGTCTGCTGATCATTTTTTAAATGTGTGTATATAAATGAATAGCCTTTAAAAAAAAGATTCCTTAGGCCTAGCTCACCAATTAGAAAATCAATGTCTAGTTTTATATCTCTGCTATATCAGCCAAGCCATTCTCCAATTGTCCAAATGCATCAGGGCTGTGCAAGAGATATTGAATGATATCGTCTCTGTCATGCACATTTTAATATGCAACAATAGCTGTATTATAGTTCTCATAAAGAATTAGAAGCAATATTAGAATAGAATCAATATTTTAGTAACTGTGAAAGAAAGAAAGAAAGAAAGAAAGAAAGAAAGAAAGAAAGAAAGAAAGAAAGAAAGAAAGAAAGAAAGAAAGAAAGAAAGAAAGAAAGAAAGAAAGAAAGAAAGAAAGAACAAGCAAGCCCTGGGCTGTTAGAAATCGGGGCATGCGAAGCAGAAAGTAATGAGTGTCTGGGTGCAGAATTGTCTTTATATCCACTCATTACTCTCTCCCCTCTGCCACCTGCCTTTGGTAATAGTCCACTTTTGAGGCTGTACTACATTAAAGGAGCTTGAACCCAGCATGGTTTCAGGATAAGCTAACTCTTCCTTCACAAAGAAATTAAATTTACTGTAGTGCTCATCTTAATCTCAATACAAACACCCTATCAGCGCAGAATACTGGTGCTGATATTTCATTTTCTCTAAAGACATACTGGGAACACTGAAGATGCCATACAGGGATGTGGTTGATGATCAAAGGCAAGGAAAACAGAGAGAAGTCTTGTCACTAAAAATCAAACAGCAGACAATAAATGCTGTCAAAATATTTGTTGACGTACGTTTTAATTCAGGGTGGCCCAGAAGCTGATGAACTGAGCCTTGCACTACCTTTGGGTCAAAGGATAACCTTAAGAAACTTACGTTTTGTGAAAAATGTTATTGATTTCCAAGTATCAACACAATGCCAACGTTATGAACTACTTAGTTTCAGCTGCCAACCTCATAGCTACAGAGACTGCCTGTGTGTGAGTGACTGTGGACTGGACCTGTACGAGTGAATATGGGTTTGTGACTGAGCCCTGTAATGGACTGATGCCCCACCTCGTGGTGACTTCTGCCTTATATACTATGGTACTGAGAAAGGCACCAACTCTCCTGAACTTAGAACTGTATTTCAGGAGAGAAAAACATAAAAAGTATGACAGTGGGACTGCAGCTATTTAGAAGAACTAGCAATTACTTTAAAGAGAGTGCTAGCCGAGGAAAGTAGTAATGAAGGACTTCCATATACTGAAAAATTTTTGAGTTATTACTTGTATACTGAATATAATTTTCTGTAATTTTATGTAATGTAGGGTTCCATTTTCCCATTGTGCATAAGGTGGGTGAGGACTCCTCTAAGTTAGCTGAATGAGGCAAGAAGCCAGTAGCAAAGGGGATGCTATTACTGCATGTCAGGGTGTTGATTAGATGGTGGTGCTCTTTCAAGAGTTTACCCTAAACAGGATTATGGAGGATAGAAATTTAGGAAGAATACAGCACTGCTTAAAAAGTAACATTTATTGAAGCAGAGGACTTGTAGATGTCTCTAACAGGTGGGAGTTAATCCCTGAGCAAATCGTGTGATCTGCTTGTGCTGCAAGTGTGAAAAATGTGTACAGCGTGCATCAGTTTATCAATAGTGCTGTATATCGTATTTGCGGTGGGCTGGCGCCCTGCTCAGGATTTGTTCTTGCCTTGGACCCTATGTTGGCTGGGATTGGCTCCAGCAGACACCCGTGACCCTGTGCTAGGATATTACGGGTTGGATAATGACTGACTGACTGACTGACTGTATATCGTATGTAGCACTATATGGAAGGGTATTCACCCTAATAAACCACTGTGATTATATTATTTCTCTAGAACTGAAATTATATCATTTGCTGAAATATGTAAGTTTTTGGTATGAAGTTATTATTATTAATACTTAGAGTATTATTAGATTAGATTAGATTAGATTAGATTAGATTAGATTAGATTAGATTAGATTAGATTAGATTAGATAGTTATGGATCCGTTGGGGAAATTCAAATCCATACAGCAGAAGAAACATAAAAAGGATACAGACTCACTGGACAAATAAAATAGCCAAGCAATCAATCAGTTGATACATAAACAAATAAATAAAAATAGATAAAAGTTTATTGTGCAGATTTTTCACAAGTACATCAGGAGGAAGTATTGAATTGCCTGATAGCAGTGGGCAGAAATGATCCCCAGAGGCACTTCTTACTACACCATGGTAGAGTGAACCCATGTCTAAAAAATGTTCCAAGACAGCACTTCCTAGAGGGGATGTAGGGGATTTTTCATGATGGTATCCAGTTTTGCCATCATTGTCTTCCACAACAGCTTCCAGTGTGTCCAGGGTTCGTCCTGTGATGGTGCAGGCTTTCCTGATAAGTTTGTTCAGGCATTGAGCTTCTTTTGAGTTCAAGTTGCTTCCCCAGGAGACTGCAGCGTAGAACGCCACATTGGCTACTATGGACTGAGAGAACATTTGTCATTTATTTGAACCCCCTGGTACTTATAGCTCTGTACCACTTCCATGTGCTCTCCATCAATAATAACTGGTCTCAGAGGCTCCTTGGCACACCAGAAGTTCATGACTATCTTTTTTGTCTTGCTGAAGTTGAGTTGCAAGTTGTTGTTCCAGCACCACAAGACAAAGTCCTCCACAACCTTCCTGTGCTCAGACTCATTTCCATTTTTAATGCAGCCTATGACGGAAGAGTCATCTGAAAATTTCTGTAGATGGCAATCGCAGGTATTATACTGGAAGTTCATTGTGTGGAGGGTAAACAAGAAGGGAGACAGGACAGCTCCCTGAGGTGCTCCAGTATTGCACGCCATCATTTCTTACACACAGATCCAGGAGACTGTTGGGGCATCAAGATGCAAACCTTGAACTTTTTTCCCAGTCAATGAAGCAGAATAGTGTTAAAAGCATTAGGAAAGTCAAAAGAAAATATCATCCTGACTGTGGTGTTGGCTTTGTCTAGGTGGGAGTAGGCTTTGTGGAACATGTAGATCATTTTGCTGATGCCACTATCCAAGGCAATTTACATACATTTACGATAAAATTGTTTTCTTTATTCTGTTATTTCCAATTGCAGCCCAGGCAAGTGAAGTGACATGCTCAGGGTCACACAGTGTCAGCAGCAAGATGTGAACCCACAACCTCAAGGTCTGAGCTGCAAAGACCAAAGCATTAACCACTACACCACACTGTCCTCAGCTGAATGTTGGTTTCATTTTTCTTGTTGTATTTTGTAACACAACATTTTTTACATCACTGCAAAACCAGCATTATACCAAATAATCAGTAATTAATAATTCTTTGCATTTATATAGCGCTTTTCTCACTACTCATCTTTGCATCTTTTTTTAATCTCAGGTATTTTTACACATATTAAAGTGAAAGAAAGAGCAGCATCATGGTGGCACAGTTCTACTGCAACAAACCTCCTGGGACAGGGGCTCAGTACCCAGGCAGGTCGCTGTCTATTCACCCTTCATGTGTCTGCTTGGGCCTTCACCAGGCAGCTTCAGCCTTTAACTCTTCGGGGTGAGTGGTAAATTTAAATTTGTGTAGAGACAGTGTGGCTGCAAAGGTTTGCAGTGCAATTCCTGCCTTTTGTTTAAATCTGATACTGTAGATGATTCCGTGATGATGTGTAATACAAAAATTAGGTACAGAAGTTGGATGGATGGACATTTTAATGGGGCCGTTATTATGCTAAAGGATAAGGTATTCAATATATAATAAAACTGAGTCTAAGATCTTCCTTTTTCAAGATATAAAAGTTTAATTTACAGTTATAGTGTGTTTAATGAACTATCTTTTTAACCACAGCTCTGGTTAGCTACTGGGTCCTCTTTCTCTGAAACACTGGGACAGCAGCAAGCTTCAGATCAAGTCATCTTTATCAAAGAGAAGAATGGTATCACACTGTCAGAGGTACTGATTTCACAGTCTCAGTAGGAGCCAATTATTTTGCGGGTTATAACTTGGCAAATGTTATAATGAAGAAGATTCACTGTAGGCTCTAATTGAGTCCAGAGTCTCTGGAGATGGAGTAGACATACCAATGTCCATCAGAAACCTTGTGGGAATACGTATTCAGGGTATATTTTGTCAAAAAAATTAATAGACAAGTGGCATGCTTTGTATACACTTTATCCCTAAAGTAACTTTAATAGTATCTTATAGGGAAGAGACAATTTTTCTTCTTAATTTTGTATTGATTGATTTAGTATATAGGATTAATCATTAAAGCCACTTCTCATACCAATATTAATGATAATAACATGAAGAATAAGCTTGCTTAAAGTGCATTCTTGAGCCGTGTGCTAGGGATGGGCAGCTTTAGTCTCTAAGTGTTCAAGCTTTCACACAAATGAACTCACCTGATTAGGTACTGTATATATGGAGGCTATACCTAATTCATTATATTCTGCCTATGGATTATCATTAACAATAATCAACAATAATTAGTTAATTATATTATAATTAGTTTAACCAATTAAGGTGATCATATCAGGAACAAGAAAATGCAGGAATTTTGGGATTTATTTTGTTTTTCTTTGCCTAAGTGCACAACATATGCTATACATGTGTTGTTATCTTTGGGTAGTTGAAGACAGTGTGTTACTTATGAGTTTAGTTTTAATTTTAATGCCAATGTCTGATTCTAGAATGTTCCGTTAGGACTTAGGTGCCACACAGTATATGTTACTGTATTTTCTTCCTATGTAATGAATTGCATGACAGCTTTTTGCACATAAACAAATTGTTATGTACTATGTATATATGGTCCCTATAAAAAAAGTATTCACCCCTTTGAAAGTGTTCATATTTTACTGTTATGCAATGTTACATTGAGCATTTTTGATATGATCAGCAGAAAACAAAGTGAAAAAAGATCTTTGTAAAGTGGTCTAAATTGATCACAAATATAAAGCATAGAATTACAGATAGCATATATATTCACCCCCTTAAATATGATACACCTAAAGCCCATATCACATTATGCAATTTTTCCAGAGCTTTTCAGTTGTAGCCTTCATTTACATAATTTTAGTGAGTAAGAGGCAGCGGGTGTGAAGACAATCGCTTACTGTGACATACCCAGTGACTGTGACCAACTAGTCTTGACTCACTCTGTTTGATTTTCTCTTTAGTCAGAAGGGCAGGGTGTGTGCGCAGGACAGATGACAACCAATGAATTCTCTCCCAGCAATGTGGAATAAGGACATGTCTAATTTGAACCTCACAAATTAGAAGAGAAGCTAATCTGTCTGATTTCTAAAGTTTTAAGTACTAAAACAGAATGGAAACAAGAAAAAAAGACTGTGACTGAATGCACCACAGCTATTAACATCTTTGGTGCTCATTCAGGCAGCAAGGGGGCTGTGGACATCACAAACAGAAGAGAACCATATCTGTTTGATGTTTCATCTTTTGCATACCATTACAGAATGGAGAAATGAAATAAAAGGGTCGAGATTGCTGCTGATCTCACTGCAGCTGTTAACCCTTAAAATGGCAGAATGTTATTGGTTGCCAAAAAAAGAGGCAAGCATGAGTGGACTTGAAGATCGGTGCTCGGCCAGTAAATGTGGCAGGCGTTGCAATTTACAGTCATGTAATTTGACATGGTGTAGCAACGAAATCAGAGACTGTGGTCGGCAAATCTAACATACCCTACATCAAAAACTGGAGATCACCTGTTTGGGGTTTCAATTGATTGTAGTATAATAGGACATAAACTGGAAAGTCTAACTTGTAGTGAGTCAGTATCATTGCCTAATGTACATAGTGAAGGCAAAAGAACACTCCAAGCACTTATTTGAAAAGACAACTGAAAAGCACAAGTCAGGGGATGGAGACACGAAAATACCCAAGTCCATTCAGAAATGGAAAGAGTATCTCACAGCTGGAAATCTGTTAGAGCAGGCTGTCCACAAGAACTGAGTGATCAGGCAAGAAGTAGACAAGTGAGGAAGGCCACCAAGAGATCTATAAGAAGTCTGAATGAGTCACATGATACAGTGACTGGGACTGGAGAGACTATGTAGACTGGAAAAGAGAAAGAGAGAGAGATTAAGAGCATGCACAGATATGGCACGTTGCCTCCACCACACGACAAACCACCTCAGGATTCCAAATTAGGGCCTGATTACAGCTGTGCAATGGGTGCACCACACTAGTTCGAAATTGAATGGAACAACGTGAGGTTTTTTTACAGTGGCTGGAATGCCAATCCTGCCTTCACACTCCAAATTTTCCCTTGCAAGTTGGAGGACCTGCCTGCATGGTTGGATGCAGGTTAATTCACACCCAGGACGGAGCAATTGCAGGTTAGGGCCTTGCTCAAGGGCCCAACTTAGTGGAATCACTTCTGGCATTTATGGGATTCGAACCAGCAACCTTCCAACTGCCAGCGCTGATCCCTAGCCCCAAAGCCCCACATCATCCTATAAAGGGAAAGCTACTTTTAAAAAAAATACACAGTTTGGCAGAAGGCATCAGAAACTGAAGGCATCTGGAATGAGATTCTGTGTTCTGATGAGATTGAAATAGAGCTTTTTTTTGTTATCAGACTAAAACATTATGTTTGAATACTGCACATTATCAAAAACAGACCATCCCCACCATGAAGCATGTTGTTAGCATCATCATGATGTGAGGAGGCTTCTCTGCAGATGGCCCTGGAAGGCTTATGGGTAAAATGAATGCAACAAAATATGGGGACATTCTGAAAGAAAGCCTGATGCAGTCTGTAAAGAACCGACACCTTGGGGGGAAGATTTGTTTTCCAGCAAGACAAAAACCCCAGGCCGGGTGTGGCAGAAGTGCTGAGGTCCAGGGCTCCAAAGGCATAGGGGCACCCCCTGGCGGTGACCACGGGCCCCTACAGGGTTGAGCTTCAAAGCTCTGTACCCGTGGCCCCCAAAGGTACCAGGGCGGTTGCCCCCACATGGTCTGGGGAAGGTGTAATCCCTCCTCTGGTCCACCTGGGCATCCCAGCCGGGTCGCCCCCGCAGCCATCTCCGACAATATATATATATACTGTATATATATAAATATATATATATATATATATATATATATATATATATATATATATATATATATATATACTGTATATATATATATATATATATATATATATATATATATATATATATATATATATATATATATATATATATATACAGTATATATATATATAGAGAGAGAGAGAATTATGTTTCTCTGTTTATGTTACAACATTATGGTTTTGCTTAAGTTACCATTGTTTTTTTCATACTATATTTGCAATTGTTGCATTTGTGCATTGAACTAATAAGTAGAGAAATGCTTAATTAAAATGAATTGAACTGATATGATTTGAAAATTAGAGCAACGGGAGAACAACCCAGTGGACATATGTGGTAAGTCAACAAAGATATTGACCAGGCCAGGAGCTGTACCCTGTTTCCGCTAACTGTGAGGCAGCAGCAATAACTGGTACAGCTTCATTTTATTCAAGGTTTTCTTTTTTTCCATCTGTGGAAATCACAATTTATTTTACCAGTGAACGAAAAAAAATCCTTCTGCTTAAAGTTACAAAGATAGGCTTTATTGAGAATATAAACTGCAGGACTAATATAAGAAGAAGTAATATTTTTGCTTTATAAGTTTGCTTGCCTCTAGGAACAAAAAAAAATTTAATTGCCAGTAGAAATGCGGGCATATTAAGTGAAGTTATGAAAGAAGTTGAGTCCTTTACTCTGTCTGACTACATGAATCACCACCATCTCTTGTTATAAACCCAGACAACTTTCAAATGGTATCTAATGTGCTAAAATTACCTCCTTTATGCAACAAGTAGTATTCTTTCTTGATCTAAGAAATATCTTAATTAACTGGTTGCATTTAGGCACCGGTAATTCCGTAAAAGCATTAAAAATTCTGAGCATGGTGGACATTGAAACACAAAGGGTGTGAGATGTTAGATGTGGTTGATGATCAAAGGCAAGGAATTTAAAGTGAATTCCTGCCTCTGAAAAAATTGTCTGCTTAGCTGATTCATTTTAATCGTATACACAGATCACATGCTCTGATATGTGTAGCACTTGTTAGGAATGGTAGACCCCACATGTCGGTACTTTACTTCCTGCTATTAGAAATGACAAGATGTAAAGACTCTTTATTTGACCGACTGTTGAATTTGCTGCTTCTATGAACATGTGTGTGTGTGCAGAAATATTTGAAGCTTTAGCTTTTTACTGTCAGGTATTTATTGTAAAGAAAAAGGAAAAAGTTCAAACCAATGAAACATGGAACTTTAAGCTTTTGCACTAACACTATCATGAGTTTGCAGAATTTGCAGAAAATGCAAAACATTGAAGCTGGAAGTCTGACAGAAACCACCAGTATATGGGGTACATGAAAACACGGTAGGAAGAAGTGACACCTTTGTAAACTATGAGTGAGATAGGAAACAGAAGCTCGGTGTTTAGCATTTACTTATAGACCTGTAGAGCCTAATAAATGATGAAACATTAAACCAAGAAAGCAACTGAAGACTGAAAGAAATGGACTTTTTACTGTTGCTCTTGATGGGAATGAGTTTGACTAAATACCAAAGGCAGCAGTTTCCTTCGGCAAACCCCATTTTGGCATGTGTCCTAGCAAAATATCCATCCATCCATCCATTATCCAACCCGCTATATCCTAACTACAGGGTCACGGGGGTCTGCTGGAGCTAATCCCAGCCAACACAGGGCACAAGGCAGGAAACAAACCCCGGGTAGGGCGCCAGCCCACCGCAGCCTGGCAAAATACTTATGGGGAATATTGATAAGGGGGATAAGACAGAGTATAGGCGTCAGGTGAACAACTTTGTTTCTGTCTGCAACTAAACATATATAAAATCAAGGAACTGGTTATTGACTTTTGCCATACCAAGAAGCCTCTATGTCCAGTTGCTGTTCAAGGACTGGCTGTGAAGGCGACGAACTGCTACAAGTTTTTAGGGCCCACATCAGTTACATCCTGGACTGGTCTCATACAACAGAGGAGCTATATAAGAAAATCTATTGTTGTTATTGTATACATCCCTCCTCGGGCGGACGTGGAGATAACGGGTGACATCATCCATTCCGATGTGGCTAAATTACAAACACAACACCCCAAGGCACTTGTGCTAATCGCTGGAGACTTCAACCGTGTAACGTTGGACAAAACATTACCTGCCTTCTCCCAGTATGTGGATTGTAACACAAGGGGAAATAGGACTATTGACCTACTGTATGCAAATGTTAAAGACGCATACAGCGCCACCCCGCTGCCTGCACTTGGGAAAGCAGATCATAACCTGGTTCTGCTTCTGCCGCACTACAAACCAAGAGTGAGGGTCCTACCTACAACCACACGCTCATTCAGGAAGTGGTCCCCTGAGGCAGAGCAGGCTCTGAGAGAATACTTTGGAACTACAGACTGGGATATCCTGCTTATATCTTATAGTGAGAACATTGAGGAGGTTGTTGACTGCACTACTGACTACATCAACTTCTGTATGGACATTGAAGTTCCAGTAAGAATAGTACGCTGCTATGCTAACAACAAGCCATGGATTACAAGTGACATCAAGGGCTTTTTGAACCAGAAGAAAAGGGCTTTTAAAGGCGGTGATCAGCATGAGCTCAAGCGCGTGCAGAAGGAACTCCAAGTCCAGCTCAGGGCGGTGAAAAAGCAGTACAGCAGAAAGCTGGAGCAGAAGTTACAGAATAACAACATGAATGAAGTGTAGGATGGGATGAAGATCATCACTGGCTGCAGCTCGAAGCGGAGTGCCACCATCGAGAGAGACATGGAGAGAGCAAACCAGATGAACAACTTCTTTAACAGGTTTGACCATCCTAACCCACTCTCACATCGGAGTACTGCACCCTCCACCCATCCTTCTGCTGATACCAGCATAGGAGAGAGTCTACCCCAACCCACAATTACAGCAGCCCAGGTAAGCAGAGAGCTGAGGAGACTTCGTGCCAGCAAAGCAGCGGGTCCAGATGGAGTATCGCCACGACTGCTGAAGGCCTGTGCGTTGGAGCTGGGGAGTCCTCTACAGTGCATCTTCAACCTGAGCCTGGAACTGGGGAGAGTCCCGAGGCTTTGGAAAACATCTTGCTTCACCCCAGTCCCAAAGGTATCACATCCTAGTGAGCTGAATGACTTCCGGCCTGTCGCTCTGACATCACATGTGATGAAAACCATGGAGTGGCTGCTGCTTCACCACCTGAGGCCACAGGTCCATCACACCCTCGACCCTCTGCAGTTCGCATACCAGGAGAAGGTGGGAGCGGAGGATGCCATCATCTACATGCTACACCAATCCCTCTCCCACTTGGACAGAGGCAGTGGTGCTGTAAGAATTATGTTTCTGGACTTCTCTAGCGCCTTCAACACCATCCAACCTCTGCTCCTTAGGGACAAGCTGACAGAGATGGGAGTAGATTCATACCTGGTAGCATGGATCGTGGACTATCTTAAAGATAGACCTCAGTATGTGCATCTCGGGAACTGCAGGTCTGACATTGTGATCAGCAACACAGGAGAACCGCAGGGGACTGTACTTTCTCCAGTCCTGTTCAGCCTATATACATCGGACTTCCAATACAACTCGGAGTCCTGCCACTGCAAAAGTTCGCTGACGACACTGCTATCGTGGGCTGCATCAGGAGTGGGCAGGAAGAGGAGTATAGGAACCTAATCAAGGACTTTGTTAAATGGTGCGACTCAAATCACCTACAACTGAACACCAGCAAAACCAAGGAGCTGGTGGTGGATTTAAGGAGGCCCAGACCCCTCATGGACCCCGTGATCATCAGAGGTGACTGTGTGCAGATGGTGCAGACCTATAAATACCTGGGAGTGCAGCTGGATGATAAACTGGACTGGACTGCCAATACTGATGCTCTATGTAAGAAAGGACAGAGCCGACTATACTTCCTTAGAAGGCTGGCGTCCTTCAACATCTGTAATAAGATGCTGCAGATGTTCTATCAGACGGTTGTGGTGAGCGTCCTCTTCTACGTGGTGGTGTGCTGGGGAGGCAGCATAAAGAGGAGGGACGCCTCACGCCTGGACAAACTGGTGAGGAAGGCAGGCTCTATTGTAGGCACAGAGCTGGACAGTTTGACATCTGTGGCAGAGCGACGGGCACTGAGCAGACTCCTGTCAATAATGGAGAATCCATTGCATCCACTGAACAGTATCATCTCCAGACAGAGGAGCAGCTTCAGTGACAGACTGCTGTCACTGTCCTGCTCCACTGACAGACTGAGAAGATCGTTCCTCCCCCACATTATGCGACTCTTCAATTCCACCCGGGGGGTTAACGTTAACATTATACAAAGTTTTTGTCTGTCTGTATACCTGCATTGTTATCACTCTTTAATTTAATATTTTCTTTATCAGTATGCTGCTGCTGGAGTATGTGAATTTACCCTTGGGATTAATAAAGTATCTATCTATCTATCTATCTATCTATCTATCTATCTATCTATCTATCTATCTATCTATCTATCTATCTATCTATCTATCTATCTATCTATCTATCTATCTATCTATCTATCTACAGTGCATCCGGAAAGTATTCACAGCGCATCACTTTTTCCACATTTTGTTATGTTACAGCCTTATTCCAAAATGGATTAAATTCATTTTTTCGTCAGAATTCTACACACAACACCCCATAATGACAACGTGAAAAAGTTTACTTGAGATTTTTGCAAATTTATTAAAAATAAAAAAATTGAGAAAGCACATGTACATAAGTATTCACAGCCTTTGCTCAATACTTTGTCGATTACAGCAATTACAGCCTCAAGTCTTTTTGAATATGATACCACAAGCTTGGCACAGCTATCCTTGGCCAGTTTCGCCCATTCCTCTTTGCAGCACCTCTCAAGCTCCATCAGGTTGGATGAGAAGTGTCGGTGCGCAGCCATTTTAAGATCTCTCCAGAGATGTTCAATCGGATTCAAGTCTAGGCTCTGGCTGGGCCACTCAAGGACATTCACAGAGTTGTCCTAAAGCCACTCCTTTGATATCTTGGCTGTGTGCTTAGGGTCGTTGTCCTGCTGAAAGATGAACCGTCGCCCCAGTCTGAGGTCAAGAGCGCTCTGGAGCAGGTTTTCATCCAGGATGTCTCTGTACATTGCTGCAGTCATTTTTCCCTTTATCCTGACTAATCTCCCAGTCCCTGCCGCTGAAAAACATCCCCACAGCATGATGCTGCCACCACCATGCTTCACTGTAGGGATGTTACCAGGTGTCCTCCAAACGTGACGTCTGGCATTCACACCAAAGAGTTCAATCTTTGTCTCATTAGACCAGAGAATTTTCTTTCTCATGGTCTGAGAATCCTTCAGGTGCCTTTTGGCAAACTCCAGGCGGGCTGCCATGTGCCTTTTACAAAGGAGTGGCTTCCGTCTGGCCACTTGACCATACAGGACTGATTGGTGGATTGCTGCAGAGATGGTTGTCTTTCTGGAAGGTTCTTCTCTCTCCACAGAGGACCTCTGGAGCTCTGACAGAGTGACCATCGGGTTCTTGGTCACCTCCCAGACTAAGGCCCTTCTCCCCCGATCGCTCAGTTTAGATGGCCGGCCAGCTCTAGGAAGAGTCTTGGTGGTTTCGAACTTCTTCCACTTACGGATGATGGAGGCCACTGTGCTCATTGGGACCTTCAAAGCAGCAGAAATTTTTCTGTAACCTTCCCCAGATTTGTGCCTCGAAACAATCCTGTCTCGGAGGTCTACAGACAATTGCTTTGACTTCATGCTTGGTTTGTGCTCTGACATGAACTGTCAACTGTGGGACCTAATATAGACAGCTGTGTGCCTTTCCAAATCATGTCCAATTAACTGAATTTACCACAGGTGGACTCCAATGAAGCTGCAGAAACATCTCAAGGATGATCAGGGGAAACAGGATGCACCTGAGCTTAATTTTGAGCTTCATGGCAAAGGCTGTGAATACTTATGTACATGTGCTTTCTCAATTTTTTTATTTTTAATAAATTTGCAAAAATTTCAAGTAAACTTTTTTCACGTTGTCATTATGGGATGTTGTCTGTAGAATTCTGAGGAAAAAAATGAACTTAACCCATTTTGGAATAAGGCTGTAACATAACAAAATGTGGAAAAAAGTGATGCGCTGTGAATACTTTCCGGATGCACTCTATCTATCTATCTATCTATCTATCTATCTATCTATCTATCTATCTATCTATCTATCTATCTATCTATCTATCTATCTATCTATCTATCTATCTATCTATCTATCTATCTATCTATCTATCTATCCATTTAATCACAGTGCCTAAGAGTGGCAACATGTTGCATGCTGATTAGCACATGCAAGTAAGAATTTCACTGTACTCTTCACACATGACAATAATGATTCTATAAAACCATAAACCTATGTGGGTTCAGGCCATTACTCAAAACAAACATATCCTTTACCTCTTGTTTTGTACTTCATGTTTAGTTACTCGATTCTTGAGGTTTAACCCCTCAATTCTTTCAAAATAGCAAGGAATGAACAATGAGAAGACAAAGGGGCCACATCCAATGCATTCTACAGAGAGGTGATCAGTTTCAACAGCAGCTACTATATGTAATAATAAGAATAATAATTCATTACATTTATATAGCGCTTTATATAGCGTCTCAGTACTCAAAGCGCTATCCACACAGGGAGGAACCGGGAAGCGAACCCACAATGTAAGCTCCAGTTAGTCATTTCAAACCCCAAATAGTAAGAAATAACAAACCAAAATGATAATGAACCATTTCAAGAGTGATGGACTGGGTCAAGGTACTACAACCACTTAGTACGGAGACACTCCAGGGTTTATAGCCAGCACCAGCTACTTGATGGCTACTGATACTATGTCAGCAAAAAAAAGCTGCCAGGCCAGTTACTGATCCTGCATGCTTAGTGTTGCTGACACCAATTCTGTACTCCGACTACTCCTTTGAAACTACAGTAACATTATAATAAAGGTAACAGTGGAAACTAGTTAAATTTATTTTATAACACTCTTATTTCAGATGCACTTTTTACAATATTTAGAGCAAAGTAAGTCCAGGAAGAACAGCAACAACAGCAACATTTACTTTGTGGCGGTCGGCTGGGGGATGTGCCCAGCAGGGACGCCTGGAAGGGCCGGGAGAGGGACTATGCCTCCCCTGGGCCACGACAGTGCAGCCACCCTGGTCGGTATGGGAGCCACGGGAACTGAGCATGGAACCTCAACCCTATTGGGGCCCGTGGTCACTGCCAGGGGGCGCCCGGAGGATCATAGAGCCCTGGACATCAGCACTTCTGCAACACCCGGAGGTGCTGGCAGAAGGAATACCAGGGACACCCAGAGTGCTTCCTGGTGCTCAAGCGGCACTTCCGCCACACCAGGAAGTGCCGCAGGAAGATTGTCGGCGGGCATCTGGAGCACATCAGGGTGGATATATAAGAGGCCGCCTTCCTCCAGTCGTTGGCCGGAGTCGGGAGGAAGAGGACAAAGCTTGGGAGAGAGGAGCAGAGGTGGTGAAAGGAGGACTGTTGAGAGGCCCGGACTTAAGGGTGTTTGGTGTGAGGACACTGTGTGCTGTGCGGGACACTTTATTTATTAAACATGTGTGTTTTTTGGAACTGTCTGTGTCTGCCTGTTTGTGTCCGGGCTGGTTTACCACAACTTCTATAGTACATTTTCATACAAAGGATGTAGCTCAAAATGCTTTACAAGATGTCAAATAAATAATTATAAACAAAGAAAACACAAATTAAAATTAGATAAGAAAAATAATGAAAATTTGGTATACAAAAATTCAATAAGTGCATACTTACATAAGACTGATAAATAATTAAGGGAAGTAGAGTATAGAATTGCTTTTTAAGTCTCTAAATAAAGTCTGATAATTAAGTCAGATGGACAGAGCGGACAGAAGAAAAAAAAAACTCCAGTTAAGTTGAAAAAAAAAAATCTGCAGGGATTCCGAGGCCAAATTACTGCCAGCCCCCACTGTGCATTCTACCTGACATAAATGTGCTTAAGCAGTTCCTTATTGCATTTTTAGGCTTCGTCTTAGAGGATCTGATTCAGTGGGTCTCATGGAAAGTTAGGGTATCCTCTTTTATTCAAATATCACAGGTTAATGAGCATGACTTCAATCAGATGGTGTTGGCACAGAATGCCACCGCAGAAGAACTGGAAAAGAAAACAGAACAAAGTAAAGATTAATAATGTTTGCAAACCCATTAAAGAGTAAGATAATTCTGAGTTTTTATTTTGGTTTATTAAGAGAAGAAATCGTAAAATATAGCTACAAAAATGCAAATGAAAAAATGGGTTTTTAAGAGTTTTATAAAAAGATCCACATTGTTGTCTGGTGTATCTCTTTTGGTAAAGTATTCCCGATTATTGGTGCATAACAACAAAAGGCTGCCTCACCACTTCTTTTAAGCTTGGCTCTTGGAATTGATGTTTAAAGATGTAAATAGAAAAGTTCTCAATGCCATATCAGTCCTTAAATTTTTTTATATGCCAGTTGTAAAACGTCCGAATTTATTGTGCTATGTTTAAGTGATACAATGCATAATGTACGTAGTTCCACAGATAATTGTGTTTTAAAATTATTTTACATTAATATATTATACTTGTGCTTTTGCCTCAAAGTACTTGTTTAAGATATTCATGTTTATAGATACACAGTAATTTATAATTATAATGTATGCACTTTGCACATTTTTAGTTTGTTATTATTGTGGTCTATTGTATTAAATTAAGTAATTTGTGTTATTTACATCCAAGGTTTATACATTTATTTTGGCTTTTTTTTGTGGAAGTGGGAGCCATTGGTGAACCTTGCCTGAAGACCCTCATGAGCTTTTTCAGACACTGCCTTACACCTTGCTCAATTCAATCCTTCTGGACTTAAAAAAATTAAAACACAAGAATAAATTACTTCTTAGGGAGATTTGGTGTTGCGGAAATATTATTTCCCGCTACCCTAACCCTAAAATAAAATAAGCAGAGACAGAAAACACATGTACTGTAATATGCAGTTCATCAAAGAGTTAAGAAATCAGAGTATTACTCTGATGTAATCGAGAAAGATGTGCCGTGGAAGCAGCTGAGGCGTTGTTTCATAGCAATAAATAAGTACTTGGCGTCTGAGTATTAAAGAGAAAAGTATGGTGCCATCTCATGAGCATGCGGCATTTGTCTTCTTTAGTTTCATGCATAACCACGACGTGTTTTGTTCATCGGATTACAGAAAGAATAACAACAAGTTGTGCAACTATGAAAGAAATGCATTTATAAAACTATCCGGACTTTAATTAAGGTACTCGTTTTACAGCAAAAAGTTCGATGCTGCAGGCATTTAATGGCTAAATTGAATCCAATTGAACGACAATCTTTCCCTACACTACCGCACATAAACTCGCTTTCCCAGAAGACCTTTCGTTTTCCTTGCACGCTAACAAATCTCGGTCACAAGATCGTAGGCTGACCTTCCAATTGGATACGAGGTTGTCAGTTTCTGGACGTGGGCGTAACTCGCATGTGAACGTAAGCGCTATCGTCAAGGCCACTTCAGAAAGGTTCTGTGTGAGTAAAGAGAAAGTTGGTTATTTGGTTTCCTTGTCTTTGAAAACCGGTGAAACCATCTTGGTTTAAAAATGAGTCAGTTAATGAATTTAACATTTGATGCTGTGTATTTTTGTATGAAATGATTTGACTTTGTTGAGGAAGGTATTTGCAGAAATCTTAAAACCGAAAGTACTCGTTTGGCAGATTAAAACATACATGAAAACATCTCACTCAAATTCTGTTTGGAAATTTGACTGCTGAAAGCATCCAACTCCTGTAACATTGGAGCGGAATCCTTTACAATTTAAGAGTAATTAAACGATTTATTGTTCTGTTTAAGGGTGTTATAATCGGAAAGAAACTTTCTACGTGGCTCATTTTAACAAAGCTTCGGAGTCGCTCTCTTAACCGTTAGGCACAATAATCGTTAAAATGTGTTTTGTGTTGTCAGCAGCCCACACATTTAACTGCGAATTTGATGTATCTGGCGCTAACTATAGCTTGTATGTCTTTTTTAGTCTTCAGTAATACTGTACAGTTGCAGCATTATAATGCAGTGTTCACATTCTTCTATTTTCCGTGACCACTTTGGCCAATAAAGATTTGTGGTGAGCCAGCACCCATCGTATTAGCCTTGCATGTAAGGTAGGAACTAGCCTTGGACAAGGCAACTATGCATATGCTTATGCTCCCTCACTCTCGATCAACAAACACTCTTACCAATTTACAGTTATCCTGGCCTGTATGTCTGAATGTTTGAGAAAAATATTCATACAGACACTGGGAGAATGTGCAGACTCCTCACAGGCAATGACTGGCCCCCTTGTACTCCAGTCAGATCTTCTCGGGTCATGAGACAGCAGCACTATAATCACTGCACCCACATGGGCAAAACAACCAGATGTTGTAACAGAATCTGAAAAGAGAAGGGCACGTCTGAACTGAAGCAGTTGTGCAAAGAGGAGTGAGGCAAAATATTATAGCAATATGGGGATGCAAGAAACACAGGTTTGTAATTAGCTGCTTTATGCCGACTGCTTGTGAGTGGCCCTAAAAAGGACCTTTGGCTTCTTCAGCAGCTGCTTCTGCCATGCCCCTTGGGTGTTCTGCACTCTTCACGGAATCCCAGCTGCATCAATTCTTTGCCTACTCATGAACACTGCTGGGCTTCACCTCACCCTGCTCATCCAGGGTCAGAGGCAAGGTATATGCCACTCTTTCCCCCGGATCCATGAGCTGACTCAGGGGCTAGGGTCCACATCTTAGACTTGCCAGTAACAAAGCATCAGGGCTGATAAACTCTAGCATCCAAGAGATGTTTACGAAGTGCTTTCTAAATATTGTGTCCGTACCTCCTTCCCATGCTAGTAATGAGGCTACTTTCATATCTGGCTTCTCCAGGTATTCCCAACACCTCAGACAGTCGGGGGCCAGCTGAGGAGTATATCCTTCTCGGATCCAGACCCAGTGGTGCTACAATGCCTTTCTAGGACTGTCAGAGATCAATAACTCCAGTGAAGTGTCTGGTTGTGGTTACTGATGCTAATTTTGGCATAGCCAGTTTTTTAGTTCCTTTTTATATGAATCACTGAGTATTCTATTATGTAACTTTGTTAACTGATATGAATATAGAGAAAAGCCAAGCAAAATGACACCTTTTATTGGCTAACTAAAAAGATTACAATATGCAAGCTTTCGAGGCAACTCAGGCCCCTTCTTCAGGCAAGATGTAATACAGAAACTGGAGTTCCCTGTGTTTATATACACACTCTAGGACAAGAAACAACATTGATAAATCTTTAAATGAGAAATTTTAAATGTAAAAAATTAATAGATTCATTCAGGCTAGGGTTAATTTAACAAGAGAGAGAAGAACAATGTATGGTTAAGATCTTTGGATAAGATAACTGTCCAACAAAGTCTTTTGAAGTTTGTAATGAGTTTTTTCAAAACAATGTGGATCTGTAGACAGGTTGTCTATCATTCTGAGAGATGTAAACAATCCTCATATCTGGCCATAAAACTCTTGTCTTTATTCAAGCCATGTTGTAATGTATTAAATTTTAGCATGAGTTTAACTTCCCATTCTTTTCTCTCTTGCTGTGTTTTGAAGTTGCCCATAAGCACTGTGACTTTAAAGTCCCTCTCACAGTGTCCATGGCTGTTGAAGTGGGCCGCTACAGGAACATCTGTGTTGCCGTGTTTAATGTGGAACCTGTGTAAATTCATTCTCTGGCGGAGTGTTTGTCCAGTTTCTCCCACATAGAGTGCAGTATCAGTGTTAACTGATATGAGAAAATATTGTGTCATTTGTTTTCTTAAGATGAAAAAAGTTTAACATAATTTAATATTTAGTTTTGTTTGAAGGTCCAATAACATGTACTGTGGGGAAATTTGCAATGTAAAAAGATAAGGGGAAATTTTTGCACAGCATTGAAAATTATTAAGAATTTGATAGCTCCTTGAGAACTTGATGAAAGCAGTATATCTCTTTCTGGATTTTATATTAATAAAAGTTGATTTATATTTTCTATTAAATAACCAAGTTGTGTATTTTAATATATCGTTGGCAACATGTTAGGTGTTGGTGGGACATGAATTTCATAATACTATACTACCACCTGTAATATTTACTTTATAGAGGTTATGTGTCTGAAAGTTTTGTAGTCATTGTCAGAAGATGTGAATGAAGCAGGGGTATGCTGCTGGGTTCGTCTTACAGTTATGCTGTACTCTGTGTACACATGCTATTCAACTGATTTAGACAATAGCTAGTGTTAGAATTACTCGGAAATTTGCATTTTGGTTTGATGAATATAGTATATAAACACCATTTCATTTTACAAGTCTGGCTAAAATATCATAAGATGCTTTGTTCTAGATTTTTGTGTTAATTTTTAACAAAAACCAGAGACATTCTGTGTTAACATCACCTACTTTCACTAAAAGTTGGAGTCTTCTTTCACATCATTTTGTTAGCCTGTTGAAATAAGAGAAAGTGCCACCACCCTTTAGCATTGTCACTGTCAAATCCTATGACTTAACTACACTTTCTTATATCTGCTTCAGGTGTCTTTGTTAATTAACCTCAACTGATTTCAATACATTTCACTTCTTACAGCACTGTTGCACACATCTTCATGTGGTCACATATTTTATTTGGAATAACTATGATACTAATAATGAATGGATCATGTTCAGTACCTGTAACTAGCGCTACCTGCATCCTATGTGGGGGTGTGCTTTATGAAAAGTGCTATATGAAATAAAATATGAATGTTTTATGTAATGACAAGCATTAGGGCAATCCAACTTCTTCAAGTATATTCACTTTCTTCCTTATCTGTTGTTTTCATAAAATAATCAGGAACCTTAGGCAGCTTTTTAAAAATAATTAAGCGGTTGCTTCCCAAGACCCAATACCAGAGAAGGTGATTTTGAAAAATTAAAGATGGTAATTACTGTTGTCTGACGATAATGTTCACCATGAACAGTATTTTGTGTAATTAATATTTATTGAACCATTTTCTAACACTTTAAAAATACTGTATCGCCATTTATCCATCCTTTATTTTTTTAACCATCTATTTCTAAAATTGGGTTTGGGGCCAAAGCCCTTCCCAATAGCACTGGGCAAAAGGCAGGCACCCACCATGGTCAGGGCCAACTTATATACAAATCTGCTCATACTCATACAGGCCAAGTTACAGTTAACAATAGGCACAACCTGTGTGTTAGTTCTGACCAGTCTCCTTGTCCCTTCCACTTAGAAGCACCCACTTAGCAGGATGCTACCACCACCATCCTTCACCAAAGGGATAGTATGAGGCAGGTGATGAGCAGTGCCGCCTGGTTTAATCAAACAGAGTACTTGGAGGTTTGCCCAAAGAGTTAATTTTTTTCCAGCTCTCAGAGTCTTTTAAATGCTGTTTGGAAAACTCTAAGTGGACTGTCATGTAGATTTAGGTTCATTCTTACCTGTAAATTGAACCCATATGAGTTTGTGTATGTGCATACATAGGCAGTGTAATGTACTAGGCGCCTGCCTAGGACATTTTTCTACCTTCTGCTCATTGCTGCTGTGATAGGTTCTGGCCCCCTCCAATGACCATGAATTAGATTAAACAGATTTTACAATGCTATGTTATATGTACAGTACACCAGATTTGTCAGTCTTTAAATATACATAATGTTTTAAGGAAAATCATCTTTATTAATATTATGTTGTATAATTAATGTGCTTTTTGTTTAATGTTTTACAGGTCATAAATGAACTGGCAGAAAATCTTTGGCCAAATCTGTTATGCTGCTCAAAGATCAGGTTTGATCTCTGTTGAACTTCCAAAGTATTCTAATATTAATAACAGAGTTACTAGCAAGCCACACTGGTTATTCATCAACTGCAGATCTCAAGGCACTACTGTGGGCATGGCTGGCCTTCAACAACAAAACTTCCAATATTTTTTAGTCTTGGACTTTGAAGCTACATGTGATACAACTCCCATTCATCCTCAAGTAAGTACAAGGTTTTTTTCATTCTTAAGCATATTTGTAAATCTTTATTATATAAGTGAATTGAAAGTAGAGATGAAATACCATCTAAATAGAGTTGTTTGAGTTATTCAATTAAAATGTACATTTTACTTTGTTTTTTTTTTTTGGTCAACACCTGGCTTTAAACCATCTCAACTGGAAGGGACAGTGCTTCTCTGGCTTAGTTGCCTCATTGGGTGTCCTCTTGACACTGTAGGACAAAAAAACAATACCATTAGTTACTTGCCAACACTTGTTCCGGAGTGGTATTACATACCTCAAGTGAACCTAGAAGGTGATTCTCTAACTATACAGTATCTTGTGTGTATAATTTAGTTTGGGCTTAACAAAATAGTTTAGGCTTCAAAATGTTTTATAGACATATTTTAAAAAACCTGTATAAATTTAAAGTTTCATTCTATTGGGTCTTATCAGGTCAGGTCAGGTGTGGGAGCATGACCTGGTACAATGCGTTGCTGCAGTTATGACCAAAGTATAATGATAACACAAAGAAACCGCACAAAATACATGCACCATATATAATTTTCTGTGTTCCTCTTTACATGATAGTTGATGTGGTCATAATGTAATCGACCCATTTTGCATAACCAACTCAATTCTGTTTCAGATCTCAAAGAGCCAAAGCTTAACAATGCAACTGTTTTTTGTAAGTGTTAATTTACATGGTAAATGCATTGCTCAGTAATGCATTATAATAAGTTATTGTGCTGTGGTGGGGACAGTTTTTTCCCCCACCACAGTCTAATGACTGATGTTGCTGAAAATATATACTGTATGTTGTCGTCAACCGAGAGTGATATACTGTACATGTCTAAATGAAATGTTGGGTATCCTAATGGATCACCACACTTTTACTGAAGCAACAAGTTCAAACAAAATAATAGGTGCATAATGGTGCAAAAATAGAACAAAAACGGAGTCTGTTTTTAGCTAAAGCAATAATGCCCTGAAGAGCGGTCAAGCTTCAGGTTGGCACCTGGGGCCTGGCCCATTTACTCTGTGCCCTGTTTTCTTTTTTCACTTGGAAACTAGCACAGGATGTGGGTATATTATCTTGAGTGTGTAAAAACACTGCAGTTCCATTCCTGGTGTGTTTATGTAAGGCCCTACCTAACTGAAATCATTACTCCGGAACCTATTTGGTGGGATGATTGTGGCTAGCGCTGCTTTTCTCCTAATGTATTTTGCATTGTTACAGTGCAATTTATATAGCCTATGGAACAAGATTCATGATGAGTGACAGCATGGTGGATGTTGGTCATGAATGCATGGAAGAGTTCCATTGTATTTTGTACTTGTGACAAAAAACCTGAACTAATTATACTAGATTGCATTTTCTATGAAAGCCTTAGAGTTTTGAACAAAATGAATACATTTTTTTTTTCTTTGGCCGTATGTCAAAATACTCTTGAATATACAAATATAACCTTAAATGAAGAAAGTATACATCTCACCTGGCTAAACTGATTAGGCATTTTATATTTAAGCATTTTGTAATGAAGTGCACATTTAGCAAACTGTATAGCAAAATAAAACATGTTTTAGAGCAGTGCTTTTTAAAATATGGGTCATGACCGAAATTGGGTTGAGGACATGCTTGTGATGAGTTGTATGCATTCTGAGACATAGCCTGTAGACAATGCCATTGACACTTCACAAACTGCTTTCGTTTCTATGGCACTTACAAATAATAGCACCTATAACACCAACTTGAAAAACAGTTACAAGGTTAAGAGACCGTACATGTCAAAACAAAAACAACTGGTGTGACATAAGGATGTGGTGCCTTGGCAGTGTTGTATGTTAAATCCAGTCTCCGTGGTCATGTGCAACTTGTTGGTGCCACATTGCATGTTTGCTGTTATAGTGTAAATTGACTGTAGTAAATCTGTAACAGAGGTGAAAAGATGATATTGTATTGAGTTTATTGTGCCTTGGTGAAGACGAATTCCTTCTTTTAGTACTTGACTATAGTAAAGTGGTTTGATAAATCTCAGTCCACTGGTGATGTGAAGGATGCGTTTGTTAGAACATTGAGAAATGTAAGAACAGCAGAAAATATCAAAAGCATGAGACAGGCTGTAGAGCAAAGCATTCAGCATTCAGCCCATGGTCAGTCAGTAGCATTAAACATTTTAAACTGGACTGCCCACAAAATTCTTAAAGTTATGCTGTCAACCGCTTAAAATACAAAGAGTGCACACATCCATCCACCCATTTTCCAACCCGCTGAATCCGAACACAGGGTCACGGGGGTCTGCTGGAGCCAATCCCACCCATCACAGGGCGCAAGGCAGGAACCAATCCCAGGCAGGGCGCCAACCCACCGCAGGACAAGCACACACTAGGGCCAATTTAGAATCGCCAATCCACCTAACCTGCACACATTTTTGGAATAATTTATCTGTGCGACTCAAACTTTTTTACTCAGTTTATTGAATTGTTAAGTGAAAACTGGGAGATGCTGAACAATTTACAAACTCATTTACAGGAATGTATTAATGGTGGCGGTCATTTGAAAAATATTCTAAAAAATGTAATTTAAGACAAGGTGTGTAAATGGCATCTGGATATTATTTTTTGTCTAGTTTGTTCCTTGTCTGGCGCCATCAGCTAAGTGGCTAAGTTAAGTGACCATTTGAACTGTCTTTTCAAAAATCAGCATATCCTCCTGCTGGACGTGTTATAAAGAAAAATATATTTCTTAACTAAACCTTACACTAAGCATTTAAACTGGCAGTGGTACACCTCATAAATCTATTCACTGTTTTGAATGAAAATAATTGTTTGGTTAACAATATGTTTGAATTCCACTTTCTTTTTTAAATAATATTCATATGAGAAATGAATATGTATGGCTCTGCTGTCATTATGGTAATAATCGTCTTCTTGAGACCAAGTATGATATCAGTTTTCATATTTGGGTCCTCAGATTAAAAAGATTAAGTTTAGAGTATAAATCTTAGAAATATTTGCTGTTATTTGGAAATAAAACATAATTTTATCCACCTGGTGTAAAGGAAAAGAAGTGCATTTGTAATATTTTTAGTTATGATCAATATTTATTTTATGTATCACTTTTAGAGTGGAAATACAATAAGAGAAAATATTGAAAGATAACATAATTGCAGAATAAAAAAATACTCCTGGTTTCTTGTTGGTGCCTTGTGACTCATTTTTCTTTTACATACTATTTTATGAAATAGGTTTTATTTGCCATATAATACAATATAATATCTAGCTTTAGTCTCTTAAAGTATACCTGCATGATGTCACCTAACCCATAGTTTTAACTTTAATGTTTAATGGTTTCAAATATCTTGTGAAATTAGTTTTGTTACAGTGCAGTGCAGTGCTTTATTTTGTAAAGTTTCCATTTAACAGATATTTCTTCTGATAGTGACCGCAGCAGTAGTCTTAAAAGCATGACCTAACTAATATAAATGATTGTATTATTCTTAATCAGCAAAAACCATGGATGATGTGATCATTACATCATCCTCTAAGCAATCATGATACTTGCTGAAAAAACACCTATCAATTCCCCTTCACTGGATCTGCCAGGTTTTTAGTGAATTTATCCATCTAAGTGACCTGATGTTGTAGTAATTTTAGTAATGAGTAGAGAAAAATACATAATTTCAGGCACCCTCTACCTTCCCGCAACTGATAATGTCTGCATCCATCAGTCTTCAGTGTAGCTCAGAGTAGAGTTTAGAATTAGCTATTTACAAGACTGGGCTAGAGCTTGTTTAAGGTATGTAAAAAACAGATCTAATAATGATTTTTTTTTGTTAATGCAACTATATTTCTTTATTCAGTTTAGAATTAGAAGTAGCAGATTTTACCTTGACCATCTTGAATGGCTTTGTTAAAGAAGTCACTTCCTTTGCTTTTAAAAGCAAATATGATATGTTGTAGTTGCTTTAGACTTCCAAAGTACCACTTTTTTGCAGAAGGTTACAGGAAGAGGTTTAAAGCTTTAGTTACCTGTGGTAAAGTGCATAATAAGACTGAAAGATCACATATGTAGAAAACAAACAGTATATACAGTATAAAATCAGGATGGTGAACCAGTTGTAAGGTTACTAATGGTAATTTTGTTTATAGTTGCTATGAATTTTATAACTGAGTAAATATACTTTAGCTTATAAGATACATTTGTGTAACAAGATGTTACATTTAAATTAGCACTGTCAAAATAATCATAGGAGTATTGTTAAAATTTGTCATAATAATGTCACAGCTAGCTGGCTTCTGGTGAAAAAGAAGAAAATATATTTAAAGATAAAGAAAATCAAAAGCACATGTAATAGAAAAAAAGTTCTTGAATAGCATTTGACAATGGTGAGACAAATTTCCAAAGTAATGGACTGCAAAGATTTGGCTAAGTAAATCTGGTTGTTCTCAGACTGGAGAGCCACTTTTATGTGAATGTTTGTTTCAATCAGTTTTATAATAAGAGTCATTTTCTTGGTATTAAAGCAGCATGTCACTTAATTAGCTGATTTATCTCTACTCTTTGTGTTCCATCTCAGAAACTGTAGAGCTTTTCAAAGTTCATGCTTAAATTTTATTTCATGTGTTAATTCTGTTTCTATACATTTTGAATTTCCTAATTTTAATTCATTTAGCTAAGATTCTGAGACTTTGATTTGTTTTTTTAACCAATAAAAATAAAATGTAGAAAATAAGGAAGTGAACAGAGGAACAAATATGTCAGTTTCTTTTATTTGTTCCAATATTTAGATTGAGAGAGGGGTAAAACTATAAGCAGTTTTGAATGGTTCAATTCTGTCTTTTATAGCATAAAATATATACAGTAATTAAATATGACTGCAAGTGCTCAGAAAACATAAATTCTCAAACAAGTGGTTGTACTGACAGCCATAACTGTGTACAGTTTTAAAATGGTTTAAGACTACAGGCCTTTGCATGCCTTCATGTAATGTAAAATAGATTTTACTACCATCATTCACAACATATACCCCTCAGGATATTCTGAAAATAGATCTTTAGTGGGCCCCCCTAGGCAGGTTTATTATTTAGCATTGCAGTAATATTTGCTTAATGTGTTTTAGTGCTGACATGTTTGTTAAGGTCATTGTCCATATCCTGATGCTATAAAATAAGGGATACATTTCATATAAAGATCTATCTATCTATCTATCTATCTATCTATCTATCTATCTATCTATCTATCTATCTATCTATCTATCTATCTATCTATCTATCTATCTATCTATCTATCTATCTATCTATCTATCTATCTATCTATCTATCTATCTATCTATCTATCTATCTATCTATCTATCTATCTATCTATCTATCAGAATTTAAGGTATGATTACCTTTGCTGTTAAGGGTGTTGCTGAATTATACACAATTGCATATATATTTCATTTATCCTGTTTTATAGCTTGAAGAGTGCTCTAATGAATCTGTTTCTGATCTGTAAGTGTGACCCTCTAATCTGGTAGTCTTTGGAAACTGTCAGCCAATTTACCAGACTTAGTTGTTTCTTGACTCTTGTTTAATAATATGTCAGAGACTGTGATGTTAACCATCAGTGATTTTCTCTGTAGTTTTTTTCTGTTTCAGTCTGCCCATACATTGTTGCGGTTTACACAGGTTTCTTCATTAGCCATGCATGTTAATTGTTGAAGGAATTTAAATATTATACACATTTAATATGTATTAATCTTGGAATGTAATTTTGATGCATTTTCAAAAGAATTAGTGAACTTTAAAAATATGCATATTCAAAGTATGTGGTTAAAGCATATTGGTGTGTGTTATTATCTTTTACATAATCTCCCTGTGTTTTATTCTAAATGTAAATTTTATTAACACAATCTGTATAGTTTTTAATTTTTTTTAAACAATTAACAGTTGTAAACAATGGACAAGCAAAATTAGAAAAATAAAATTAATATTGCAGCTTAAAGCCTAAGTTAAAGCCTTTGTCGCCCTATATAATATAAATTTGAAATACTTATTAGAAATTAGAACGTAAAACTAAACAAGGGTGTCCATTACCATCAACGCTTTTTGTGAGTGATACTGAAACCTAAGCTAGATCTGGAGGCAGACTTAATAATCATCATAAAGGAATGGCTTTATGCCAATTTGGTGCTTTATATCTCTGCTCCATACGCTCCTTTGCCATTCCATTTAAGTTTGCTTGGTGAATTTCATAACATAACTAATTTCATAATTAATTTCAATAAGAATATGCTTTTTTTTCCGGTGAATTCCTTCTCATGCCAGTTTATATGGTTGAAATAGTTTACTGTCAAATAAATGCAAAGAGTACACGACACGTGTTTCGCCCTCATTCTGGGCTCATCAGGTGTACACACTCCACTGCACTCCCTCTCGGGAATTGAACCTCGGACGTCAGCGCCAGAGACGATGCCCCTAACGTTGCGCCACGGCGTGTGGTTCATTTATTTGACAGCATGTAGATCGGGGGTAATTACATTCACGGCATTCGTAGTCTGTGTCACAATCTGATTGTATGGGTGGTTACCTGCCAGGTAACGCTTGTGGTTGGCCAGCAATCTGCTAACATCCGCCACGGTGCCCTCAGTTTGTGAGGAGCAGATCATAGAATAGTTGAAATAGTTTACTGTCAAATAAATGCAAAGAGTACACGACATGTTACTGAGTACTTGTGTCTCTGTGGGTGTGTTTGGCACTTTGGGCTCTGGTGCCCCCTATGGTTCACAAGGCTTAATGTTATTTTACTTTAGTCATTTTGCAGTTCCACTGTGTGCAGTACAGTAGGCTATATTTATGCCAAACAATTATCAGCATGGGAGTCTACAAGGCTAGAATGCAATTCTTACTGCCTATTCATGGGAAAAATGAAAGAAATAATTTATTTGTGTTTGTGTGTGTTTGCTGCCAAATTGGAGAGAAAACTGTTTGTAGGTGGAGTATGGGTTGTATAATGCAGACATATGCAAATTACAGCACAAATAGTATAGACATCACGATATTTCTTTGATAAATATGTGTCACCAGCATCTGAATCAATTTTTTTGGTTTTCACTCTTATCTCTTAATAAAAATAAGAGTAATGTTCCCAACATATTTGTTGTTTTGTGGCTGACTCTTTCTCAGATAATCAGCAGCTGGTTGGGGAAAACAAAAAAAACTAACTAACTGTAAGTTTATATGTAAATTAACTAAACAGTTGTGGAGAGTGTGTAGACTTTCTGAAGTTTCCACAAGTAAAGCCTTAGGTATTGGTACTTTCTTACTTTATAGACAGAAAGCAGGAGCTATTGATTAATTAAATGACATGTTCCCTAAATGGCAAGCATTGACTTCAGATTAAGAAACTTGTTTGAACAAATACCACCATTCACTGAAGGCCTCTGGGGAGTGAGTTGAAAAACCACTCCTTTAGAAGCATATGGTTTTGCCACAGGTTTTTTGTCTTTGTTTTTATCAGGCAAATTAACACCTTTTAAACTGTTTTTGTGGTAATATTATTCCTGTACTTGGAGCAAAGTGCACATTCCCAGTCATAATGCAGTTAAACTAAATTACAAAATGCAATGATGTTAGGCATCTGTTACATGTAGCTCTTGCCTTCAGTATCGTGCCTTAAACACCCATGCAAATCACTTTCAGAATTGTTTTCTTTCCAGTGCTGTTATGATTACTGGACATTGTGAAAACAAAATGTACAGTGAAACTCTTCAAAACAATTAACTGTGATAATTCAATAAAATTTAATAATTGCTATATTCAGTTCAAATGTGCCAATGAAATAAAAAATAAAATCTAATATTCTAATATCCTAAAAAATGTTAAGGAATGAATTTAAAAAAAAATACTTCCCTAAAATTCTTGCTTAGAGGGAATGAATCCTAGACCCTAGAACTATACCCTAAAGATTAATTCCACAAAGGAGAACAAACTTTAATGTAACAAATAATGTTGTAAAATAATTCAAAAGAAAAACTCAAATGCAAAAAAAAACCTCCCTCAAACAATGCTATATTAAATTGAGAAGTAGGAGTTATATATTTCCCTGGTCCTCCCTATATATAAAGTGCTGTATGTTTGTTTATGTTTATATTGTTTATATTTGCTGTATATTGTTTTTATTCGTATTTTAATAATTTCTTTGAATACCGTTTTTCATAATTTGCTATAATGTTGTTTTTTCTCTTATGTACCCTGTAATAGTTCCAAATAAATAAACACCGATTAATATGTCCTAATTAGCAATTAAGATTTTAAAGTACATAGCTTTTCTCTTGTATAATTTTTTCTTGTAGCACTTCATTCAGTTAATTTATTTCTTTTTATTTTGAGAAAATAATCTAAAATTCATATTCCATTCCTTAAAGGTGACAATGCGCTTGAGTAAGTAATATACATTTAGCAATTCAAGATCACAAAGAGTTATCCTGTGCTGTGCTTTAAACAGTCATCTATGCAGTTTTATTACCATACTTTGGAAAAGCATACAAGATCCCCTCCAGGCAGTGTGGATACTATGTTTCATAAAAATACAGACATCAGCACAATTATTCATAAAGCACCATAATAAGAATACCACACAACAGACTGCATCTTCTGTATGAAAGTCTGGTAGATGACCAGATGCAATTTGATTCTCACATATTCTTTTTTTCTTTTGCACATTAACATAAAAATCTCTTTAGTATTCTCTTTGCGGAAAGTTGCTCCGGTTTCCTCCACAGTCCAAAGGACATGCAGGTTAGGTGCATTGGAGATTCTAAATTGTCCCTAGTGTGTGCTTGGTGTGTGGGTGTGTGTGCCCTGCGGTGGGCTGGCGCCCTGCCCAGGGTTTGTTTCCTGCCTTGCGCCCTGTGTTGGCTGGGATTGGCTCCTGCAGACCCTCGTTACCCTGTAGTTAGGATATAGCGGGTTGGATAATGGAGGGATGGATGGATGAACATACTGCAGACCCAAGAAGGTGTTTTACTTACATTGGTTGTTTTTCATATAAAGGAATCCTATTTTCAAACTCTATAACCAGTATTAGTGGATAAGCGTTCCATGCAGTATTTGCTAAATATGCTTATAACATACTTCTGTATAATCTTGGTGACTGTTTAAAACAGATTCACACTCTTCCTAATTGTTTTTTCATCACATTCTTATGTTTTTGTGGTATTTGGACACTATATTTTATGTTTGATGCACATTGTGTATTGAGTGTGCATGAAATTTGTTTAATAAGTTAGGGAATTAATATTAGACCATAATATTCACTGTGAATAATCCATCCATCCCAATGGATTATTATTTTTACACTTCAACTTCTTCTGCTTCCTTTGTCCAAACATTTCCATTTTTTAGTGTAAAAAGAAAATGCAATACCCACATTGCAAAATATCATAGGTCAAGGGTGGACATGACACCTAATCTTCTGCTTACAGGAGCTGCTGACTTTCAAGCGACACATTGTTTTTTCTACAGAAAATATTTAACTATATTTATCCAATCAGCTACAAATGCTATTTGTTTTAAATAGTGAATTGTGCAGATGATTGACACCCTTTCCATTGTTGATCCCATGACATGTTCCAGACCTGGTCATGTCACTGTGTTTGTGCAGCATTCATCTATCATCAGCTTACATTTGGCACCCAGAAAGATTTTCCTTTTTCAGAGCTTTTGAAATTGTAAAAGTATAAATAAAGATTTGTTGACCTGTGGGTACTTTTTTTTTTAATGTTACCTCTTTATTTCTGTTTATCTAATTGAAAACCACTTGTTAATTTAAAGAAAATTGTATATATATTGTTTGCTTTCACACAAATCATTAATTTTCTTTAATTGCACAATAAAATTGTTAATATTGTCACTTTATAGTATTTTTCAGTAACTACAGTATAAGCCAAGAGTGTACTCAATTGATTTTCAGATTTTTGTTTCAAACAAATCAAACCAGTAGTATACTGTCTAATTGGTTATTTATATTATTGTTCACATATTTCTGATCATGTGTTTTTTTTTTTAACTGACACATTTTAACTAAAAAGGTTTTCATTACAAGAAACTAAGAGATAGATGGCTGAATGCCTGAATGGAACATTCTCAAATGCAACGCCAACAACTGAATTCTGTTGCCACTGACAGAGAAACCTGACAAGCTATTGTCTAGTGTGTCAACAAGAGTTTTACACATATAACTGTATTATAAAACTGAACACTTTTGAATTACTGAGATGGGTATCTTGGTTATTTTAATCATACTCCTTCTCTTTGAAATCATTGCTACCAGTGAGATTAATTACTGGTCCTGTGTTTATTCTTACTTTGCACAGAAGAGACAAATTAAAGACTTGCAGATAAGACCTTACGTAATTAATATTTTACAGGTTATGCTATATTTAAGACAGTAAATCATCTCAAAACATATTTACAACTACATCACAAAGTCAAAAATAAACAGTGAATATAGATTAAGCACTGGCGATAATCCTGTTTCTTTGAATACATTTACTGAAACTCACAATAATTGTCATGTCCTGGCAAATATAGTGGTTGAAATGCCTAGTAATACATGCCTGAAAATCAGCTCTTATTCCCTGTTTACTTCTGTACTGATTTCAGGCTGATGATGCCATTTTAGTCTTGACCTCTGTTGTAGACCTTCCTTTTTGTTCTGAATTTAGCAAGAGATTTATTTTAATTTTCCTTGTCTTGTTTCTGTTCTAAAGCCTGTTTTTCTCTGGTAAAGCCCTCTTAACAAATAATGACAAGGCCTCTGTTTCATAGATTTTCACTTTAAAGCCAATTCAGACGTAGCTGATGTGTAGTGAACCTGAACATGATAGCCAAGTCTCCTGTTTCTTACTTACACATTTTATCTTTTACTGTTTGTGCTATGAATGGATTGGTTGCGGACTTAAAAACTTCATAAAATAATTGTGAAGAACTGAAAATAGAATTACAATTGAGAAATACTGTATAAAAGTATAGAACAACAAAACAAATCAGCAAGTCATCTGAAAGTGTTAACAGAAATATAATGGCTTGCTATGCATTATGGTCCGTTGTGTTTTATTTTGCTTTCATGAAAATTGTGCTTCATACAGTAGATAGCATTCATCTGTAAGCCATAATTTTATCTTTGTGTAATTGTTTCTCTTAGTTATTTCAAAACTTTGCAATGTAAAATAAATGCAGAAACTATCATATATTCTTTCTTTAATATTGTTATTCACAAATATTTTGTTTTAAATTAGAAAAACTGTCATGTCGTTATCATTTACTTTAATATTTTTAAATGAAATATTAAATTGAAACAGTCTTCTTTTAAAGATTTTCTTTTATATAGGGTTTAGCCATATTAAACTTTTAAGAGTTATAAAAAGAACTATAACTTGAGAATATTCAGTTTTATCAACCGATGTTTTCAAACAGAGGATCACTGGGAGCTGGAGTAAATAATTGTTCTGCCAGTGGCAAGGTGAACAGCCTGAAGCTCAGGAGGACCAAGAAGTGAACAAAGTCTAGATAAGCAGAGATAGTGAATAGGAATTCAAATAGGATTTGGTGTCTAACCAATTAGAGAAATCTAACTGTCAAAATTGAAGGCAAGTTCAGAACCAAAAGAAACATGAAAATCAGCACACTTCAAAGTCCTTAAATTTTCACAAAGTTGGACATTGGAAATGCCTAGTTGATTTTTTTTTTTATATTGCCACCTTGAGGGATGAAATCAGTGTGATTTTGAGAGGCATGCCCCTAGCAACCTGGGATATGTGTCTAGTGATCGCACAAGAAGTATTTGGTGCCTGTATGTTTACATACAGTGTTATGTGAGAAATAAAAATAAAATCTGATAAAATCATCAACTTTTGAATTTAGGATATCTATTTTAAGCTCATCAAAATAGCCCTGTTTCTAATAAATGTACTAATTACAGGGAAAACATGAATCATAATAATTTCATAACAATAATGGCATCGCCACCAAAGGGCTTACAGGGATGCACTAACTGCAGCCAAAAACATGCATTATGGCAGAATAATAGAAAGTAGCCATGATAACCCGAGGGTTTTGTTCTGTAGTTAATAAACTACTTCAGCCTGCCTCTGGCCCAATTACCTCCTCTACTTAAGTCTGTGAAAAATTCCTCCACTTTTTCCGTAATTAAAGATCTGAATAATTCAACTAACACAAATCCATCATCAGATTATATCTTCCCTTGTCTTCCCTCTCCATCCAGTTCCTTTTTCTAAATTCTCACTAGTCACATCTGCATTTGTTAATGACCTTCTTTGTAAGATGAATGATGTTGATTGCCCACTACCTATGTAATGAACCCCATCCCCACTACACTTCTTAAATCCTGCCTTCATGCCATAATCCAGACCATTAATAATAAATACATACTTTGACACTGGCTTTGTGCCAGGCACTTTTAAAAATTGGTTCTATAACCCAGTGTTAAAAATTCTGGTTTTGATGCTGACAATCTTAAGAATTTTCAACCTATTTCTCACTTACCTTTTCTGTCAGAAGTTCTTGAGTGTGTTGTAGCCTGTCAAATTACCAATTGGTTAACTTCTGATAATTTGTTGGAACCCTTTCAGTCTAATTTCAGAGCATGGCACAGCTGTGAAACTGCTCTGTTTCAGGTAAGCAATGATTTGCTTATGGCAGCAGACTCTGGACAAACCAGAATATTAATTTTGTTAGAACATAGTGCAGCATTTGACACCGTTAGACATGACATTCTACTGTCCAGAATGGAAAACATTCTAGGTATCTCTGGCAGTGCCCTCCAGTGGTTTAAGTCCTATCTGACTGTTAGGCAGGAGTTTATTAGTCTTGGCAACAGCAGATCCAGCTTAGCGCCAGTCACTAAAAGAGTTCCTCAGGGCTCTGTCCATGCCCTTTGCTCTTGTGTATCTGTCTTTAAAATTAAACTGCAACAAAACTGAACTTCTGCAAATTGGAACTAAAGTGCAACGTAAGAAAATGAGCCCCTTTTCAGTCACTCTTGACGGTGAGCTCATCAGACCTTCTTCTAATGCAAGGAATCTTGGTGTCAATTTTGATTCCTCCCTTCTTTTTCACCCACATAAACCACATTAAGAAACTTTCTTATTTTCACCTCCATAACTTATCCTTGTTTGCGCATTTCCTCTCCTTTTCTGATGCTGAGAAACTTGTCCATGCTTTTATCACATCCTCCACCGATTATTGTAACTCCCTACCGGCAGGTGTCCTTTCCAATCTTATATCACAGCTCCAACTGATTCAAAACTCTGCTGCAAGAATCCTTACATGAAACAGCAACAACGAGCACATCACACGCATCCTGCTTCGCCTTCACTGGCTTACTGTGTCTTATAGAATTGAATACAAAATTCTATTATTAACCTACAATGCTGTAAATGGTCTTGTACCGGACTAGATCAGTGACCTTCTCCATCGCTATGCTTCTGTTCACCCATTAAGGTCCTCTGATTCTGGCAATCTTATTGTGCCTCACTACCAACCTGACAGGGCCTTCAGCTGTATAGCACCCAGACTTTGGAATGAATGACCTCCCAAAATTAATTAGATCAGCTGACTGCATTCATTCCTTTAAAACAACTTAAAACTCATCTGTTCAGGAAGTCTTTTAACCTAACCTAACATTCTCCCCCTACTTTCAGTTTGCCTCTCTGTCCAGATGCTCAGGATAATGTTGGTTAATGTTCTGTGTGTGTGTTATATCACAAATGGATGTTTTTGTTCAGGCTTTTCTTTTAGTATTGAGTCTTGTATTTTACTCTGGTTTTATTGTCTTTTGTTCTATATAATACTTTGTATCTGCTGTATTTATCTGTTTAGTGTTTTATGCAGAAATATTTGTACCCAATGTCACACATACCCTGCCATTTAAATAAGCACTTTGAGCAAGGGAAAGGCACTATATAAATAAAATGTACTATTATTTATTTTATTATTATGTGACACAAGGCAGAAAACAACTTACATTCACTTATTATATTATTATATATTATTATATACATATCTTCACTTATTTAAAGCAGGCTAGCTTAGTCTGTACTTAATCTATGTAAGTCATAGTTGATAAGAGGTTGCAGGGGCAAGAGCAGCACTGGGATAACATAGATCACCACCAATCGCAGTGTTGAAGTGTTGGCAAAAACATTGCAGAAGACCCAATGCATGCCAGGAGTGCCATATTTTGTCCTTGAAAAGAAACTGTGGCTGATGAGGAAATAGCAGATGACAACACCTTCTGGCCCCTAGAAGTCAGTCTGTCCCAGAAGGGAAGGGAAAGTTGAGAAACTTTCTAGTCCTTTGACAGAGCAGGCAGTTGGTAAACATTTTGGAGAGCTTTTAAAGGTAGTACAAGGCTAGGAAGTGCAGGGTGTCTCTGGAGCAGATATAACACTCTTCAGGCACTGAAGGATTGTGGTGAAAAGCACCTCATGATTAGAAGCTAAATGAGTGCAGTGTTGACCAAGGAGTGGGTGAACACTCTGCTAGTGGAAGGAAGAGACTAAGATCCTCAGAGGGAATAAAAAGAGAGAGACAACAGCTTTAGGCCTAGAGAAGCAACTTTTTTTTTTCTTTTATGGTGTTTATTTTTTACCTTTTGTTCTATTTAGTGTATTTAAATTTGTAAAGGATTTTGTACCCTATTCCACCCATTTCCACCTATTGTACTTCTAAGTGTTGAAGGCTATAATGTGGGTCCTCACTTATGACAAGCAACATAAACCATTTTTATAAAATGGGAAGAAAACAGAAAAACAAGAAATTTACTAATTGATATGGATAAATGAAATATAAAGTAAGGAGTAAGAATATTCAGTATAAGAGATTCCTTATACCACAACCCTTTTATGACAATAGTCTGTATCTATTTAGGGTCCCAATAAGTCTTAAGTTCACTGTACCAGTGATTTCTGTATGTATTGTCAACTCTTCTGTGATAACAGCTATGCCATTTAATTTGTTGTGTGTTCAGGTCATACTATCGAAATATACACATTTTCTTAGGCATTTCTTTCAGTTTTCAGTTTTGTTGATTTCTTGTTTTTTATTTTACTGTTCTCCTGTTTTTTACTGTACTTCCTATCATGATGTTAAATTGCATGTGTATGTGGGTTTTTGACTCGTCTACTGTGTGAAGATTGCGTTATAAAGTAAAGACTGAATAGTTTATTTTAGTTTCACTGAAGGGGCTTTAAATATACTGCGTACAAACATGTAGATCCCTGCCTTTTTTGTAGCGACTATATAACTTTCTATATTTAGTGGAGTTTGCTTATTCTGTTGAAGATCCAAATGGTAATTATTCACTTTTCATCTGTTTGTGGGGAGAAGAGGGGAGGGTGTTTATGCCTTGGTATTCACACTCTCTCATATGTAAATGCTTTCAAGGGGGCTGTACAAAACACAGTATGTGAATTGATCTTGGTCGAAAGCTTATGACCTCAACTGTTCTGGATATTCAAAAAATTTCAGGTAGCGGAAACCTAAGCAAAGTGACCTGTAGTCATGGGTTTATAAGTGCAAAGTGATTGCAAAACCAAGTGACACAGGAGAATGAAAATCATCAGCAGCAACATCTGCTGAGTGTTGAGGAAATTGGAGAGGCCGATTACATGCCAAAGAATACCATAATAAGAAGAAGAATAATAACATAAGTGCAGATGCAGAATGCAAGAACTAGGAAGAAAGAGAAATGCATGCTGAGAGTCTCATGGTGAGTTTACTAATGTTTATATCATTTCTTGGGTCACACAACCCCTTCCTATTAAAAGAAATGACGCTGAACCACATTGACAAACAAGAAGTAATTCTGTATATAGAGCAATAGAACCACAGATAAACATGATGGATCATAGGCATGTAAAATTAAGTTCAGGATAAAAGAATTCCAGAACTCCAAAGAGACAGAAATTCATAGCAACAATCGAGGAGATCATCAGTTAATCGAAACTTCTGACCATATGAAAGCATTGCTTTCACATCCTTACATCAACATTTCTTTGAAGACAGCTACTTATCAAAGTTACATTAGTGATAGGGTCTATGTCAAACTGTATTTTTCATGTTGAAAGCAAAAGATTGTTTTGCTAAAATGGAAATGTTCTGCTTGCTCTAGATGAGTCACTAAAAGTAATAAAATACAATATTGCTTCCAGAATCAGTATTAACTGTTAAGGTAATATATTGTAAGAAGAATCAACAGCTCCATATCTTTAACTTGGTTTTTTTTTTGCATTTTGTTTTAGGGACCATGGAGCTGCATGTTTCACTAGTGTAATATTTAAAAAATTTAGAGTCAGGTGATAAGCGCTTTGTGTAAGAGTGATTTATATACAGCATTTTATTTATAAACAGAAAGCATTTACAACAAATCCTGACTATTGGTATTGCTAGATACGGTAGCTAGGTAATCCTGGCTTTATGTATATTGATGGATGGAAGTAAAGATTAATAATTTTTTATACATTTGGTAATTATCTTGTTTTTTTAATTACGTCATTGTTCTGAAACAATTGTTTATGGTATCTCAGCTTTGGTTTTGTAGTTTTGTTCTTCATAATGGTGACAAATAAATTGTAGATGTTTAGTCATCAAGGAGAAATGTTGGTACTGTCTTGAACAAGTTGTCTATGTTTTCCTGCATATGCATGATTTATTTTAAGTAAAACTATTAGCAGTACGTACGTATGTCACTGAGTTGATGGTCAGCATTTTATTTTGGCCCAGTGTGGGTCCATACTGTATATTAGAATAGAATGGCAGCCTGCCCAGAGCTGATTTCTGCAGCTAGTACAGACTCCAGCTACTCAACACCCTGATTAGATAAGTGCAGGTGCAGAAAAAAATAACTGGGACAACTGTACTCTATTATGGTTTTGTGAGTTATAAATATGATACAGCAAAAGACTGGCAACCCATCCAGGTTTGACTCCTGAATTACACAAAACATTTTCCAGATAGACTGCAAGTACCTGTTGCTATTTGTTGGAATAAGTAAGTTTAGTGCTTTGACAGATAAGTAAATAGCTCTTACACATACCTTGTAATTCAGACATCTTATTAACACGATACAAGACCACAATACAGATCCCAAATGCATTTGCCTAAATTTACCAGACAATATCAAATAGAAATTTGTGAATGTATGTTTGTAGTTGATTAAAATGTTGTCAAACAGCTCAGCTTAACTATTACCATTTAAATTTGTTCTCGTTTGCAAAGTATAATATGACAGATTGTATGAAATGTGCAGTTCATTTAGATGTTGTGCTTTGGCTCTGCTCAAAGAGTTTTATTGGCATAGAAAATTCCTATCTTAAGCTGTCTTTCTATTAATGCTTAATACTTTTCAAGGGGCATTTGGTCATATACAAGGCAGTGCGTGCAGTAGCTGTTAGTCTGTTAAAAAGGAGATTCAAATAGGGGTATGCTCAAATGTGATCCACTTTGTAAGTAAATAGTGTTCTTCTCTTAGGATTGTTACACTCATTGTTTTTTTTCCTTGTTTTTGCAGAAGGTAATCCCATTCATTACAAATTTACAATTAAGATAGACTAATCATTTTCCTTGTCAACTGCCTCCCAATTAGCTTCAATGAGAATTAATATACAGTATGTTTCCTGAAAAATTCTTATTTTCACTATTCTACTGATGTTATTCAATTCCCTTTCTAAGAACATGACTGATTACAATGATATAATGTTTTAAATGGCCTGTCTATAAATACCTGAAAGGTTTGCTGGTTGGCTGGCAGGTACATGTGGATGTATGTGTTTACCAGCTGGTAGACAGAATAAAAAAATCATAGATAAGTCTCAAAAAGCTTGAACACCTCACTTGACAACTTCTTCTGGCTTGGTCTGAAGAAAGACACATTAAAATGTCATTAATCTCTGAAGCTCTCTGTATTTAACCTCTGTGACAATTTTTGAATACATAGTTGGACGAATTGCATTAATTACAAGTGTTTTTAAAAAGGGCAAGTGTTTTAGGGGCAGGAAATTTCTTATTCACAAATGTACACAGTGTCCTTTTATAAAAAGGGGTTCTTTTATCTCTTAAAAAAACAATAAAGGAACCTAAGAAGAAATTGTTTTGCTAAAATACTGTCACTGATTTACAATAGGTCCCAGGATAGACTAATGTTGTTGTTATTATTATGATTTTGTTTTATATTAAACAGCCTTTTCAAAGTTACCCCCCTCATCACCTCCATCACACATGCACACATCAAGACTCATCTGGTCTAAGTGTAACTCAGCAATTAAAAGACAAACAGGCAAATGCCACAGATGACCTGAAGCACAAGGCAACTGACAAACAGGTCCAGACAAATCAGCAGATAATTTATAAGCACTGCACTAAAATCTAATTATTTGGCAATTCGAATTTTGCAGCTTGCCCAGGCAGGGCAATAAATTCATCTAGCCATAAATTATTAAGAGAACGGCCCCCTGGTGGGAATCAAAAACAGTATTGTTTATTTAAGGAATTAACTTTTTCCTTCCACGGACTTTTTTATTCTTCAGAGAAACTGACAGCTTGCAACATCATTTTGTAATTGCTTCATATTCTATTTGTACTCGAACCTTATGGATGTTAACTTTATTTTTAAAGATGGATGAAAACAAATGAATAAATTAAACTGTAACAGAATGAGCATTCACTTGTGTATCAATGTAAGTCTAAGTGGTTTCTGGTTATTGGTTGCAATTGAACATGCAACAAACAAGCAAAAGGATTTAAATACAGTATATTGAAAGCTTTGCAAAATCAATGATTTGTTTTTTCATCTGTTTGATTTCAATGGCATGTGAAACTTATTTTTTTTTTACCCCATCATCCAAAGCAGAACAATTTATTTTTTCCTTTTTTGTTTGCTTGTGTAGCACAGATGCCCTTCATTACCTGCTGTGTAAACAGCCAAAAGACACTTTGAATCTTATCTTGCAGTTAGATCAGAGGTTTACATTTCATGTGGATCTTACTTTTAATATACTTCTAGTTTTGAGAATGCAACCCATGTGTAGATGGCAGATCACAGTTTTAAAGATGAAATGATTTTACCATCTCACCAAGTGGGGGCATAACGTATTACCAATCATCAATTTTGGACTAAACTAAATTACATGAAATGAATTGATGAAATGTTATTTAAATACAAGTTGCGGGAGCAAGAGAGATGTGGTGTAAGTTCACTTTAGCAGATGTCTCTGTGCAGGATAAATTAGATGAATGTTGTAAAAATAAAATTAATAAAAAATGTGGCTACTAGCAATCTTGTCTGCCAAATCATTAAAAAGAAATGAGAGATTCAAAAAAAGTTATATCCTCTGAGGTATGGCCTATTTCGATTGTTACATTTTGCTCTTTTGTGTAAAGCTTTGCCACATGTCTAGGCTCTTGTTCACTAGCACATTCTCCTCAGTTCAGAGAGCTCTTTACATATAGACAGATATTGGAACATAGGCCACATACTCCTAATTTTTTTAATGCAGTGTTGATCCTTTCAGCACTTGACACATATAAAGAGCCAACTTTGAATGAGATGACACATTATTATAAGAGATAGTAACTTACACATTCACAGTCATTCTAAGCCAAGTTAGATTTGACAGTTAACAGAAAAACTACCCTCTGCATCACTGAGTCTTAATATTCTAATAGTAATAATTATGAATTGTTTTCTATGAGTAAGAAAATTGGGTTTTGTAATTTAAAGACTATTGCAATACCCGTGACCCTCCACAATCAACGACTAACAATAGGACATCAATTAATGCCATGTTTACATTAGTTGAATTAAAATCAGCTGCCTTTGAAAGCAATTAAGTTATCACACACCTATTTGAGCTACATTTTTCAATACATTGTATTGTAAAGTGCTATTAAAAAGCATGTATTTAATGTAGTCTACGAACACATGTAATTGCATTCTGTTGGTGTTATTTTTAAATATAACTCACTGTTACAAAAATTTTTAATAAGAATGTCACTTTTTTAAAGTAAGTAACTCTCAAATTGGTCAAGTAAGTCCCCTAATGTACCTAAATGTTATGACATGCGTACATGTTTTAACTTATTAAAATTTTGTTTAGCATCCTGAAGTAAAAAATGCTATCAAATGCAGTGCTCGTAATCATGAGTGGCAACAGAAATGTTTCTTTAGTCTTTGGTATTAATATCTGCTTATTGTTAATATTGTGTGACACAATATGGCAAAAAAGGGATGAAAAGGTCTTAAAATTGAACCAAAGCTCAGACCAGGACTTCACTGGTCTGTCTCAGGACCAGACCCTATTCTGGGCAGGTTGGCCTCCAAACTTAAAATGCAGACTTCAAGACCTACACAGGCTCAAATTGATGCTGACGTTTTTAAAAGTTCAAAACTTTTAAATTATTCAAATATACAAAAATGCCTTTAAATGGACAGGAAAACACTAAACGTATAGTTTAAATGGCAAAACAATATTCCTAAAATGTAAAGAATGTATTAAATAAACAAAACAGGATAATAAAAAAGACAAAAGTAAGGCCAAGAAAGTTTGACTAAAAAGGCAACCCAAAGCAAACATAGCTAGTCCATAATTTAATGGACAGAAATTCCAGGACAAATGCAAACATCCGAAATCCAATCAGTATTTACAATAGTGATCCTGACACCACAACCATTATTGAGCCTCTGAGAGACCTATTTCCCAGCCTAAATTGTAAACAATTTTGGGGGCCCTCAACAGTGACATAATGATGGTCCTACCTCTTGTCCACACACAAATAAAAATAAATAATACATTAATAAGTAAACATAACACAATTAATGAAACTCGCATAACAAAAACAGATGAAGATTAATTTGATAAAAAGAGAATAACAAACTGAAAATAACCATAAGCCAGTGAACAAACACTGGCTGAAACATAACAACCCAGTATATTAATCCATAAATGTTAACATTTTTACATGTTTTCACTGTATAGTGTAATTTACCTTGTTGGTAATGTTAACCTTTTTTCTTTACTAGGAAATTATTGAATTCCCTATCTTGAAAGTGAACTCAAACACTATGGAGATTGAGTCAACTTTTCATACATATGTCCAGCCTGTCCATCACCCTCATCTAACACCTTTCTGCACACAGGTAAGAAATACAGACTGTGCCATGTATACATATTGCAGATACTCTGTTCAGATGTGTTAAATAAAAGTTGTAAGATAGAGGCAATTGAAAAAAACTGTCCATTTTTACTAAAAATGATTAATTTCTGATATATAGAAAATCCAGACTGGACAAATCAATTATAACATTGTGCAGTCTGTGTTTAACATTTATTAAATCTGCAATTAGTTTTTGCTTCTTTCAAGAGAAACAGTAGCCTACTTATCCCAAGAAAAAACATAAGCTTTGAATTTTTTCAACTGCTACTCACTAATACACTAAGAAAATGTGACGGGTTGATAATACTTACATTGCTTAGCGGTTGCAATACAATGACAGTCAGTCAAAAGGGTGTGATACTCACTGGAACATGAGCACCAACATTTGTTGGTAATGTGAAACGTATATTATCATGATTCATTTACAAGCAATAGCAGTGCAGGGGGTGGTTTGTTGGTATGGTTTCCCGTGAAGATTTTTAAAGAGGTGCTATTACTCACTACTACACTAAGAAAAGGTGTTGCTAGGGTGAAACTTACATTGTTGTGTCTAAGCGAGGGAGTAGGTGAGCTTCCCCATGAAAATTTCTGAGGAGGTGCCGGCACTCACCGCTATTTTAAGAACAGGTACAAGTACTTTATGTTCAAATAGTCAGAGGTGCCTGTTCTGTATACCAGTGAGTACTGGCTCACTTCAAACACTGATTGAAAGATTGAAATAATCTTAAGTACTAAGGGGTGCATTTTCCTAAAGTTTAGTAGTGCTAAATATTTTGTTAACTCATGCTTAAGACCTTCCTTGATTAGCAAGTGTTTCTTGAAACCCCATGTAACTAAATTAGTACTCGATCTTGTTCATAAATTTACAAGTGAACCAACCCACTCATTATTTTTAATGTTTTTGTTTATTTGGGCTTTTGCCTGTGATGCTGCCAGAGAGAGATAGAGATCACTCTAAGTGGATCACAAAAACCCAATGAAACTCTTACTTGGACACTATTATAATAACAACGGTTTGATGTTGCAATATAAACATAAAATTATAAAGCAGGTTATAAATTAGCGCAAAAGGGACTCTTCGTAGCTTTAGCAAAGGTGAATCACCCCTTAGTACTAGAAACGACTGTGGCAACTCAACTGGTGATGCCATTTGAAACATCACTTCATAAGATACCAAACCACAATTAATAGAGAAGCAGAGGTAAAATAACCCTGCTTTGCCTGGTGCAGGACGAACTGAAAGAGGAATATATTGGAACTGTTCCCTCAGTCCCACTGTACAACCTCTGACAGCTGATGGTGATGCATATGGTCTCAGCAAGGTTACTGTGTCCAAATATGTGCATGCAAAGATTACTATTATGGCATGCATGCATCATATGTTGAGGTTGTGGGTTCAAATCCTGTTACTGTCACTGTGTTACCTTGAGCAAGTCGCTTCACCTGTTTATGCTCCAATTGGAAAAACAAAAGAAATGTAACCAATTGTATCTGAAATGTTTTTTAGTCACCTTGGATAAAGGCATCAGCCAAATAATTTAATAATAATAATAACTGCACACATACCACACATTGTTGATGCAGTGGATGGAACACACATCCCTATTCATATTCCCAGCTTCTTAAATTCCATCTGCATCCGTCAAAAAAGGGTTCTCACCGTTAAGTGCAAAGGTGATACGCAACCGATCATCAGGGATTTTTTGCAGACATCGAGGCTAAGCAACTTGAGAGTACACCAAATGCTTATATCTAGTCCAACTCCGAAATGTGTCAGATGGCAAGGGATGGTGTATTTGTTGGTGGCAGACAGAATGGGTACCCTCTTTTTGAATACCTGCTAACTCCTTTGTTGAATCCCCAAGTTGTAGCTGAGGAGAGGTAAAACACTGCACACTAAAAGCACATGCACTGTTGTACAGTGCTCTCTTTTTATCCAGAATATATGCTTCGGGTACTCGGGGGGCCTTCCACAGGCTTTGGAAAACATTTCTTTATTTTTTTGCCAACACCACCATGAGTTTTTTTTTTTTTTTTTAATGTTTTGAAGCGTTGCTTTCTTTTCTTATCACTGCTCACTGCTGTTCTTTTTTGCAAGGAATCCACAGACATTTTGAGCCTGTTTATAGATCCATCCATCCATCCTCTTCCGCTTATCCGAGATCAGGTCACGGGGGCAGCAGCTTGAGCAGAGATGCCCAGACTTCCCTCTCCCTGGCCACTTCTTCTAGCTGTTCTGGGAGAATCCCAAGGCGTTCCCAGGCCAGCCGGGAGACATAGTCCCTCCAGCGTGTCCTGGGTCTTGTCATCCATGGGGCCTCCTCCCGGTTTGACGTGCCCGGAACACCTCACCAGGGAGGCATCCAGGAGGTATCCAGGAGGATCAGATGCCCGAGCATCCTCCTCTGACTCCTCTCGATGCGGAGGAGTAGCGGCTCTACTCTGAGTCCCTCCCGGATGACTGAGCTTCTCACCCTATCTTTAAGGGAAAGCCCAGACACCCTACGGAGGAAACTCATTTCAGCCGCTTGTATTCACGATCTCGTTCTTTTGGTCACTACCCATAGCTCATGACCATAGGTGAGGGTAGGAACGTAGATCGACTGGTAAATTGAGAGCTTTGCCTTGCAGCTCAGCTCCTTTTTCACCACGACAGACCGATGCAGAGCCAGCATCACTGTGGATGCCGCACCGATCCGCCGGTCGATCTTGCGCTCCATTCTTCCCTCACTCGTGAACAAGATCCCGAGATACTTGAACTCCTCCACTTGGGGCAGGATCTCGCTCCCAACCCTGAGAGGGCATTCCACCCTTTTTCGGCTGAGGACCATGGTCTCAGATTTGGAGGTGCTGATTCTCATGCCGCTTCACACACAGCTGTGAACCGATCCAGAGAGAGCTGAAGATCACAGCCTGATGAAGCAAACAGGACAACATCATCTGCAAAAAGCAGTGACCCAATCCTGAGTCCACCAAACTGGACCCCCTCAATGCCCTGGCTGCGCCTAGAAATTCTGTCCATAAAAGTTCTGAACAGAATCGGTGACAAAGGGCAGCCCTGGTGGAGTTCAACTCTCACTGGAAATGGGTTCGACTTACTGCCGGCAATGCGGACCAAGCTCAGACACCGATCGTACAGGGACCGAACAGCCCTTATCAGGGGGTCCAGTACCCCATACTCTCAAAGTACCTCCCACAGGATTCCCTGAGGGACACGGTCGAATGCCTTTTCCAAGTCCACAAAACACATGTAGACTGGTTGGGCAAACTCCCATGCACCCTCCAGGACCCTGCTAAGGGTGTAGAGCTGGTCCACTGTTCCATGACCCAGACGAAAACCACACTGTTCCTCCTGAATCCAAGGTTCGACTATCCGACGGACCCTCCTCTCCAGGACCCCCGAATAGACTTTTTCTGGGGGGCTGAGGAGTGTGATCCCTCTGTAGTTGGAACACACCCTCCGGTCCCCCTTCTTAAAGAGGGGGACCACCACCCCAGTCTGCCAATCCAGAGGCACTGTCCCTGATGTCCATGCGATGTTGCAGAGGCGTGTCAACCAAGACAGTCCTAAAACATCCAGAGCCTTGAGGAACTCCGGGCGTATCTCATCGACCCCCGGGGCCCTGCTGCCAAGGAGTTTTTGACCACCTCGGTGACCTCAGTCCCAGAGATGGGGAAGCCCACCTCTGAGTCTCCAGGCTCTGCTTCCTCATTGGAAGGCATGTTTGTGGGATTGAGGAGGTCTTCGAAGTACTCCCCCCACCGACCCACAACGTCCCGAGTCGAGGTAAGCAGTGCACCATCCCCACCATATACAGTGTTGACACTGCACAGCTTCCCCCTCCTGAGACGCCGGATGGTGGACCAGAATCTCCTCGAAGCCGTCCGAAAGTTGTTCTCCATGGCCTCCCCAAACTCCTCCCACTTCCGAGTTTTTGCCTCATCAGCCACCAAAGCCGCATTCCGCTTGGCCTGCCGGTACCTATCAGCTGCCTCCAGAGTCCCACAGGCAAAAAGGTCCTGTAGGACTCCTTCTTCAGCTTGACAGCATCCCTCACCGCTGGTGTCCACCAACGGGTTCGGGGATTGCTGCCACAACAGGCACCGACCACCTTACAGCCACAGCTCCGGTCAGCTGCCTCAACAATAGAGGCACGGAACATGGCCCATTCGGACTCAATGTCCCCCACCTCCCTCGGGATGTGGTCGAAGGTCTGCTGGAGGTGGGAATTGAAGCTACTTCTGACAGGGAACTCTGCCAGACGTTCCCAGCAGACCGTCACAACACGTTTGGGCCTACCAGGCCTGACCGGCATCCTCCCCCACCATCGAAGCCTACTCACCACCAGGTGGTGATCAGTTGACAGCTCCGCCCCTCTCTTCACCCGAATGTCCAAGACATGTGGCCGCAAGTCCGATGACATGACCACAAAGTCGATCATCGAACTGAGGCCTAGGGTGTCCTGGTGCCAAGTGCACATATGAACACCCCTATGCTTGAACATGGTGTTCGTTATGGACAATCCGTGACGAGCACAGAAGTCCAATAACAAAACACCGCTCAGGTTCAGATCGGGGGGGCCATTCCTCCCAATCACGCCCTTCCAGGTCTCACTGTCATTGCCCACGTGAGCATTGAAGTCTCCCAGCAGAACGAGGGAGTCTCCAGAAGGTATGTCCTCTAGCACCCCCTCCAGGGACTCCAAAAAGGGTGGGTACTCCAGACTGCTGTTCGGCGCATACGCACAAACAATAGTTAGGACCCGTCCCCCCACCTGAAGGCGGAGGGAGGCTACCCTCTCGTCCACTGGGGTAAACCCCATGAACAGGCTCCACGTCGGGGGGGCAATAAGTATGCCCACATCCGCTCGGCGCCTCTCACCGGGGGCACCTCCAGAGTGGTAGAGTGTCCAGCCCCTCTCAAGGAGATTGGTCCCAGAGTCCAAGCTGTGCGTCGAGGTGAGCCCGACTATATCTAGCCTGAACCTCGCGACCTCACGCACTAGCTCAGGCTCCTTCCCCTTCAGAAAGGTGACATTCCACGTCCCAAGAGCCAGCTTCTGTAGCCGAGGATCGGATCGCCAAGGTCCCCGCCTTCGGCCACCACCCAACTCACACTGCACCCGACCTCCTTGGCCCTTCCCATAGGTGGTGAGCCCATGGGAAGCCGTTTATAGATTTTCAACGTATACATTAAATTAATTTCACCTGTTATTTGAAATTTTAACTTTGCTGTGTTTTTTATTTCTTTTACATTTGTACATGTCTGGTGTGACAATATGATGTATATTTGACCATTGAAATATATGAGGTTAATATTCCTGTTATCGACAGTCAGCTTTCCTGGTGTAGATGCTGGGGAGGAGCAAAACAATGTAGTCATTTAAATTTGTTTATTAAATGTCGAATAGGCTTCAGGAAACACTTGTAAACCTCACTCATTTTTTACATAAGTCGTTTGCTATCTCATTTGTCACTCACTAAGATTGATCATTTTCAGGAAATGCACGCCAGTTTAGTAATGTGTTTTTTATTATTTATTTTTTGTATTTGATCATCACTTCTTTTTCTGTCTTTCTATGTGAGATGCAAAGGTCAACTAATAAGACCGTATTAACTTTTTGTTTAGTTTACTGTTTTGTTTTGGACTAAACGCTACAGTTATTAAATAAAAAACTGCAAAACCTGCACAGTAGATTTCTTGTGTAATGAAATCAAGAAGTACAGAAAATAAATAAGTACAAATATTTTTCCTAACAGTGCAAAGCGTACTGTAATGATTTAGATTAATGAAAGTGTACAGGGTATTATAACTTAACACGTGTTCTTACTTAAAGATGAATACTGGGAAAGTTGCAGATGATGCAGATGATTTTCTCTGCATTAGTTACATAATCAGTTTAATATACAGTATTTCATTATAAACTTTCATTATTTGTAAAATAAACAATTAATTTAAAAAATACCTAAAAAAGAAATCTGAACGATCCTTATTTGGAAATTAAGAAAAAATGGAGGCAAAGACTTGTTATTTACCATTGACTTTTAACTGCAGGTATTTACCTATATTTAATATGCCTACATATAGTGTTATTAATTTCAGATGACACTATATCTAAAGAAAGATAAACATTTTAAAACACAATGCTTTAAATTATTATTACAAAAAGATATAGGAATAAAAGTGATTTTTTCATTAATTACATTTTAGTGACTCATTGCTTTGACTTACTAGACACTTAGTGAATATGTCATTTTTCTACATTCAATTTTCTCTTTTATTAACTTAAATTATTGTACAGTATTACAGGCAGTCATGTTTATCTTTCAAAAAATTTCTTCTAGTGAAGATCTTGGCAATTTAATTGCTTTAAACTAAATTCAATATTTGCATTTCATTGCATATTTGTCTAATGTGCATCTTTTCAAATATCATACATGGTTTAGAACAAAAAGTTATGGAATATGTTTTGTAGTATAACATTGATTCAGGGTTTTAATTAATGTTTTATAGGACTGGGTCTGCATATAGTCGTTATAATAATTTGCATAAGTTATTCCACAGACGATTAATCAACCAATTCACTCTGCTTGCTGCTTTAATCTTGCATTGCAGGTTAACTTTGCATGTTTCCAAAAACACTAATCATAGCAAAGCAGACAACACAAGACTATGTATTACAGATGAATGGATTTTTCTTAAAAAAAACAGCAGTTAACATTACATTTATTTGGCTTACTTAAGGCAGTCTTGGCTGAATTTTCTTAACAAAATGTGAGAAAATCTCATTTGATTGTAAACCTGGATTCCCAAAAACATTTAGGATATGACTTGCTCAGCCAGTTATTGTCATGTATGAGGCAGAATTCCTTCCCTGGCTGGGGTTCCAATTCCATTCAGGGGCAGCTGGGCGACAGACAACTCTGCAAAAACACAAGTGGGCGAAAGGACAACTCGGTAAAAGACAGCTTGGCGACACCCTTTACCATTTAGGTAATAGTTAGGCTCAAAGAGATTTTTTAATGATATTTAAGTGACAACGTAGGGCGCCGGAAAATCCACAGAATCACCTGCTTTATGATAGTCCTAATACATTGAGTGTAAAGATATTCCTTAAGTTAACATATGATTACAATCAATACAATTTATATAAAGGATTAACAATTTTGGTTGCAGAAGATAATGTAAGATAGAGTTTGTTCCATCTGCAGAATAAAGTTCCTTCGTCAATTACGTATATAAATTGTGACACCCGGCTGGGGTTCATGCCCGGCCGGGATGCCCAGGAGGACTGGAGGAGGGCTTGTGCCTCCTCCAGAACACGAGGGGGGTGACCGCCCTGGTTGCTTTGGGGGGCCACGGTTACAGGGCTTGGAAGCCCAACCCTGTAGGGGCCCGTTGTCACCGCCTGGGGGTGCCCCGATGCCTTGGGAGCCCTGGACCTCAGCACTTCCGCCATACCCAGAAGTGCTGGAGGGAAGAGGATTGAGGACACCCGGAGGACTTCCGGGTACGCAACCAGAGCTTCCGCCACACAGGGGTGTGTCAACGGAGGCTCCTCGGGAAGCACCTGGAGTCCATCCGGGGTGTATAAAAGGGGCCGCCTCCCTCCAGTCATTGGCAAGAGTCGGGTGGAAGAGGACGAAGCTTGGTGGAGAGGAGTGGAGGCGGACCAGAGACTGTGAAGGCATTGTGTTGTGTGGCCAGGACTTAAGGGGTGATTGGTGCTGCGGCACTGGGTTTGTGCACTTTAACAACTGTAAATAATGTATAATAAACGTGTGTGTGTGTGGTGAAACCATATTGTCTAGCTGTCTATGTCCGGGTTGTTCCCCACAAATTTTATTTTCAACATTTTAAATCACGTTGTCATTTAAATATAATTAAAAAATCTCTTTGAACCTAACTATTACCTGTGTTGTATTTTGGCAAAATTGTCTTTCGCCAACATGTCTTTTCGCTGGGTTGACTTTTGCCGAGTTGACTGTTGCCCAGTTGCCACCAAACCTTCAAATTCATGTTTTATTTCTGCTTTGTTAATTTTTGGTTAATTTATTTCTGTTTATCTGCATCTTTCTTTATTTTTGATTTTGCCTATGTATACACTTTGTGTTTGTTATGTTTCATGTGTTTTGTGGGTTGTTCCCTAAGAGGCATGGCAACTTGTTAATCACAGCCAGAAACTGTCCGCTTCCCTATAAATCTGGAGAGTCATCCACAGTTTATGACAGTCCATTGTGAATGTTCACTGGTATTGGTGAGTTCTTGTGTCTTTTTTGCGCTTTTTGTGGACTTCTGTATTTTCAACCTGTATGCTCTGTTTTAGAACTTGCCTTGAATTTCTGATTTGGGACATTCTCCTTGGAGTGCTTTTTTGCTTAGTGTGGTCTACGGAGCTTCATGTTTTTATGGATAGTGTGGTGAAATAAACCTTTTTATTTAATAAAAATTTGGTGTTTGCGCTTACTGCTACCAGGGGTTTGATGGTGATATCTCCATTTTGTGGACATAATTGGAAATGCTTTTGCATCTTATTGGGGCTTATGTGCTTTTGGACACCTAGTCCATGACAGTCATTAATTTATTTGTGTAGATTATTGTGCAATATTGTCTAAATTATTGGTTGCAATCTACAAGACAATTATACAACCATTGAAGACATGTAAACCTTTCAGTTAGTTGATGTGCTGGAAAATAATCAACATACTTTTACTAAATTTTAGGCATACTGTAGGCATTCAAGGATATTGTTGGCATCCTGAACAGAACTTTTTGCTAGATAATCATACTGGTTTGTGTCTAAAAGAGGGTTAACCTAAGGGAATAGATTTTTCATATGATCTGCTCAATATACATTACTGATACTGTACTGTAGTTAGAACATGAGCATAAATCACTAATTTCTGTTTATCTGTTGTTCTTGAGCACTAGAGCAATTACTGACACCACTATTACAGTATCTACTAACCATTGAAACAGCTTTTGAAAATGGTATGGTAACTGATGTGCACATACTTGTAAAGATTTATTGCTGATACCATGACTTTTGTTTGTTTCTCATGTCACATCAGAAGTTATTTCACTATCTGCATAAAATATACCTCATTTTATCTATATAGTTCTTTTCATTTTTTTCATTCTTTTTGGAAACTGTTTTTTCAGGTGAGGGTCACGGTGGCAGCAGGTCAGCCCAGGTTTTACTATCCTGAGATATAGATTTCATCTCCTTCTGTGGAATTCCCAAGTATTCCCAAACCAGCCGAGAGATATCATACAGCAATGGGTTCTGGTAACCTTATCCTGAGCAGGCTACTCTGTTTTGTAATTAGTATCATCATGAAGGTCATTGTAAATCATTCTTTGTCTGACTGTTCAGCCCAAAGCTGTTTGTCAAGGGAGACCTTACCAGAACCACAAATCTCCAGATGAGCGATTTCTTAGCATCTCTAAGGTGCACAAGCCTCACCACCACATCAAGGTGATGGTCTAGGGTGGCATACAAAGTTTTTAATTGCTCTAAAGTAAAGTCATGGCATCAGATGTGCAATAGTGATTATTCAGATTATTTGCAAAAAAAAAAATAATTTTCAACAGTCATATCCTGTTTAGCTTTTGTATTATAATTGTTTGTGATTTATAGTATCCTTCCTTTGCACCATTCTTATAATACGATTCTAGTTTGTCATTTTTTTTTTGTTCTTTATTTCGCCTTATACAATTTCTTGTATTAGGAATTTGTTAGTTTTCGCATACCCCTTGGGGTCAGAGTGCAGGGTCAGCCATTGTACAGTGCCCCTGGAGCAATTACAGGTTAAGTGTCTTGCTCAAGGACCCAGCAGAGTAGGATCTCTTTTGGCAGTGACAGGGATTCGAACCGGCAACCTTCTGGATACCAGCGCAGATCCTTAGGCTCAGAGCTGCCCCAGTTTGTAGTGGTGTTCAAGAAAATTTTTTAATTCTCATGCTTACATGGAGAAATTAAATATTGAATATTCCAACTCTGCAGATCAGCGCAGATCCTTAGCCTCAGAGCCACCACTCTGCCTTATTTGTTTAGCTTCTGTGCAATTTTCTTTACTAATTTCTTTTAATTCAGAAGTTACCCTGGTATTTTTAGATATGTTTGTGTTCTCATTTTCAGAATGCGTACATCTGCATATGAATATAAATATGAGGAGACAGCTATAGATGACAAATTCATGTTCTCTGTTCTTTTCATTGCAGTTGGTATGCTCAAAATAGTTCTTAATTTTCTGAATCAGTCCGGTGTACTGTTTTATAACTTATACTTTTAAGGCTTTGATTTATATCAGCTGGTAAGTCCATATAAGCTGTAATATATTGTCATATTAGTGGCCGAGACTTGGCAGAGTCCTCAAGTTAATCATCTTCACTGTTACTGTGACACTGATATTTCTCCTAAATAACTTGGATGCATCCAGAGCTCCTGCCTTGAGTTGTGTCGTTAGTTCATGGATAACAGTTGTGGCAGCCTGAGTGTCAGTAGATGGTGTAATGTATACTAATAATAGTCTGAACTGATAATTTCTTTTTTGCAAATAGAATGATCATAGATTTTTTTTTAAATTTTATTTATTAATTTTATTGTAATCATTCCATACAAATAGATCAATTTGTACAAAAAAGAATGATCATAGATTTAATACAGATATTTCAATGTTCTTAGTACAGACCAGGTACTTTGTCATTGTATGAGATGGATTGCAATAGTTCTTGTTGATAAATATGCAAACTCTTCCATCTCTGCTTTTCTCAGAGCTTTGGCCTGTCGTGATACGCACACATCTGTCTAAGTCAATGGCCAGTTCTCCACTGTCATCTCAGTTAGTTTGTCCAAAGAAAATGTTAGCCACTCTGCCCACCTAAGTGAAGGAATTTCTTGAAAGCATGCGAGTATTATATGGCAAATTAGAATTTGTCACTTTGCCATCCCCCAAATAAGTTACAGCTCAAACTTTTTACCAGTTTGTTTTACCTGTATGTTGTTTATGTTTTAATTGTATGTTTATATCAACACACTGCACAAATGTCTTTCATAGTCTGATTTCCACAGTTGGTTACTCTCATTGCCACTTCCTTCACTATTATCATGTTTAGACAAATGTTATGACTATTCTACTTCCACTTTTCTAATTGATAGCTTACATCACTTGCACTGCTTTTTCCAATGATTTTTTCTGTTTGTAAGAATTGGTGGGCCACTTATTTTCAGTCAACAGCTTGGAACACTTGGTACTGTCATGATTCTTTAATGAATTAATATTTAGAAATTTTGTTTAAAATTTATTGCAGTTGCATTTTGATTTCCAAATAAAACGGTTACCACTTTTTTGCTTTTTTGAATTTTTGACCTTTAGCAAACATGTTTCATGCTGTTGTTTTTGTCTAGCATTCTGTTTTTGAGTTATGAGCTTTTACTGCTTATTAACGGCCTTCTGAATGACTTTGATTTTTTTTCCATGACCTTTTTTGACTATTCGTTTTAGGACAACTTTACACTTTAGCACAACAGGTGGTAAATAAGCACAAACCTGTCATCAGAGTGCATTGATTTAATTATACATATATTTATATATTTGTAAATACAAAACGTTATGTAGCATCAGTTTGTTTATCTTTTAATCTATTTTAATTATGTTCCCACCCACACCACATCTTATGTAATAGTCGCTTTTTTCAGAAAATATGCTATGTTCGCCAGTGAGCTGGTTCACTAGGATATTTTTCTGGAAATTTGCGGTGCAGACAGCTTAGACAAATATTTTTTCCCCCATGATTCTTTGCAAAGCCAGCATGACATCACAGAGCTGTAGCATCCATGTGCAGAACATTCACGCATGCTTACTGTAGGATTGCTGCTGGATCTGCTTCATGCAAGTGTTATGTCATTTTCATCCAGATTTGCCCCTGCATATGAATAAAAAAAAAGAAACTTGCAGAATTTTTATTTGATGGTTACATTAGCTGTCCATAATGAGAATATTCTGAGAACTAACATCAGATATATTACACTGATCCCTGTGTTCTGGCACCACAGCACCTCATGTTTAATTTGAATGCATAATTCACCATACGCTGCCCTTACAAGTCAAAATAAACCATAAAAGTCCCCTCCTCCACCAACTTCAGTTAGAATAAGACCATGTGAAAAAATAATAATAATACCAAAAGATTTATTACTATTTACAAGATGTTTCCAACTTCTTAATTGAAGAAATAGTGCAAAATATCTGCACAGGTATATCAGAAACAAAAAGACATTACAGCTGTCCCCGGAGCCTGACTTTAAACAATGGAATGAGTCAGTACCAAGCCACAGCTTTGTGGCATGGCCAATGTGTGCTCCAAGATAGGAACTCTGTGAGCTTAATGGTATATATATATATATATATATATCTATATATATATATATATATATATATATATATATATATACAGTGGAACCTTGGTTCACGAACGTCTCAGTACACGTACAACTCGGTTTTGCGACCAAAAAGTTCGCCAAACTTTTGCCTCGGTTCACGACCACACACTCGGTATATGAACAAGCCAGGTTCTCTTTCGGTTTGTACATGTTCAGTCTCTCCAAGTGCATTTCCTGTGCAGCGAGCAAGAGAGAGAACGAGAGAGCGCGACGCACACAGGGCGAGAGACAGAGGCACACACACAGGCAGCACGAGACAGAGAGAGCCGCGCACACACACAGGAGCACGCGAGAGAGGCGCACACACACAGGAGCGCTCTAGAGAGACACACACACAGGCGCTCCAGGCTCAGAGACGCACGCACACACACACACATAGGCACGGGAGAGAGAGGCGCGCACACACACAGGAGCGCGCTAGAGAGACACACACACAGGCGCTCCAGGCTCGCAAAAGAGAGACGCACGCACACACACACAGGCGCGGGAGAGAGAGGCACGCACACACACAGGAGCGCGCTAGAGAGACACACACACAGGCACTTCAGGCTCGCAAAAGAGAGACGCACACACACACAGGCGCGAGAGAGAGCGAGCGAGGGACGCATAAGGTAGCGAAGGCTTGTTTTTGTTTTCAGTTCTATTTACAGTGATCAGTTCGTAGCCTGCATTGTTGCAATGTTACTTTTCTTGGTGGTTTATTAAATTCTGGATTTTTTAAATGTTAATTTTTTCCCCTGTGCTTAAAACTCATTAAAAAAAGTGTTTTTAGCAAGCGGTTCCTAGCACTATAGCGCGAACTATTGCAGTGTTAGTTTTCTCTGTTGTTCAAGGTTTTCTCAGTGTTATTCAATTATTTGTGCTTAAAAACTAAAAAATATATATACATACAGTTCGTATGGTCTGGAACGGATTAATTGTATTTACATACAATCCTCTGGGAGAAATTGCTTCGGTTCACGACCAGAGTTTTGGAACGAATTATGGTCGTGAACCGAGGTTCCACTGTATATATATATATATATATATATATATATATATATAATATTTTTTTAACCTCAGTACTGGTTTTTGACCATTTGTTGTGCTTTGTTTGTGATTATTCTTCCATATGTATCTTTTGTTTTCTGAGGCAAGGTGGTGCAGTGATTAGCACTGCTGCCTCATAACTCAGATAATAATTATGGCCACAATAATTGGTCCAGCATAGTTCCATAGCCCTCTGGTACACTTAAAAGGCCATTGCACCATAATAATTCACTCAAAACTAGTTCATTGCCTCCTTGCATATAGTCTTCAATGCATTTCATGGAGTTTGGTGATGTTCCCAAACATTACTATGATTTTGTTGAACTCAGCAAAGTGAACTGTGTGGTGTTCGGTTATCACTAATGCCAAACGATACTCTTGTCATAGCTAATTGGATAGTATAGTTATATCAGTTTCTTCTCACTCAAAAATCAAGCTTGCCTTTACCATTTCTTCACCTCCTCCTTGACTGTTCTTTTTCTAGTAAAATATTAAAAGAATGTCTTTGAGTCATCTTTTGACTTTTCTGCAATATTTCACTTGAAACTACCTTTTAGCTTTCTTAATATCATTTTTAGCTGTTTCTTTCTTGCTCTCATACACCCTTTAGTTAATACTAGGTTTATTAGTTATATATGCTTCATACAGCAGTTTTTTCTTTGTAACATCTTTTTTATTTACCACAGGGTTCTCTTTAATTTGTTCTGCTTCTAAACATTGGGATAAACGTCTATTGCATTATACTGTATGAAAAACAATTTTAAACCTGTCTCACATCTCCTCATCTGTCTTCACACTGAAAAACATATCTCAATTTATCCTTTTCATGCTTTACCACATATGCTCAAAATTTGCCCTATTAAAGTGTAACTTGGCTCCTTTAGTTTTTGAAAATGCAATCTGCCAAATTAAGTGAAAACCCATTTCAGTTACAAGACTTTTATTTTTTGTTAGAACAATTCCTGCTGTGAGATAAAAATTGATTGAAAATTAAAAACTTTTTAAGGAAAATTCCCTACTTCTTTTTGTGACTAATAGCAACAAAGAGAACAGGAGAAGAATGTTGCCATATTAAAGTTTGGCCTCAAAACCAGGAAATGTTCTGGACAGGCAAGAGTTTTTGTACTAATGTATAGTAACAAAAGCAAGGTGTACATAGGTTGATTATATAATTTTTTTTAAACACTAAAGAGGTGAAAAAATTCTACTTTTGTAACTTTTTGTAAAATTATTCTTAAAATGCATTCAGTTTCTAATTATAGTAACTTTGCATTTTATTTTGAACTCTCATCATCAGTAAACGTGTTTCTCCTTTCTGAAGCATTTTAAAGATCTACAGAACTACTGTAAGAATAAAATAAAATTCACCTAATAATTTTGCTTTTTTTGAGAAACCTGTCAGGATCAGGACAATTTAAAATCTTTAAAATAAGTTAAGTAAATCAGAAGAAAGAAAGCATATCATTAAAGGAGTTTTCTAATTAGATTTATGCTGTTTCTGCATAGAAGTAATAATTTTTTGAAAATTATGTGAAAATTGAGTTGTAAAATACAGAGCATGCTCTCTTAATGCCTACAGAAAATTAAAACTCTAATATTAGGTTCCTATGACTGTAAAAGTGTGTCAGACTTTATTAAGGCAGTCCTTTAACATTCACCTTTACTTGCTAATTAGACTTTCCTAAATTAAAAAAAGCAAATAACATAAGCACCTTGAGGTAGATTAACTCCCTGAAGTAAAAATGTTTTTGTGAAGTAAATTATCTTATTAGAGGTAAGGGTAAATCATTTTCTGAAACTGAAAAACAGATTAGATCAAGAAGTTCCAATGAGTCATTAAGTGTAATCAGAGTTTAATTGTGTGTTTTAATCACTTTGAGAGCACAAGTCATTTACATATGATTTGTTGCAATTAGTGACCCCTTTGGACAGTAGTGGTAATTGCAAAGGATTTAACTGGAGTGCCTTATATAAACTAACATTGGGTTTATCTTTTATGAATAAATAATTTCACCCCAGTAGAAAACAAATGAAAATCAATAATTCTGCTAGTTAAGAGTTAAATGTGAATGTCATTGTATTTAAAATATTGTTTTCTGTACTGTTAATTTTTTAAATTAAATTACAGATGTATGCCACTAATTTGGTAAAGACAGATGTACAGTAGTTCTTTCAACATCTGCAGTGCTAGTGCATGTTTGTGATTAAATGAATGATGCTCTCATTGCCTAAATGAGTTTTACTTTTATATGTAAAGATTTACTGGCTGTTTTACCCAGCTTAATCTGGGATATTGTCTACATTATTGGGCCTTAGTGCAATGGGTTAATCGAATGTTTCAGAAGTTCGGTGTAATTAAGTACTGTTCTGTATGAAATGTTTTTTTTTTTAACTAGGGGGCTTATATTATAAGTTTGCTTGAGCTGCTTACTGTCGAACATGTGATATGTAGTGCTTGGTGATATTGATGTGAAAAAGACAGCAGCAAAAACCCATATTAAAGGACACCACCAGTAATTCAGTAATGTTGTAAAGGTGATTTAAAGTTGATTTATTCAGAACTAAACACTGCTAAAAATCTTGACTCTTCATTAGAATCAAAGCCTAAAATTAGTACTGCCTAAGTATACAGTGGGTTTGAATAAATGTCTACTAACAACAACAAAAAAACTCACTTAGTAACACCATCCTGTTCTCGTCTTATCACATTCTAAAAAACTGCATCTCCATCAGCTATAGAAAAAAAACTTTATTCTGTTCAATCATGGCTTGGCTCCATCAGTTAATTGGCAGTGTTTTTTTTTCCTCTTTTTTTAACTTCAAAAAAACACGTAATGCTGATTGTTGATTAGAATTGGGATATTGTGGACAACAATGTTGTTTTTTTTTTTTTTTAAATAAATGAAGACCTTACTACACTCATAGAAAAGTAGTGTTGTCGGTTTATCTCAGATTTATTATCATATATGATGTACACAGTAAAATGAAGTGCATGGTTGGCCAAGTGCATCACACTGCCATTGTCTAGCTGCCAAAATCACACTTTGTCAATTGTGATGTTATATTTTGACAATCTACAATGTTACATGTTGCATATTTAGGAGTCTTTTAAAAGCTTTTTCTCAGAAGGGTAGGGGTTTAGAAAGGAAGATTGCTTTATGAGGGTTTGGCAACACTGTATACACTGGTTTTGGTAACACATTTCTCAAAAACGGATCCAGATTAAAATAAATGGTGGTAAAGTGACATTTGTAAATGAAACATGTCTAAACATAATCCAAGATGAGACAAAAAGACTTGCTTGAATACAGTGTTTCTTAACCACGAGGGTTATAGTCTCAACCAGCTGGTATGTCGTGGATTGCTGCTGGTGAGTTGCATGGGACTGTTTTAGGGTTGCAAAAACACCAGGAGGGGGTGGGTAAATAAATGACCAATATATTTCCCTGTGTCTAATTGCAGTCATTTCCCTAGAGGGACCTCCCTCCCCACTTTTTTTTTGTAATTGTTCTCGATTCATGATGGGGGTACCCCATCAAACCCCCCCAAGCGCTCTTCAAAAGCTTCAAATTGCTCTTCAAATGCTGAGGGTTTCAAGGAACTTAAAAGGTAAAACTTGGTCCCAAAGCCATAAAGGTTAAGAATCATTGTGTTTGAGGAAAAGCAGTTGCTACCTTTGATGAAACGCTGCTGTTAGTGCTGATGAAATCATATGGAGAAGCGCACTGGCTGATTGGAATTGTAGTTCCCACATTGTCATTTGTATATGGTTGCAGCCATGATGAAGAGGTGGGTAATGTATATTAATGTATCTTTTTTTTACTGGATCAGTGCATGAAATTGACTATGCTCATAGTTACAGCGCCTGGCAAGCACTTGCTAAGCTGTCTTCATTGAGATTCACCAAACTGTTGTGCTTCCACTTTCCTTCTGAAGATGTCTTTCATTTGCATAAATTGTAATACCCCATTTCTCTGTGCAATCGCTATCAGCTCTGTGGCGAAACAGGAAACATGGTACAGTAGAACCTCTGGTCACAACCTTTACGAACACTTACAAATTGGGTTACGATCAAAAAGTTTGCCATAATTTTGCATCTGTTCACAACCACATGCTCTGGTGGTGAACAAAAACATTGGCGGCCAGTTTCCATACGCGCCAATGATTTCCCATTCTCCATTTCCCATTTTATTTTGTTTGCGTATATAGGGCCTAACAAAGCAGCTGATGTTGCAAAAGGAGTTACAATGTTAACCAAGCAGAGGTCTCAAGTGCTGGAAGAGGTGGAAAAACTGTTGCTAGTGTGGTTGAACGAGAAGCAATTTGCAGGGGATAGCGTAAGCGAGGCGATCATATGCGAGAAAGCCAGCAAGATTCATGGCAATTTGCTGAAGAACAAATCCTTCTTCGAGTGGCGAAGGTGAGGAATTTAAAGCCAGTAGAGGATGGTTTGAAAAGTTTTGCAAGAGAAGTGGCATTTTATTTTTTTCCTTTGCTGAAAACTTATTAAAAAAAAAAAAGTGTTTACAGCGAGCGGTTCGTAAGGGTCTAGCGCGAACTCTTACAATGTTGGTTTTCTCAGTGTTATTCAAAGTTTTTACATTTAGTTTAATATTACACTGTGCATTCTATGGTATAATTAACTATTTTTGTGCTTAAAAAATGTATATATTTACATAGAATTCGTACGGTCTGAAACGGATTAATTGTGTTTACATACAATCTTATGGGGAAATTACGTTTGGGTCGCAACCAAATTTATTTTGGAACGAATTACGGTCGTGACCAGAGGTACCACTGTACATTAGAATGTCCCACTAACTATAGTGTTATTAATATCTTCTTCTTCTTTCGGCTGCTCCCGTTAGGGGTTGCCACAGTGGATCATCTTCTTCCATATCTTTCTGTCCTCTGCATCTTGTTCTGTTATACCCATCACCTGCATGTCCTCTCTCACCACATCCATAAATAAACCTTTTCTTAGGCTTTCCTATTTTTCTCTTGCCAGGCAGCTCTGTCCTTAGCATCCTTCTCCCAATATACTCAGCATCTCTCCTCTGCACATGTCCAAACCAACGTAATCTCGCCTCTCTGACTTTGACTTGAGCTGACCCTCTAATGTATTCATTTCTAATCATGTCCATCCTCGTCACACCCAATGCAAATCTTAGCATCTTTAACTCTGCCCCCTCCAGCTCTGTCTCCAGCTTTCTGGTCAGTGCCACTGTCTCCAACCCATATAACATAGCTGGTCTCACTACTGTCCTGTAGACCTTCCCTTTCACTCTTGCTGATATCCGACTGTCACAAATCACTCCTGACACTCTTCTTAAAGATAAATATCAACAAATAAAAAACATACATTCACTACTTTTCTTTTTACTATAACAGCACCAAATTTCAATCAAATCAGTCAAAACTTTTTTGAGATATTGGGGTATTTGGTCTTCTATTGTGGGTTTTTTTACCCCTAAGTACTAATATGTTGAAATGTTCTTTCTTAATGGATACCTACTGCCGTAGATGTACCATTCTGCCAAAATATATGTATTGTGAACACCAGATGATGATCTAGCTCCCCAAGCACCCGACACAAAGGCTTGGACACAAGTGTAAAAGCACAAAGAGAGTTTTTATTGTCGGAAACTCTTCTTTTGTAAGCGTTTCCCACCACCAACACTTTGTCTTCTCTCTCTTTGGCCTGGTCACTGCCTCCTCTACTCCACTCCTCCACGCAAGCGTTGTCCACCTTCCTCCTGACTCTGGCTCAATGACTTGCAGTAGGCAACCCTTTTTATCCAATCCTTAGGAGTACTTCCAGTGATATGAATCTGCGGCTCTAAAACACTTCCAGGTGAAGTTGGAGCCCTATGGATTAGGGACTCCTATGTCCCTCCACTCCCACTGGCAGATCCCACGGGACCCAACAGGGCTGTCCCCTGGGACTACAATACCCACATTCCTTGTGGACACCCTTGTGGGGATCCCAGCCAGGGTTGGCTGCTATCTAGTCTCCTGGGGGAGACAAAGCCTTGTGTAAGCTGTTCCACCCCCCCCCATCCTTCCAGGTTGGGGATATCCTGGCTGGGCCAGGCTCCCTCACTATATATAAATATATAAATAATATTTCTTTTTCTTTATGGGTTTTAATTAAAAGTTAAAACTCTTACACAGTACTCTACAGTGTGTTGCTACAGTCTATGTGGAAATACAGTTGTGCTTGAAAGTTTGTGAACCCTTTAGAATTTTCTATATCTCTTCATAAATATGACCTAAAACATCATCAGATTTTCACTCAAGTCCTAAAAGTAGATAAAGAGAAAACAGTTAAACAAATGAGACAAAAATATTATACCTGAGTCATTTATTTATTGAGGAGAATGATCGAATATTACATATTTGTGAGTGGCAAAAGTATGTAAACCTCTAGGATTAGCAGTTAGTTTGAAGGTGAAATTCGAGTCAGGTGTTTTCAATCAATGGGATGACAATCAGGTGTGAGTGGGCACCCTATGTTATTTAAAGAACAGGGATCTATCAAAGTCTGCTCTTCACAACAAATGTTTGTAGAAGTGTATCATGGCACAAACAAAGGAGATTTCTGAGAACCTCAGAAAAAGAGTTGTTGATGCTCATCAGGCTGGAAAAGGTTACAAAACTATCTCTAAAGAGTTTGGACTCCACCAATCCACAGTCAGACAGATTGTGTACAAATGGAGGAAATTCAAGACCATTGTTACCCTCCCCAGGAGTGGTCGACCAACAAAGATCACTCCAAGAGCAAGGCATGTAGGACCCCAAGGTAACTTCTAAGCAACTGAAGTCCTCTCTCGCATTGGCTAATGTTCATGTTCATGAGTCCACCATCAGGAGAACACTGAACAACAATGGTGTGTATGGCAGGGTTGCAAGGAGAAAGCCACTGCTGTCTAAAAAAAAACATTGCTGCTCGTCTGCAGTTTGCTAAAGATCACATGGACAAACCAGAAGGCTATTGGAAGAATGTTTTGTGGACGGATGAGACCAAAATAGAACTTTTTGGTTTAAATGGAAAACATTATGTGTGGAGAAAGGAAAACACTGCATTCCAGCATAAGAACCTTATCCCATCTGTGAAACATGGTGGTGGTAGTATCATGGTTTGGGCCTGTTTTGCTGCATCTGGGCCAGGATGGCTTGCCTTCATTGTTGGAACAATGAATTCTGAATTATATCAGAGAATTCTAAAGGAAAATGTCAGGACATCTGTCCATGAATTGAATCTCAAGAGAAGGTGGGCCATGCAGCAGTCCTGACCTTAATCCAATCAAAATGTTGTGGAAGGACCTGAAGCGAGCAGTTAATGTGAGGAAACCCACCAACATCCCAGAGTTGAAGCTGTTCTGTACAGAGGAATGGGCTCAAATTCCTCCAAGCCGGTGTGCAGGACTGATCAACAGTTACCGGAAATGTTTAGTTGCAGTTACTGTATTGCTGCAAAGGGGGGGTCACACCAGATACTGAAAGCAAAGGTTCACATACTTTTGCCACTCACAAATATGAAATATTCGATCATTTTCCTTAATAAATAATTGACCAAGTATAATATTTTTGTCTCATTTGTTTAACTGGTTTCTCTTTATCTGCTTTTAGGACTTGAGTGAAAAACTGATGATGTTTTAGGTCATATTTATGCAGTATTATAGAAAATTCTAAAAGGTTCACAAACTTTCAAGCGCAACTGTAGTTTTTTTATTGATGAGTCAGTGAGTGAGTCAACTTTGCAAAAAAAAAAAAAAAATCTATATATTTTTTTTTCTTTTGGGTTTTAATTAAAAAATAAAACTCTTTTACCCAGTATTCTACAGGGCTTTGTTACAGTCCATGTGACAATTAAACCTGTTCAGAATAACATGACTTTTTAATCAAACAAACATGTGCTGGACTACAGTGGCCACGGTGATTTACTGTTAAAAATATCCTCTCTTTATAAATTAAAATTGAATTGTTCTTATGTCTAAGTTCTGAAAATTTTATTTAGGAATTGTTACTTGTGCAAATAAATATAAATGCAATTTAAAACAATAAATTATATTAAACTGAACTAAATTATTTTTGAACATACAACAATACTGAAGTAGAGCAAAAAGATAGTACCAGTTCATCAGAAAGATCTAATTTTTATCATGGTGCTGGTAACATTTCAGAAGGGTAGCTAGCATATGTTACAGCTGTGCCAATTTGAGGTCTAAAAGTCCAAACTATTGTGTGTTAAAACAACTAACTGCTGAATTTCAAATATGTGCCTGTGTATTTTTGTGCATTGTCACTATTACACTATTAACTCCTGTCCTAATCAATGAATTACACATGTCAATTGTCAAAAAAATGCTCAGACACTAAAAGGATTATTAAAGGATATTTTTCCTGTATAATATATTTGGAAAATCAAATAAAAAATTACCTCAATTGATTGGTAAAAGTAATTCGATACTAAGTACAAAGCCATACTGTGGATCAAGTGCCCTCGCTTGTTACAGCAGATGAAGTGTAGCCATCTGCATCTGTCAAAGATTAAAAACTAAGCAGTACTTTGTGTTGTGTTCTCTCTTTATACTGAAATGTTTGATCTTCTGTCTACCTCTCCTCCCACCATTCTTTATGTGTATGTAGTCTGTGTTATACAGGCTGTTGCTAAAGTCTGACATTATGCTCTTTTTCTAAGAAACAATTTATTCTTGAATATACTAAAAGTCCAAAATGCATAATTTCACAATTAATTTCTTACCATGACATATTTCTCCGAGTGGGAGGATCCCTGGTCTCAGTATTTTATAAACGGGTCAATATAAAACCACATCAGGAACAACTCTAATTATGTTACACTGAAATAATTTGTTAATTCGTTGCCATATACGTCTAGTGTCTCACTTGTTAAGGTAGTACAACAAAGTGAACATCCACATTACTTGGGCCATCTTGGCAATATCAGACATATCACCTCTGCTGTAAGTATAACTCTTTAAAGTATCTCATGTTTTGGTTACTGATATATTCATGCTGGCTTTCTAAAGTAATGGAGCACTCTGAGCTCCTGCTGGCTTTTTATGTTTACTGTAAATTGTTTTTTTGCCAGACTTGGTAAATGTAAAATAAGCAATTCAGATCGACTTTTACAAATACATTAATATCCTTTTACTTACTGCTGCAATGCTACAGTTTTATGTTTGGAAGTCTTTGCTAGTGTATTAGAGCTAATGCTGTTCTCAAAGTGTGACAGCAATGCAGTATTTCCTTGTTATTTTCACATAACATCCATTTTTTGATGCCGCTCATGATAACATAAGGTCACAAGGAGCAAAACTGGTGGGACAAGGCATAAACCAGGACTGGACAGAAGGCCAGTTCATCTTGAAGTATGTTCTTACACACTGTAATGCACATTCTCTTGGTAGGCTAGTGTTAAATGACATTGGTAAAAATTCGTAAAAAGCAAAAACATTGTTTTTAAGGTTAACTTTTTAAGGTTATACCAACATGGGATAATTCTTTCATAAATCTGCTAATGCAGAACATGAACCAAAATGTTTACATTAAGTAATCTGTAACTGATTTGAAATAAGTTTTATTGACATGGTACTAACAATTTGAATTATTTTCAGATTAATAATAATAATCTTGTGAGTCTCATTGAAATGGTAGTTAGTTGCTCTTATTTGTAAATGTTGATCATATATTTTAAGTAAATAGTTACCTAGGCATGCTTTCTTAAAAAATGTGGTAATTTTTTTAAACACTTTAACCATTCTATTCAAATTACTCCACTAGTTTACTTGTCTTTCACTCTAACCTACAACGATATCTATATCAATAGGGAACTGTGTCATGGTTTTCATGATAGAAATTGCTTTCCACTTTTAATCTTAAGTATATCTGCTTTGAGATTCTTTTTCATTCTATTCGTATACCAGTAATATATACTGTACGGTCTTCATTTTTTCTCCTTCTTTCTAAGACCTCTATTGTGAAGTCCTTTAGGTGTTTGCCTTTTTTATTTAACTGTACTTGTAAGAATAGACACTCCGTTCCTTTAATATTTTTAACCCCCTTGATGATCATAAGTCAGTTTTAAGGTCATTGTACCAGATCTACTATCTGGTTATTGTGGTAAAAACTGCCTCTGTGAAGTTTAAAGTTGTAAATATAATGAGAATGATTTAATGTATGGGTATTTTTTATTGACTGTATGCCTAGTAATTTGTTGTTTACTGTTATTTTTTATTTATTCTAAGTTTAATGTAGTAGTGTTTTAAATATAGTAATGTCTATGTTTTGTGTTTAGCTGACTGGAATCATTCAGTCCATGGTAGATGGACAGCCTACACTTCAGCAAGCCCTGCAGGTAAATGTACAAGCCTTAGGTGACCTGTGACTTTTGCCCTTTGACTCTAACCACAGCACATTGATGTGACCTGAGTGATAGTGTGGTGATTACCACTTCATTAGAATAACATTTGCCAGCACTGACTTGACACATGGTGTACCATATTGAAAAATTGATTTTTAGCGGTAGCGGACAGTGACAGACCAGCTAATGTGACATCTGTACTGTCCCCCAGGCTTCATCAAGAATGTTGCTCTGCCTTGGGATTTCAAAGCTTGAGGGTTCTTTACAAGATGCTTCTTTTAAAATGTAATTGCACAGAACATAATGAACATATTGATTTACTATTGAACTATATTTTACTTTTTATAAACTTAATGCAAGTACTTATGATTTAGTGTTCATGGTTGTGCATTTAAAGAATTTTTTTCATATTTGAATGCTTCTAAGTATTTCCTTTCTAATTAAATTAAAGTGGTTATTGGAAATTGTGAGTTTTAACTGCAGCTCTCAAATACAGTCACAAGCAAAAATGGGCATTTTACTTTAGTGCTGAAAGATTAAATAAATAATAAAAGTGTAATAGAAATACATTTTACTTTAAAAAAATAAGCTTGCACTTCACTTAAAAGAAATAAAAATTGATTCTACCTTAATGTGTTTTTTCAGTTCAAACCCATAAGCAATAATATTTTAATATAATTGAGAATGTTAGGGAAGTTTAGAAAGTGTAAGGAAAGAAAAAAATACAACAAAAGTAAATGTATTTATGTATTTTTGTTATCAGAAAGTGAATAATTGGATGGCAGATGAAGGACTCTTGAACCCTAATGTGAGTTCAGCATTTGTAACCTGTGGAGACTGGGATCTAAAAACAATGTAAGTTTACCTGTTGTGCTAGTTAATAAAAAAAATGGGATATGTAAACCAATGTACCCCATTGTAATGGTATTAATAATTATTCCTAGTAAATGTTAACATATTTATCGTATTTTGATGCATGTACAGTTTTTGAGCTGCTCATATTTAATAGTGAATTTTTGTTTAACTGAAATAGTGGAACTGGTGGGATTGTATTAATCCAAAATCATGATATAAAGAAAACTAGCCAAAATGTAGTATGAAATGCATGTACTGCAAACTTAATGAGTTAAGATTACTTCATCCATTTTCTGAACCCAGTTATTGTTTATACACAAAGCTTATACAAAACAGACATTGTCCCAGATATATTGGGCACAAGGCATACATCACCTTTAGAGTGCACCTGTCCATCAAAGAGTATATTCACTCACACAACTACACTTGATCATACAAGGCAAATTTAGAATCACCACTTATATTGCAAGGAGCATGGTGAAAACAGAGAAAACTAACATAAAACAGACTGCACCTTCACAAAAGTGAGCAGATTATTACTGTTACGTTGTTAAGTTCTTTATTTTATGGGCTCCTGTTTTAAGTATTATAGCATTGCATCCTTATTGGGAGTAGTACAGCTGAGGTTTCAAGTGAGCAGGCTTTTCAGGGTTTGCGTGCCTCAGTGTGCTGGGGATGGGAGTTATAATAAAAGTTTGTGGCTAATTAAAAAAAAAAAATTATATATGTGTGTGTGTGTGTGTGTGTGTGTGTGTGTGTGTCTGTGTGTATGAGTTTGATTCCTTTGTAAAAAAACGTAATGTTGCAATTAAAGAATACAGAAATAAACTGTTTTTTTTTAATTGACTCATTTTATTCATATGGGCAAGATACATGATTTGTGCAGCAGTCATAAGGATCAGAAAAGGAAATAAGGCTAAAGCACTGGTGTCTTAACAAAACAGCAGAAAGCTTCTCTGGTTACTACTGCCAAGCCTCCTCCTGTCCAATATCTGTCCCAAGTTAGATGAGTGAACTGACTCTACTCATCCGATTCAGTAAGAGCTGCAGCATGGATTGCTCTCTGTTTTATTTCATTGAAATGACTACGAGTTCATCAGTGCCCAACATAGAAGTGGGACTCTATGGTTTTTCACTGCTGTGAACTGACCAATCAGCTGATCATTTACTTAAGAAGTGAAAATGTGTGCTTTTATGCAGACCAGCTATGAAGCTCACATAGCATGGCATTTTAAAAATATTGTTCTCTAGAGACAGAAACTGTCATTAGATGTAGACCTTTTTTGTCTGTAGGGAGAACTTGCTTTGGTAGTCCTTGTGGCTATTTAAATTCCACCACACACAAATGCCCCCTCCGCTCTCTAGTAACTAGTGTAAGAACTTAATGAAACTTAAAATACACATTCTGACTGTCTTATGTTTATACTAGGGGGCTCCGCCCCCTGCTCGCTTCGCTCGCCAACCCCTGGTGTTGGGAATGAGAAAGAGCGTGATGTATGAATGAGATATAGAATAGTGTGAAGGTGTAGATGATGCAGTAATGCAATGACTTGGGTAGTTATGTTTTCCACATTAATATTTTTTGGACATAATATAGTGCGTTGTGTTAAAAGGGGCATTTGGTCAAATGAGATTGCTGTTCCAAATCTGTCTGTAACTAAGTCGGCGCAGATAAAGGCTTGAGGAATTGTAATAATATCTGGGTGAAGTCTATCTGTATTGGTGAGTGTACCATCTCCCAGTTGTAATAACCAATTATTATGATCTGGATATGGACATCGCATGTTATGTACTAACTGTATCTTTTGAAAGCAATGCCAATTGTCTTCGAATTTTAAGGTGCACTGAACAATAGCTGAGCGCATGGAATGTGGAACAATAGCTACGCGCTGTCTAAAATCTCCTCGTAATAAAAGTACCTTTCCTTCAAAGGGAAGATCATTATTCATAAACGTTTGTAGAAGTTTATGAATGGTGTGGAGTAAGTGAGTGGATGCCATTGTACATTCATCAATAATTAACAGTTTTGCAAGACGGATGTCATGTGCAGTGCCACTGTTAATGTTCATAGTGGATATCGATTTGTAGGATCTAATGCAGTTCATAAAGATTTCACTTTCAGGTACATTGTTATTTAGAAGCTTCTGTAGATATTCAGGATATGAATGTAAAGGAGGCAGTCTATTTGACCGTTTTGATAACAACGTGTAAATTCATTACATGTATTGCCAGTTGTTTCTTCAGGGAAGTTAAGTGAATGACAATGATTGCAAATGACATTCATTAATCTCAATGAATTTTCCTGAATAGTGGACTCATTATTGAACACGTTGTCAGCTAACTGGCGCAATCGTTTAGCAGGTGTCTGTCGTTGATGTTCCCTCGCGGCCGTTTCTGTATGTCTGAGATGGGAGGTGTTTCGTTTTGAAGCCGTGCCTGTTTCGATGCAGTACTGTGAGACGCGCGCTGCATGCGTCCACGTTCAGTGTGTCTGTCCATTTGGGTTCGTCTCTGTAACTGTGTTAGTTGAGCTTTGCGTTTTTGGAGCCGAGACATTTTTTCTTCCAGAGTTTCAGAAGCGCATTGGAGCAGACGTGTATTTTTTTTTTCATGCGGGTTCGTGTGTTTGGTCTCGTTACTCGAGCCGTATCGGTTTGTACCCGTGATCGTGAATTCATGAATTGTTTGTTCTTCAGCGTTAGAAATATGGATAAGTAATAAGGAGGATCGCACTCACTGTTAATGTGGAGCCTTTTCTGCGGTTGAACGGTTAATAGTGCCTCATTGTAATGAGATCCACCTATGCTGCATAGTGTGAATTGTATTTGGTCCCATTATCCGAGCCGTATCGATTTGTACCCGTGATCGTGAATTTATGACTTGTTTGTTCTTGAGCGTGATAAATATGGATAAGTAATAAGGAGGATCGCACTCACTGTTAATATGGAGCCTTTTCTGCGGTTGAACGGTTAATAGTGCCTTATTGTAATGAGATCCACCTATGCTGCATAGTGTGAACGTGTTGAGATGACGTATGTTTAATATGGACGGTTCATTTAGAAATGGGGCTTTGTGTGTAGATTTGTGCATATCTGCGTTGTTGATTTGTTTCAGGGTGCACTGTTCCAATGCGATGTAATATTTGTCCACATATGCGAAAGCAGTATGGGCCATTGCCTTTTTGTGGCCTGATATTTACTCCGGTAGATGCAAAAGCAAATGAACTATTGTAGGATCTAATGCAGTTCATAAAGTTTTTAGTTTCAGGTACATCGTTAGTTAGAAGCTTCTGTAGATATTCAGGATATGAATGTAAAGGAGGCAGTCTAATCTGACCCTTTTGACAACAACGTGTAAATTCATTACTTGTATTGCCAGTTGTTTCTTCAGGGAAGTTAAGTGAATGACAATGATTGCAAATGACATTCCTTAATCCCAATGAATTTTCCTCAATAGTGGACTCATCATCGAACGCGTTGTCAGCTAAGTGGCGCAATCGTTTAGCAGGTGTCTGCGGACGGTTCCTTTAGAAATGGGGCTTTGGGTGTCACTTCTTATTGATGTACGTGTGTTTGTGGGTCTGAATCGTCGTTGTTGTGAACGTTTCGTGTGCCATGTCCGTAGTCTGTCCCATTTCGTCTGTAATGGGCTTGGTGTGGCGGTCACGGCTTCTTTTTTTTGGTGTGGTAGGAGCTTGTTGAATCCTCCTCTTTGTGTGCGTCCCGTTTCGTGTGCAATGGGATTCGTGAGGCGCTGTGTGCTTTGCCGGCGTCTGGGGGGGGGGGGGGGCATGTTGCTTGGAGGGGGTGGTGGGATTGGTGGGTCGAGAGCGTCTTCTTTCTTTTTGTGTGCCAGGGGCTTGTTGAATCCTCCTCTTTGTGTGTGTCCCGTCCATTGCTTTTGGGGGGGGGGGGGGGGTGTTGCGGGTTCTTTTTTTTGTGTGCCAGGGGCTTGTTGAATCGTCCTCTTTGTGTGTGTCCCGTCCGTTGCTTGTAGTTGGGGGGGGGGGGGCTTGCTTGGAGGTGGGTGTGGGATTCGTGGGGCGCGAGCGGCTTCTTTTTTTTTGTGTGCTAGTTTCGTGTGCAATGGCTTTCGTGCGGGGCTGTGTGCGTCGCCTGCGTTTGACTCCTTTTTTCTGTGGTCGCGGCTTGTCTGTGGTCGCGGCTGCCTCTCGCGGCGCCTCATTTCTTGGGGCGCCTGCGCAGTACGTCTTTTTGCGGCTACGGCCCATGGCCGGATGTCCCTGCGTCCATCCGGTTTAGCATTCTCGGTTAGTAATATGGATTAGAAGACATTTACTATACTGATCTGAGGAAGATTTTACCCTGATAATAATAGCAGATTGCAGTTGTGGCCAGAAACAAGGAACACATTGAATCATTGCTACTGTATGATCTCTAGGGCTTATCAGGTTTATGTCCACCCAGCCTCATCCATTCAGGTCCTAATGTGGTGTTTTTACACCCCAAACCCCCTTATGAACACAGAATATATTATACTGTAGAAACTGAAGGCAGAACAGCAGGAAATCATCTAGACTTAACATTGTTTCTATATTTATACTTAAGTCCTGTAATAATCATTTTACTCTTGTTTTAAAAGATATATTTATCTTTCACTTAAGTATGCAAAAGCTTCAAACTATTTTAGTATGGCTACTATAATGCCTGTTACAGATATTTACTGTGTGCTGATTCAGTGACGTCAGACCTGTTGTCTTGACATTTCTCATAATAAAAGTATTTGAGTCATTCATAGCCAACTGTCTGTTTAACATCCTCTTGAGTTTGAACCAGTTTACCTACAGGAGCAATAAGCAAGTAGAAGGCACAGTATTCACTGGGCTTTATGATATTCTGTAGCATCTAGTGTCTTCAAGTATTTAAGCCTGGGTCCTCTTTATTAGCTAAGGTGCTATCTTTAACGTAATTATTCGTTTCAAGAATTTTGACAGACTGATAGACGTGGTTATCAATTGGTCTTTGTGGTATTTGCCATTGAATGTTCTTTGTGAGAAGAACATTTTAAAGGCCCTTATACTAAGTACAGGCGTACCACATGGTTGAACCTTTTTATGATCTTTTCTGTCTTCCCCTTTTCAATCCACATTGGATAGTCTTATTGATCACTATAACTCAGCTGTTCATTAAGCACTTGATAACACAGTTCCTTTAAAACACAGCGATGTCTCCTTTAAGTATTTGGCACTATGATCTATGAAAGAGTCACATAAGTGTCACATAAGACTGTGCATGCCCCATGCTTTCTCTGACTATATAAGAGCTTATAGAGATGTACGTATTGTAGCTAAGAATGCATACTATGATGGAATGATAGAGAGTGGCCATGATAACCCAAGAGTTTTGCTCTCTATGTTTAAACTACTCCAATCTGCATCTGGCCAGATAACCTCTTCTACTGCAGACTGTAAAAAATTCCTTTAACATTTTCTGTGGTAAAATTATAAGCCTAAAAAATACAACTAATACTGGTTCATCATCTTATTGTATTTCTCACTTTCTACCCTCTCCATCCAGCTGTTTTTCCAAATTTTCTTCACTTTTATCTTCATTCACTAATGATCCCATTGCTTGGTAATCACTTCTGTACCCCCAGTGTTAAAAAATGTCTGGTCTGATACTGACAGTTTGAACAATTTTCATCTCTCACTTACCGTTTTTATTTTAAGCTTTTGACCAAATTATGGCCTCTCTACTCACTAGTTACTTAACTTGCAATAAGCTTATGCTTCCTTTTCAGTCTGGTTTGAGAGCTGTGAAACGACTCTGCTTCGGGTAACTAATGACTTGATTATGGCAGCAGACTCTGGACAAATCAGCATATTAATTCCATTAGTACAGCATTTGATAATGCCAACCAATATATTCTGCTTTGCAGAATGAAGGATATTCTGTATATCTCTAGCACAGGCCTCCAGTGGTTTTTTCCTGTCAGATGGATAGGCAAGAATCTTGGCATCAGCAGGTCCAGCTAAGTGCCAATCACACAAGAAATTCCTCAAAGCTCTGTCATTGGCCCTCTTGCAGATGTCTTTCTACATCTACATGCATCTCTTTGGTCATATTTTCTTTCAGTGTTAAAAATGAATATTCATTAGAGTTTCACAGCTTACAACTTGCCTCAATGAAATTAAAACCTGGGTGGAACATATCTTTTTGAAATTAAACTACAAAAAAAAGAAGTCATGCTAATTGGCACTAAAACTAGGCTTAAAAACAGCTCTTGGTTCAGTCATTCCCAGGGTTAAAATCATTGTAACTTCTACTTCTGCAAGGAATCTTAGAGTTATGTTTGATTCCTCCCTTTCTCATTCTATCTACATAAATGAAATTAGAACTTTTTCTTATTTTCACATCAGCAAGACATCATATGCGTATTCATTCCTCTCCTTTTCTGATGCTGAGAAACTTGTCTGTACTTCTCATCCAGCATCGACTTCTGTAACTCCCTACTGGCAGGTGCTACTTGTAATTTATTATCGTAGCTCAAGCTGGTTTAAATCTCTGCTGCAAGAGTCCTTACTCAGACCTGGAACAGTAAGCACAAAACACCCATTCTTCTCCATCTGTCTGGTTCCCTGTATGTTATAGGGCTGGATATAACATTCTGTTACTAACCTATAAAGCTTTAAATGGCCTTGCACAGGACTGCATCAGTAACCTCCTCCATTACTATGCTCCTCTTCACACACTAAGGTCCAGCAATTCTGGTAATCTTCTTGTACCCCAAATTAATCTTTGCTATATTAGTGATAGAGTCTTTAGCTTTTTTGCTGTCATAATTTGGAACGACCAGCCTAAATTAATTAGATAAGGTGACTCAATTCATTCTTTTTAAAAGCAGCTGAAAACTCATTTGTTCAGGAAGACCTTTAACTTACCCTGACATTCTGACCATTTCTCAGTTTACATTTCCTGTGCAGATGCTCAGGATGATTTGTATTTATATCACAAATTATGTTATTTGCTCATTTTTCTTTAAAGTTTTGTACTTTTAATCCTGGTTTATTGTCTGTTAATCAGTTCAAAATTTAGTTTTTCCTGTATTTATCTTTTATTTAGTGTTTTGTGTTGTTATTATTTTGCATCCAATGTTTTGTCATTTCTCTTGTAAAGTTTTGTACTTTTAATCCTGGTTTATTGTCTGTTAATCAATTCAAAATTTAGTATTTCCTGTATTTATCTTTTATTTAGTGTTTTGTGTTGTTATTATTTTGCATCCAATGTTTTGTATTTCTAGGAATTGCTTTGAGCATGGGAAAGGTACTATATAAATAAATGTGTACAGTAATTGTTAATGTTATTAAAGATCACCAGCGCTGTTCTGTCTGAAAGAGTAAAGGTAATTCAGAGTGGTACAGAAAGCAATAAGCATTTTTGTAGATTTTTTGAAGATAAGGAGCACCTAGAAAGAAAGCATTGTACACCATTACTATAATCATTGGTTGTTGCCTCCCCACTGTATATTCAGCCTGCTCTTCTACAAGATGCACAATACTTTTATTTTCACATAACTAAGTATATACCATGTACATTCAGTATGTCTCTGTGCATGTGGAATTAAAACAAAAAGTGCAGTACAAAAATAGTACAGTGACAAATGAAAGCCAGTGTTAGTTCCTGGAGTTGAGAGCTCTGTCATCAGAAGAAAAAAGCTGTGCCAATCCAGATTATTTTCATCAGGATAAAAGATGGCACCATTTTTTTTTATTGTGAGATGCTTCTGTCATTCAAGGCTAGCCAGTGCAAGTCAGTAAAGAGTTTTAAAATAGTCTAGAACTATTTTTCAGTTCGAGGTTTCCATAACTGGCAAGAAGTAACGCATATCTTGAGCCTGGAATGCTTTCAACACAAGTATTTATAACAGTCAGAATGTGGCTACCTCCTATGTTTTAGTATTAATCCATTAAACAGTGTCATCTCCAGACAGAGGAGCAGTTTCAGTGACAGACTGCTGTCACTGTCCTGCTCCACTGACAGACTGAGAAGATCATTCCTCCCCCAAACTATGCGACTCTTCTATTCCACCAGAGGGGGTAAACGTTGAATATTATTCAAGTTATTGTCTGTTTTTTTTATCTGCATTTTTTATTACTCTTTAATATTTTTGCTGCTGGAATATGTGAATTTCCCCCTGGGATTAATAACGTATCTATCTATCTATCTATCTATCTATCTATCTATCTATCTATCTATCTATCTATCTATCTATCTATCTATCTATCTATCTATCTATCTATCTATCTATCTATCTATCTATCTATCTATCTATCTATCTATCTATCTATCTATCTATCTATCTATCTATCTATCTATCTATCTATCTATCTATCTAAACAAACATTTCAGGCTTCCATCATATGGCAAAGATGCTAAATTTAAAAACGTCCACAAAAAAGCTATATGTGTTCCTTTCACTTCTTGGAAAAGAATTTCAAAAGGAGTTCCAAAAAGGGACTATCCTTACCAGGAAATGTTACTTGGTTGTGTTGCACTGTTTTAAAAAAGTACACAGTCCTAATGTGAAAAAGAAAAGGTAAAGTAGAGAAATTCTTTTTAATTTCTTTGCCAGCTTCTTGATATTCAGCACAAACCTGGCAGGACATGATTAGCTCATTAGCACTGTTGCTGTGTAGCTCAAGAGTCCCGGGTTCAGAGATAATGTGTGGAATCAATATGTTCTTTGCATTTTATTGTGAGTTAGCTTTGTACATCTTATACATTTTGTATAATTTTTCTAATTGCACTAAGAGTTTTTTTGGGGTATGCTTTTGTGCCATGTAATGTGCTGTCACCCGGACCAGAGCCGACTAATGCAATACTATCAGGATAGCTACCAGCTCCCCACAAACCTAAAGTGGATACACAGAATTGAAAATGACATTATGGAGGAGACTTCACAAGGATATGCTGCTGTTTTTCAAATGTGAACATAAGTAGCTGGGCATAAGCATCTGACGATGATCAGTATGTGTTTTGTGGGGCCTTTATTGCTTTGTCTGGACAATTGTGAAAAACTCAATTACCTCAACCTAACAGTTTTAACTTGTTTCTGTTTGTTTCAAGTTATTTAAATACATGTATCTAGCAAAGATTATGTGGTCACAAGTAACATCTTTATTTTGTTTGTCAAATCAACTTACCTAATGAAACTAACATTATGGCTATATAGTATTAACCATATTACTTCATATACTGTTAATTATCCACACAGAAGACAAGTGTTGTTAAGTTGTTGAGGTTAAGATTGTCATTCTAATACAGTGCTGCTGCCTTGTCCACCTCTTGTTCTTAAGATGGTTCATTGCTCATATAATTTGCCTCATAATGATGATGTCATCAGTATATTTAAATATTTTGACTGAATTGTTCAAATTGGAGAAACCTAGAAGTTGAGAGAGGAAACAGCCCTGTGGCATTCCTATGCTGAATGACAGGGCTTAGGCTCTTGCTTAGGAAATCAAGGATCCAGAACATTAATGGTTCATGTCCATATCCTAGAGTTTCCTAAAGGGCTTTAAAGGATAAGTATTAAAGATAGATAGAGGCTGAAGTAAACTTATTAAAAAATGTGAACATATATGTTAAAGAATGTTGCGAAGGTCCAGGTTAATAGTGTCATCAACAAACCTGGTACCTCAATATGCAAAATAATGTGGGTTTGTCTGTGATGATGTATATATTTGCAGGTATCTAAGAGCTAGTTGTTCAAAGACTTTAATGGCCACAGATGTAAGAGTGACAAGTCTGACGACTTTGAGGCATGTTGTTTTAGCCTTTTATGGAATGGGAATGATAGAGCGCTTAAAACACTGTGAAAATGATCATTACGTATCAAGGTTTTAAAGGTCTGTGTGCAAACAGGATCCAGCTCATGTGAACATTGGTTGCACATTGCAGGGGTGAGATGATCCTTGGTGACTGAATTCCTTTTGTTTCTTCTTTTCCTAAAATTTTAAATTTAGGTGGTATGGTCACAGGAGGAAATGGTGGGAGAGAAGCTGGTACATGATTTTGTTCAAAATTAGCACTGAACTGTCTGGCAAATCAAGGTCATTAGCTGGTAGTGTGACCTTGTTCTGTAGTTTTTCCTGTAGGCTTTTTCAACTCTGATTCCAAACTATAGTATTGACAGCAGATTTCTTTTCAAGTTGATTTATACTTGGCTTTCTTGTTGACAGGAGGAGGAGGAGGAGGAGGTTAGGAGCATGCATCAGTTCATATTTAGTAGTCTTACATAAATCTTTGTCTCCAATAATACAGGCTGAATGCATACTGTATGTCTGTATAATAAAATCATTTTTATTAATTGACATTGTGGTTTTATTTTTACAGTTTTTGTGGAGATGCAGAAGTCTTTGCAAAACAAAATATACAACATAACTTGACTAAACAATCTTCAAAAAGTTGCACTACAATTCAGAGAACAACCAAGTTGTACAGACAAAAGATTTTTTAAAATTGTTTACACTGTTTTTCTTGCCATATTTTCTGTGTTTTAATAGTTTTACGTTTCTGTTGTTAAGTTGTAAAGAGAATAAGAAATTGATTGGTTGGAGTATCCTAAAGGAATTCCTTGTGAGCATATGATAAACTGATAGAGCTAAAAATTATCATTGATCAAAGATTTTGGCATCTCTCATAGAACATTTTCACTTGCTGTTTTTTGTATGGTGCTACACATAAAGATGTATCTGTTTAAGATCTCCCAGGATAATCAGAATGAAAACTCTTAACTGAGGAAATTCTGTATGGTGAGCTACTTTTCATACAGTAAAGCTATGTGTAATAAGATGTGGATGATGGTAAACTTGAATAAAAAACTGATGTGAGCTCACTTCATTTATAAATTATAGTCACAGATTCAAAATGGAGTGAACATGACCAAAGTAATGTACAGCTTGACTATCACTGCTTTATTAATTAAGCAAATACCATCACCTTTGGATTTAAGACAAAATGAAAATGACATGTCCACTTAGTAGATGGTGAAGCCCAGTGGAGATACCATAGAATCCAGACTAAGGTGAACTATTCATTAATTTGTTGGCAAAGAATTTTCAGTTGACTCTATTATGAAATGATTTAGTTAATTTCATTTCTTCACTAAATCATGACTTTGTTATGACAATAAAATAAATTCAGTATTTAGGATCATGTTTACCATTGTGCAGACAACAGTCATAAGTGTGTATAAGTTCAAGTACAATTCTTTAGTTTAGGAGCACAAAATATTGCTTGCAGCATTGTTCAGCTAAAATGTTCTTGTTTATGGTGGTATTACATTTTGCTTTACATACTATATAAATTCATCAGAGAGAGTAAAAATACAACATAAGAAATATATTGTCTTTATTTGATAATGTATGCACACTGTGCAAAGGTAAGAAAGACAACCACTCACCCTCGGTAAACTTAAACAGAAAAGAAAATCTCTTATTACATCCCATTGTGTTCATGTAAACTCCCCTTTAAAGGACAAAAAGCTAATGGGATTAGATTCAAACTGCCCAAGTAACTGTATGACAGCTGCTGTCTCTCTCCCTGTTTGTAAAATTTGGTCAATCACAGTCTAAAGAGATTGTTGATATATACATTCAGTAACGCATGTGTTTTTATTTTTTTAATGGAACAAACCATATAACACCCAACCAACAGAACTATGTATACAGTGATCCCTCGCTATATCGCGCTTCGTCTTTCGCGGCTTCACTCCATCGCGGATTTTAAATGTAAGCATATGTGAATATATATCGCGGATTTTTCACTGCTTCGCGGATGTCTGCGGTCTACAGTACGTGTGCTTCCTCAGTTGATTTGCCCATTTGAATTGAAACAAGGGACGCATTTGAATTGAAACAAGGGACGCTATTGGCGGATGGCTGAGAAGCTACCCAATCAGAGCACGCGGTTAAGTTCCTGTGTGCTGCTGATTGGCTCAGCGACGGAGTGTTGCATTAACCAGGAAGTGTAATCTCACTCATTCAACATTAACGTGCACAAGCGCCAACAGAAGATGCAAATGATTGCAGAAAAGGTAAAAGTTTTGGATATGTTGAAGGAAGGAAACAGCTACACGATGAGTCCACGATTCTTTTTATTTAAAAAGGAGGAAAAGCATATAAGATCTACGGCCGCAGTGTCTTTTAACCAGGGTGCAAAATGAGTTGCAAGTGGACGTGATAAGGCAGTAGTCTGGATGGAATCTGCTCTAGGGATTTGGATTGAAGAGTGATGGAAGAAGAACAACGGCGGTGCTAAACAGTCGCCTGAAGAGGCTCCTTTAGAAGAGCTGTAACGCTCTCCTTTGTTGTGCAGTAAAATTAAACTCATCGTTACCGGACAAGTCGTCGTGTCATTGTTGGTGAGTAACCATAATTAATTATTTACGTACAGTACTTGTACATAGTTTAGTGTCACTGTACACACATTTTACTGTATACAATTTTTCTTGCGTTGTACGTATTTATTGCTGGTGGCCTGTCTGTCGTAATGACTGTAACATATGTGATATCAGAGACGCTTGATATCTTTAAAATAATATTTAGGTTTTACTGTATGTAAACTGTGTTTACATACATAATTTCAACGAATCTTACCTAATATCTAAGAGAATACAAAGGGTTTATGCTGTATAATTGTGCGTGAAATGTTTGTAATAGTGTGGAAGAGTTTATAAGGGCTTAAAATATATAAAAATAACCATATAAACATATGGTTTCTACTTCGCGGATTTTCTTATTTTGCGGGTGGCTCTGGAACGCAACCCCCGCGATGGAGGAGGGATTACTGTATTCTGTTTATAACCCATTTAATCCAGAGCAAGGTCGTTTGAAGTGGGGTGTGGCTGGAGCCAGCTAGCATAAAATGTAAGGATGGAACAAACCCCAGGCAAGTTGCCAGCCCATCACAGGTTAAACACACCCACATACCAAACATACTAGGGCCACTTTAGCATTGTCAATTCACCTAACCTGCATGTCTTTGGACAGTGGGAGGAAACTGGAGCACACGGAGGAAACCCATGCAGACAATGGGAGAACAAACTCCACGCAGGGAGGACCCAGGAAGCAAACATGTCTCCTTACTGTGAGGCAGCAGCACTACCACTGTGCCACCGTGCTGCCCTATTTAGTTTCAGTTTTGCTAAATACCTTAATATACTATATTTTAAAATGCTGAAACAGGTCAGAATACTTTGGGAAGCCAAGTTCAAACTCCCATCAATCAGTAACCAAGAGATGGAGTGAATCCAAATTCTCAGAGCAATGAGTCTTCAATACTAAGTATTAGTGGTCACAAAAGGAGGTGATGGGTAGTTGGCAGTTGTTGGCAGATTTTGGAATTATATGGCAATTAGTAATACATATGGACAGTTTTTTTCCAGTTTAATACTTTGCAGACATTTTTTACACTATTAGGTCCACAACTAAGGTTCAAGTAAAAAATATAAAATACTTTAGTAGTAAACAAAGCAACACAACACACCTAAAATCTGCTTTGAATAGTCAGTTGTGCCTCTATGGACCACTATTCCTTTATTGTTTCTAAAAAATTAAAATTATAAGGTTCATAAAATAAGCATTTTATTCAACAGTATAATATACGTTGTCACACACTTGTGAGTAGGAGGCAGCTGAAGGGCTTAAGTAATGGTAATACCACATCCGACCAGGGGGTGGCGGGGTGCACTAACTGTCTTTCTCAGTTGCCTGCAGACCTTTCCCGAGAAACCCTGCCAGGTTCCGGTACCTCAGAAGACGTCACTTCCGGTCCAGTCGTCGTCACTTCCAGGTTCAGGGCCTTCGATGACGTGACTTCCAGGTCCATCCCCTTCGATGACGCCACTTCCTATATGGGCCTTTAAAGCCGCCATCTTACCACCAAGGAATCAGTTCTGTTTTGGACTCAGTATTGTGAACATCTCTGTCAATTTCAAAACCTTTTGCAGCCAGGGATATTATATGTTTCACTGCCCCAAACCTTTTTATGATGTCTGGTCTGTGTTTTTATCACAGTGGTGTAGCCGGCAGGATTTTGTCCCAGAGGAAACCGGGGCAGGACCTAAACTTCAGCCAGGTAGGAAAGTATCGGGGCCGAGTTTCTGGGTGGGGAGTTCGTCCGGTGGTCAGGAAAGGCTCGCTGCAGGCTCCGCTCCGTAAGTGCAACCCCGGGCTAGTATCTTAACAGAAGGAGAGTGTAGAGGAGACTCACAGACGTAGGCTGGTTTCTGGGGATGAAACAAAAAGGGCTTATTATGTTCTCTCAGACGAGAGAGCTGAGCTACCCATTGGGACCAAGGACCCAGCTAAAAATGGGTTAGCCCCAGACCAGCAGGCAGGGAGAATAAAAACTTGGAAATTCAATCCTAAGGGATCAGTTCGGGGGCAAGCTATGGCCCTCTGGAAACAGGTGTCGTTATGGCTAAGGCTGTTTGAATTAAACTCCTTCCAAACAGTGCAGCAAATAGCCTGCTTTATTTTTTATAAGGGCTTCCCCAGCACTTTGCCCAGCCAGTCTGGGGAGAATTCCATTCAATGGAAGAGCTGATATGGCTCATAAATAAAACCTAAACCAGCCTTGAAATCTGGGAGAGCAGAACGGTCCTCTAGTGGATTCCCTAGAGATTACATCCTACACCATAAGTCTCTTCCACATAAACCTGAGCCTGTTTTGAAGTACCCGGGCCGCTTGGCGGATAACCTATTCAGGAGCGAGGCGGAATGCGGACGGAGGGCGGTTTGTGTGCCCTTGCTAATCCCCTGATGGTTTCCCATACGGGACAAGTTGTCATAAATGGTTACAAACTCAACGCATTGTTCGACTTCGGCAGCAACATTTCGCCGATATGTCTTACCGCAACAATGGATGAAAGTAAAGAGCAGTATTAAATGTATTCACGGAGAAGTCTGTACCTATAAATCCACCCTAGTTTTCATTTCTCAAGGAGAATCGCTAAAAAAATTCCCTGTGGCGGTCCTCCCCAATCCACCTTTTCCAATTATTCTGGGGCGGAACTGGTCTAATAATAAATGCGGTGAGCTACAGACTACTCCCGATTCACACTTGGGCCTAGTTATAGATGAGGATGAGTCATCTCAAGCTGTCTCCACGCCATGTATTCAGCTGGCAGAGAAAGGTATGAAAGCCCGTGAGGAGGACGGAGAGACTCTGGGACTGTCGCAGGTGGAAATGTCATCCACCCACGCCTCTACGATTCAGGATGAATCTCTGCCCCTTGAGGTCAACCCAGATCCTCTCTCCCAAATTCATTTTTAGTTTAGAGAAACGCCGGCTTCTTTTAAAAGGGAGCAATGGAATGACTCCCTTACATTTGCAAAAAACGCAGTTGTTCTCGTTAATGGCCAACACACACTTCAGTCCATGCCACAAGGACCTCACTTCGTAATAGAGAATGACTTATTATATCGGGTCTCCGAGCATGAGGGGGAGGTCCGGAAATTGTTGTTAATCCCACGAACCTTCCGGCGGCAGGTTTGTGAATTGGCACATTCTCACCTCCTTGGAGGCCATTTAGGCACCAAAAAAGCCTTAGAGCGGATCAAGCTCAGATTTTATTGGCCGTGAATTAACGAGGAGGTTAGCCGTTTTTGTACTTCTTGTCCGGAGTGTCAGTTACGGCAAATTCCCAGGAGGGACAGGCTCCTCTCGTTCCCCTGCCCCTAACTGACGTTCCCTTTGAAATAATAGGGGTCGATATAGTGGAACCCTTAGAGCCCTCAGCCCGAGGACACAAATATATATTAGTCCTCGTGGATTATGCGACCCGATACCTGAAAGCTGTTCCTTTGTGCTCAGCTACATCTAAAGCAATTGCGCGGGAACTAGTAGGGGTCTTTGCGCGAACTGGCATCCCTAAAGGGACGCCTTTTACCTCGGAAACGTTCAGGGAAACAGCCAAATTACTGAAAATAAAGCACTTAAAGACCGTAGTATATCATCCTCAAACCGATGGTCTAGTAGAGAGATTTAACCAGACTCTCAAACAGATGCTTTGCAAGGTGGTCAGTGGGGATAGAAGAAATTGGGATCAACTCCTCCCACTCATTCTATTTGCATACCGGGATGTCCCACAAGCCTCTACGGGGTTCTCATCTTTTGAATTATTATACGGTCAACAGCCCCGGGGTATATTAGATATTTTGAAACAAGGCTGGGAAGGAGAGGCTCTTCCCTCTACAAATATATTGGAATATATTGCGCAATTATGCGATAGATTTGGAAAAATTCAGCCTTTTCTAAAAAGTCATATGGAAGAGGCGTAAGCAGCACAGGCCCATTATAATGACCGTGGCACAATGCTCTGAGAATTCCATCTGGGGGATCGTGTCATGGTGTTGGTTCCCACCTCCCATTCCAAATTACATGACAAAGGGGTACTGGCAGATTCCTTTAACGGATTCCGCAAAGGTGAAGACGGCATTTAGCACCCCTAGCAGACACTGGCAGTATCGTGTCCTTCCATTTGGGTTACACGGGGCTCCTGTGACTTTCCAGCGTCTGGTGGACAAAGTTTTCCGTCCCCATAATGCGTATAGTGCTGCCTATCTGGATGACGTCGTCAGCTATTCCAGCACATGGAAGGAACACGTACAGCAGGTCAGAGCGGTGTTGTGGACACTAGGAGAAGCCAGGCTCCGAATCAATCCAAAGAAATGTTTCTTTGGACTGAAAGAAGCTAAATATTTGGGCTACCTGGTGGGTTGGGGCACCGTAAAGCCACAGTGTTCAAAAATATATGCCATTTTAAAATTGTCCCATCCGCGAACCAAGCGGCAAGTCCAAGCATTTTTTGGATTAGCCAGGTACTACCGCTGGTTTGTATCTCGGTTTTCTGAGAGAGTTGCGCCCTTGACTGATTTGACAAAGAAAAGAACTCCTAACAACATGTTATGGACTGACAAGACGGAAGCTGCGTTCTGTGACTTAAAACAGGCTCTTACTTCAGCACCAGTGTTAATCACTCCTAATTTTTCTCTCCCGTTCATTCTCCAGACAGACGCTTCGGACACAGGCCTCGGTGCCGTGTTGAGCCAAAGTGTCGATGGAGTTGAACACCCCATCATGTACCTGAGCCGGAAACTGCTGGATCGAGATACCAGGTATGCGGCGGTGGAAAGGGAAGCCCTGGCGATTAAATGGGCGATTATGCAGTTGAGGTACTACCTCTTGGACTGACGGTTCACTCTAGTGTCTTATAATGCTCCTTTACAGTGGATGGTCCTTTACAAAGAGTCGAATCCATGGGTCAGTAGGTGGTTTCTTGACCTACAACCTTACAAGTTTTCGCTCATTCATCGTAAGGGCTCTCTCCATACCAACACTGATGCCTTCTCTCGTGCTCACAACCTCTCGTGCTCACACACGTGTGAGTAGCAGGCAGCTGAAGGGCTTAAGTAATGGTAATACCACATCCGAGCAGGGGCGGCGGGGTACACTAGCCGTCTTTTTCAGTTCCCTGCAGACCTTTCCCGAGAAATCCTGCCAGGTTCCGGTACCTCAGAAGACGTCACTTCCAGATTCGAGGCCTTCGATGACGTTACTTCTGGGTCCGTCCCCTTCGATGACGCCACTTCCTATATGGGCCTTTAAAGCCGCCATCTTTCCACCAAGGAATCAGTTCTGTTTTGGACTCAGTATTGTGAACATCTCTGTCAATTTCAAAACTTTTTGCAGCCTGGGATATTATATGGGTCACTGCCCCAAACTTTTTTATGATGTCTGGTCTGTGTTTTTATCACAACGTCAAAAGAACATTACACTAAAGGAGACCAGCACTAAGGTAGCATTACTGAAAATTCATGACAATAGGTAACATGGTTAAAGAAAAATCAGTATGGTATTACAATATTTTTATTAGTATATCATCAATACACTGATTGTACTAAAGACAACCATTTAAAAAATGTTTGCATCATCTATTGAAATTTAAAAGCAGTGAATTTTATTAAGATTTTTATAATAAAAAGCATTTTTTCTAAATGCCTATAGGTGATGCACCTCTGATGTTAACTTTGCTCAGAGATACTATTAGAACATAGTTTTTTTTTTTCCATTTTAATATGAAAGAACTTGATATTATATGAAACATGCCGTTTAAAAGTATTTGAAAATCAAGTACTTTAGTACATAACAAGCTAGCACTTTCTAATCTGCTCTTTGAGTTTTGTGTCTCATTCTTACTGTTTACAATTTACATCTGAATACAGGTAAGTGGAGAATGCTGCCGTGGAAGGATTATAAGTATTTTGCGTAAAGGAATCTTCAGTTAAAATCATTTGTCACATTTGACTTTGGTGTTGGACTTGTCTGGGGTGCTTTTTTATCCTCATACTAATTGGCCAAAGTTAGCCTCTGTATGAAGTCTAACTATGGTCTGTTAATGTCTTTAAAAAAAGAACTTGTATGAATATTTGAGAATTGAATAATGTAAATGATAGTTTCCTTTTGTACTTTATGTACTTCATATGGCACTGTACCTGCATGCAGCTTCCAGAATTTTAAATACTCATTTCTATATATTCAAACAATAATTTTTAAACACATAATGTTCTAGTCTCAGTTATTGTTTGTCAGCCCTACTAAAAGCATACATTTACTTCTAACATGGAATCACCCAGAGCTAAAGTTAGACAACATTCTCATGAGTTATTAATAACAGAGAATATACAGACATACTGTCTAAACGAGTAAAACACTGTATGCATGGGATGACATTCAGGTGCATTCAAACACTTGGTCAGCTGGTTAGAAAGCTTGAGAATTTTACTTTTTTCTAATCACTTCATCAAAAATACATATTTTTGTAACCATGAGTTATATTCAGAAATAACAGGGATAATAGAATTTAATTACATGTTCTAGAAGTACACATGAAACATGTTTTTTCAAGTTCAAGTTCAAGCACTTTATTGTCATTGTGTAACACAACGAAATTACTTTTTGTGACAGCCCCGAGGTGCATTTAAAGAAAAGTCAAATAATTCCAAATATGTCATATACAGTGTTAAGTGATCAAGTAACCAGAGCAAATTATTATTATTGCTCAAAGTACAGCAGCATAAATTGTTATTGCACCTGTTAATGAATAGTACATTACATATTCTACAGTATATTGTATTACATTAGTATATTGCACATTACCAATATAGTTTATTGCACATGTTCAATTAAAAATGGTCTCAGACCGAGGAGATTCAGAGTTCAGAAAGTTTATGGCAGATAGGAAAAAGTTATTTTTTAGTCTGTTTGTGTGTACACGGATTGACCTAAAGCGTCTGCCTCAAGGGAGGAGCTCAAACAAAGAATTTCCAGGGTGAGTTTTGTCCTTGAGAATGTTTTTGGCCCTTTTCACACAGCGAGTCTTATACGAGAGTTCGAGTGATGGCAGTTCAGTCCCTATAATGGCCTCTGCTGTTTTTACAACCCGCTGCAGGGCTTCTTTAGCAGCCTTGGTGCTGCTGTTGTACCAGGCCATCATGCAGTTAGTTAAAATGCTCTCTATAGTGCATCTATAGAAATTAACCAGCAGCATCTGGGGTAGGTCAGCTCTCCTTAGCTTCCTGAGAAAATAGAGGCGTTGTTGTGCTTTGCCTATTATAGCCAAGTTGTTGTCAGCCCAGGACAGGTCCTCTGAGATGGTGACTCCTAGAAACTTAACGCTGGAAACTCCACAGCATCTGCATTGATTGTTATCGGACTGTGATTGGTCTTTTTAGTGGTCCTAAAGTCCAGAATAACTTCTTTGGTCTTTTTGTTATTTAAAACCAGGTTGTTGGCGTTGCACCATTCTGTCAGATTCTGAACCTCTTCCCTATATGCAGCTTCACTGTTGTCTGTTACAAGCCCGATGGCAGTTGTATCATCCGCAAATTTAACAATAATGTTTGATTGGTGGATGGGTTGACAGTCATGGGTGAAGAGTGCATAGAGAAGGGGACTTAGTACACATCCTTGCAGCACACCAGTGCTCAGGGTTAGGGTGGAGGATGTGTGTTTACCCTTCCTGACAGACTGGGGGCGGTTGGTGAGAAAATCCAGTAACCAGTTGCATATGGACAGAGCAAGTCCTAGTGCATAGTGTTTTTGGATCAGCTGGTTAGGTATGATGGTATTAAATGCAGAGCTGTAGTCAATGAAGAGCATCCTAACATAGGCGTTGGGCTTTTCCAGGTGCGAGAGGGCAGCATGTATAGCCACACAGATGGCGTCCTCAGCTGATCTGTTTGACAGATAGGCAAACTGGTGTTGGTCTAGATCAGCTGGGATGGAGGTTTTGATGTCATGTGGCTGAAGTCACTTTCATATACAGCAAATTCCAGTTCATGTGATAAAGGAAATCATGTGTCAGTGGTAGTTGTTTTTGGATGTTAAAGGACTGTTGGTTAATTGTAGTTCACATTTCTTAAACATAATATTTTTCAAAACTGTTGGCTCCATCTGGACATGATAGATAGCGAATCATTTGGTTGTGGCACTTTGCCAATTAATTACAGTGTCAGAGAAATATTGAACCATTATAATCATTAGATAATGTTAGCTGTAAGGATGTTTTTAGTGTAACAGAAATACTGAGAACATATTTAGTCACTTTAGCATAAAGTGTCACAGAGACATCTTTCATAAATTTCTACATAAGTTAAGTCACTATCATGGACATGAACACCATGTCACTTACCTGTTTTAGTTTCAAGAAGCAGGAGAGATGAGCTGCTGTGACTGAAGTTTGTGCAAGATCTCACACAGCCACAGAGATGAGTGCGAGATGGGACGTAGGTAGAAGCCAGAGTATTAGCGTACAGTAAGACCTACCCCTGAATATAATAAGGCACATTTCTTACCTTTTTATGGTGATAAATAAAAAAAATATCATTACTACCGTATATAATAAACAATATTATTAGAAAATTGAAAAAATGAATATACATCTAAATTTGTATTTTCCTATATGGTCACCTGACCCCCACCTTATCCCATGTTCTGAAGCATAGTGTATTTGCTTCAGTGCACATAATCTGCAGGTGTTTCACTGTCTTGATGTATTGAAGGAGTAAAAGAAAACAGTATAATATATATATATAAGTTAAAGTGATGGTTCTCAAGGTAAAATTGCATAAACTAATTCATGTTTGAACACACAGAGAATGGTTTAAGGTATTTAGACAAGTTTGCAGATTTACGGATGCTTTTCAAAGGGAGTGTGATAATTTTCAAAAATGCATACAGCCTGCTGTAGTTGAGAAACCTCAATGAAATTGAACTGTCGTGGCAAATTTCCATGAAGAACAAGTATACCACATTTCAACACTGGGAGCCAAGTTATTTTATACAGATGGATAGACAGACAGACCAGGTGCTTTCTGCATTATTTCCAAATTCACTTGAAAAGGTTTAAATGGATGAATTGAGTTTTTTCTTATCAGATATACTAGAATGCCATAAGTGTTATACACAGGTAAATTATTTCAACTTTTCTCTTCAGTCAATAATTGACATACTGTAGAACTGAAATCAGAATATGTAATGTACAGTATTGGAAAACATTGCAGTATTACTGTGTTGTGACTCAGGTATCAAGGCAGTGGTGTTTTGTAGTGTTCTTGGCAGTTCCTACCCAGAATAGGTAGTAATTAAGGTTTGGCTACCTCTTAGACAACTACCCCACCCTCTCTCTCTCTAGATTGCACTGATAATATTAAGCAATACTTGCATTTTGGAGAGAATGTGGCTAAGTGTTATTTATTAAGGATTTTGTAAAGCATTGCATAATAAATGTAAAGTTACAGTGTTTGGTAACTGATATTTGAAAAGTTTTTTTTCATGGTACACAGGCAAAATTGTGACAGTTTTGAAAAATAGTTATCTTTAGGAATTGAAAGATTTTGCAGAAAACCACAACATAGCGACTGGAGATTTTGATAATTCTGCATGACTTCCATTTAAGCACAGAGAATAGAGTAATGTATAGTGCTGTGTAAAGAGATGCACCTTATGCATGTTACAATCAAAACACAGTTTTCTTAAAAAGAATGTAATAGTCAATGGATTAATAAAGTTGTGGGTCCAGATTAACTGAAAAGTACAAGCTACTGTATGTGCAAGAAATTGGCTTTCATGACGAAGCTAAATAACAATGAAATGCAAGTGTTTGAGCTGAAGATGAAAATGTCTTGAAGATCAAGTGGCAATACAGGAGACCTGAGCTGTCTGATGGTGACAGGGTGTGACAGTCCCCAAAGAGGCTGCAGGCATGCAAGTGTGAAAAGAATACAAAACCCTGCATTAATGTTTAAATCATTGATTGCTTCCTTTCTCTGTCCTTCTGCTGAATAATGGAAGGAATATTATTTATTTTTGCCTCTAAGCCTGTGTTTACTTCTGCTAATCCTGATTGTTGTTATGAATTAGTAACATTTTTCATAAGTAATAAAATGCTACACACAGCTTAGTATGCAAATTCTTCTTAAATCCATTGGTCTTTTGGTGACATGCAAGGCCTAAATGCTCTAGTGCATAACATTTATAAGATATTTGTAGAGTACTACTGTCCAGGGTTTCCTAAATAAGTATGAGCTGTTGCTGCTGCTTTCTACTATTTTGTAATGCGGCATTTTTTTCAGATTAAGTCTGAAATATGCTCATATGTGTTTTATGTTTATTGTGTTTAATGACATGATGGAATCTGTGTGTAAAAGTTTATTAATACTTTCTTGCAGGTAGGTTAAGCTATCCGTTTACCTAAAACTGTTATTTGGTACGCTGATAAAAATAACTAAAATACCTACTGCTTTTGCCTGAGGTAACCCATGGCTCAGTTATAAACAAATTAATGAACAGTTAAATAAAGTAGTGTGAAAGTCTGTGCCAGTGATTAAAAAATAAGATACACATGAGGGGAAACTAGCATTATTTCTAAAAACTGATAACTGGTTCTTGTGTGTACACCTGTATATGTTCTATTTTCATTGCCTTAAAAGTTATGCTACCAAAAATTAATTTCCATGGATATCACAGCAAAATTCTTTTGGTGTTTACTATGTAAAATGAAAAAAACATTATTTCTAATATATTATAAAATAGGCTTAATTGTTAAAGGATTTTTGTCCATCTATCTGCTTTACTGACACATTTTAATACTGTAAGTCTCTAAATTGGTCAGTTTGTTTGTATTTTGTTTTTTCCTATACAAATTAATGCCTAACATTTCAATTTCCAAAATTATGCAACCTATTCTTAGTTCATAATAAGGTGAAACAGAACTCAATCTAGTATTAACAATCACTGCCCCCCCACCCCCAATCACCCCATTTGCTTAGTGGCTTACAGTGAGGCGTAGTGACAGGCAGAGAGCTCTGTTCACTTGAAACATCTCCCCTCCCCTGCAGGCAGCCTGTCTCTTTGTTAGCAGAGAGGATGACAGTGACGTGACACTCTTAAAATAATTATTAACAAAACGCACTGCTGACTGCAAACAGCCTGCTTTCTTCAATGATATGTCACCAGTGATTAGCATGGGTCCTGCCATCTCCCGGCACTTGGAATGGAGGAGAAACAGAGATTGAGTGGAGCGAGACATCTAAGCCCTCTTACCCGCAGGATAGAGAGAAATAAACACAGGAAAGTGACACCTGACTCTGTTGAGTGTTTTTAAGAGACATATCTTGCCCCTAAACCCCCACCTCCATGTTCTTTAACACTGTTACCCTTTAGGCAAGTGGAAATAAGTAACTCATATGTGGTTGGCCGAAAATTAAAATGATATTTAAAAAGAAACACAAATAATGAACTAGCTTGGTTATTTTAATTTTGAGATGTGAATAGTTTTATTTGTATTAATTATTTACATTTCATTTTAATTATCACTGTATTGCTGTCAGTCTGTACCCAAAGCTGACGGGATACATTCTGCTTTCCTTTGACTTTCAAATTGGATCAAAAGGATTTGGAAAATGGATGATGATGATATGGTAGATGGGTGGGCGTTGACATTCAGGATAATAATTAATCAGCAGAGCTGCACAGCAGATTCGTACAGAATAACTTAAAACATTCTTCTCATATTAATGTTTTTGACTCATCCACTGTTTGGTTGTATTTAGAGTGGCCAGACATCCTGTATTGTCCAGTGTGGTTCCATATATCACCCCTCATTTAGTTTTATAGACTTAAAAAGACTTAAAATATATTTATTCGCCCCACAATTCAAAGGTTTCTAATTTCTCATGTAAGTGACATATGAAGACCTTGTGGAAATTGAGGCCAATACTGTATGTCTTTGTTAGCTGTACATCAATAAACTATGTTTAAAGGAATACTCCACTCAAAAGTGATGTTACCTCATGTAATTTGTAGTGTTGTCTGAGAATAAAATTTAATTTCATGTTTTTTGGAGAAAGCTGAAAACATGGAAAATGAGTGTTTTTGCTCATATTTTGTTAAATGGTAACTTCCTGAATATTCAGGAACTATTTGAAAAGTAAACTCAAAGGAGGACTTATTGATTTGAAGATCCACCTCTCCCAGTCATTCGTCGGTCAAGAGTCCTGTCTTCAATTTAAAAACTGCCTCCCCTGAGTTTCCTTTTGACAGATAAGGTGTGTGGTCAGGTAGTTCAATTACAGTCTCAAAAACACCAGAATTATGGGACACCAACTGGATCATCCCTTTTATTTGTCTCCAGACAATATTAAAGTACCAAAAAAAAGAAAAGTAAAATCACATATTTGCACTTCTCTCTGGTCTGGAACTTTCAAAGATATTCGATTGGGTCTGGCTTCGTGGAGCTCCATCTTGTGGCTTGCTCTGGCCTTAAAAGACACTTCTTCCTGGGATACCTGGCTTTTAATGTGATTGAACCAGAAGGAGTGGGGCTAGGTGCCCCCACTGGGCAGTTTCTCTGCACTGTAAGGGAAGAAAGAGAATATAAAGTTAGCGGCAGCTCCTCCTCTCGTCTCGGCAGGTTATTGCTTACCTCGACTGAGCCTGTGAGTCCTTCGACGCACATGCTTTTGACAGCTGATAACATACTCTAAATACTTAAAGAATACATTATTTACATATATAAACCCATACATTATGTGAAATGTGCAGTAAGATACAAAAATTACTATACATCTTGACTTATCTTATATCTGAAGTAAGACTAGTTCACATGAACAGAAAGAAAAATAAATGCTACAGTCTGTAGCATTTCTGGAAGAAATAAACTTCTGAAGTCCACAGTTGATTATAACAGACTGGGTCACAGTTATGGTTGCCTACAGAGGATACAGAGTTTGTAGCATTAATCAAGTTTTTAATTTGTTGAAACAATTAAGGACACAGTAAGAGAGACCCCATGTAGTAAAATAATAAAAGGAGATATTCGAGTATCTATAATAATAAAAGGCAAAGCCCTCACTGACTGACTGACTCACTCACTGACTGACTGACTCACTCATCACTAATTCTCCAACTTCCCGTGTAGGTGGAAGGCTGAAATTTGGCAGGCTCATTCCTTACAGCTTACTTACAAAAGTTAGGCAGGTTTCATTTCGAAATTCAAAGCGTAATGGTCATAACTGGAACATATTTTTTGTCCATACACTGTAATGGAGGAGGCGGAGTCACGTATCGCGTCATCACGCCTCCTACGTAATCACGTGAACTAAAAACAAGGAAGACATTTACAGCACGAGTCACACGCGGGAACGAAGGTAAATGACGTTAATTTTTCACTGTCTTTTAATACTGTGTGAGCATACATATTAACACAAGTGCAATTAAACGTGTGCATTTACGGGGTGATTTGTGAGGCTTAAAAGCTCACCTTTTATCAAACGCGGGAAGAAAGGTAACTGACGTTGTTCACTGTCTTTTAATACTGTGTAACCATACATATTAACACATGTCCAATTAAACGTGTGCATTTACGGGGTGATTTCTCAGGCTTAAAAGCTCGCCTTTTACTAAAAAGGTAAATGCAAAACTATTTTCTATCAGTTTATTGAAACGCTCCCGTTAAGGATTGCAATAACATATTCGCGAGATAAAAGAACGAAGTAGGGGGAAATGGAGGAACAGCCGCAAACAGCGAAGAGCAAAAAATTAATTAAACAATTGAGAACGGAGCGAGTTAAGCATACAAGCATGTTCATAAGGGAAACAAAGCACGGTGTAAAACGTTAGTTTAAATTAAGTTTATAGAAACGCTCCCGCTGCGGATTGCAATAACATATTCGCGAGATAAAACTTTAATGAGAAGACACGAGGTATAAACGAAGCACACGCCGTGGCGCAACGTTAGGGGCAACAGTTTCAACCATTCTATGATCTGCTTCTCGCAACTGAAAGACGGCACATGGCGGATGTTAGCCGACTTGCTGACTGCAACGTTAGGGGCTTCAACTATGGCGCTGACGCAATATCTCAGTGCCAACACTTTGCAGACTGTACTTAAAAGACACGCCCTCCTCACTGGACAGTTAAAAACACCAATGAAACTAACGATGACATCAAGTATTACCCAATCAAAAGTAGGAAAGGAGGCATCTTCATAAAATGCGTGTGGGATGATTTGCATGAGACGCTGCTTTAAAAAAAAATGATAAAAAAAATACGGGATAAATCCCGTCCAGTATTGATTCAAAACGGGACGCGCAATTTCATTCTCAAACGCGGCACGATTCCGTATTTTAAAGGACGGGTGGCAACCCTACAGTGCCAGGTAACCACCCATACAATCAGATTGTGATTCAGACTAGGAATGCAATGAATGTAATTACCCCGATCTACATACAAGGCGAAAGTCTTGCAACATTCAAAGATGATGGTTTGGGATAATTAGTACTTATTAACTACAACATTGAACATAAAAGAGCTTATGAAGCCTTGAACCGAAAAAAGCAAGATCTCAGAGATCGTAAAAAAAAAAAAGGAGGTAATGTCGTTTTACTCGCTGTAGATTTTAGTCAAACATTACCAGTTATTCCACGAGGGAGACCAGCAGATGAACTCAACGCGTGTTTAAAATCCATGCTTCTCCCACGGTCGGTTATATGTCGCGTGTTCTCGGGTAGGTACACCAAAAAATGTATACATTTAAGCATGTAATGGGCAAAGAAAAAATGAGGTATACCCGAAGGCACTGCAGTAGTACTCAATGTAACTTTACTTCTTAAATGTTAATGTTTTACTGTTTAATAATTTATACGCTTCTTATATATTGTTCAAATTCTTTTATCAAAATACCAGTGACAGCGCAATGCACGATAACATGGAGTGAATACACCATACGCATCCGCCCACGGCCACCCTGGTGTGCGCAGATAGGAGTTGATTCTAAAATAAAATAAACATAAAAAGAGTAATACATTCATCACCCATAAAGCTGATAGCAGACGTGACGTATTATATGTGTACCACATTTCAAGTCAATACGTGAAACGGTTTGCAAGCTACATGTCATTTCAAATCCTGGACAGACCAACGAAAAGCCACGGTAGCAAATTATAGAAGAAGATTTTACTGTTTAATAATTTATATTTATATGAAATGTGCTTCTTATATATTACTTCATATTCTCATATGATAATGATGTTAATGTTGTTTATATTCATTTCTATGTTATTGTAAGTGCATCTATGTGTGTATATGTATGTATGTATGTGTATATATATATATATATATAAAAAATATATATATAAAAAATATATGTGTATATGTATATATAATATATCTGTATATGTGTGTATATGTGTGTGTATATGTGTATATGTATATATATATGACAGCAACACTCATAACAGTGACAACACAATTACATTGACAATCATGTTACGTTATTTTTAAAATGTTTCCTTTACTTTTTCATAACCTCTTTAACACACTACTTCTCCGCTGCGAAGCGCGGGTATTTTGCTAGTCATCTATATATGAGTGAAAGTGATTATTATGTGTTCTAATCCTATTTGCACAAAGTTTCTCTGCTTGTCATCCATTCATCCATCCATTATCCAACCCGCTATATCCTAAGTACAGGGTCACAGAGGTCTGCTGGAGCCGATCCCAGCCAACACAGGGCGCAAGGCAGGGCGCCAGCCTACCGCAGGGCGCACACACACACACACACAGCCACACACCAAGCACACACTAGGGACAATTTAGAATCGCCAATGCATCTAACCTGCATGTCTTTGGACTGTGGGAGGAAACCGGAGTACCCGGAGGAAACCCACGCAGGCACAGGGAGACCATGCAAACTCCACACAGGGAGGACCTGGGAAGCGAACCCGGGTCTCCTAACTGCGAGGCAGCAGCGCTACCCACTGTGCTACCGTGCCGCCTCTGCTTGTCATAATACACCAAATTTGGAACACAAAGATAGAAAAATTAATGAAAAATATGCGCCTCAGTGTGCCTTTTGGAAGATTCAGTCTTTCTCACTGGAATGACTAGGTAACGGGCTCAGGCAGAGGTCTGCACAGAAGGAAGATCAGCATCAAAATGAGACACTGCCTTCTGGGAACGTTGTGCTTTTATATTGGGCAGACTGGAAGAGGCGGGTTCTTCCTTTGCTTCAGTGCCCTCAAGGAGAGGTTTCTCGAGGCTGTGAAGGAAAAAGGAGACAAGACTGTTAGTCACTGCACCCCCCTCTCGTCCCAGGGTGGTACTACTTACTTTAGGCAAACCTGGAAGGTGACCCTCTGGTGCACATGCATGAATTGGGGTAAATATTCTCTTATTAACTCATTCACTTTGCTGTTCAGATGTGACTCTCTGGTGCACATGCATAACATGGGATAAGAAATTCTCTTATTAGCTCATTCACTTTGCTGTTCAGATATTTTGAAGCACAGCTGTAATGTCATCATAGTGCACAACCCATAAAAATAAGTTGGCAACAGTGCATATTCACACTTTTTTTCGAGGTGAAGTTGCCTCATATCTCATGAGATATGGATTTAAACCCCACCCTAGGCACTAACTGGATGGGTTTTCCCAAAGTAGTTTCTTTGCATGTCTTAAATATTTTTTTTTTGCTTTTTAATGTAGGTTAAGATGACAGATGTGACAGGTGGCCGACGTTCTTACGTGGCCACGATGCCCAGGAGATGGAAGGATGGGGGACAGGCAGCATCTATAGGGCACTGCCTCCCCTGGAGTGCTAGATGGCAGCACCTGGGGTTGCAGTGGTGCCCCAGATTCCCACGGGGCATCATGGGGCTTAGAGTTCTTTAATTCAGCCTTATTGGGGGGTTTCTGCCTCACCCGGAAGTGCTGACAGACCACATGGGCAGATGTTTGGAAGCACTTCTGGAGCAGCTAAAATAAAATGAGCTGCCTACCTCACTTCAGGGAGCTAGTGTCGAGAGGAGTTGGACAAAGCTTGTGAGGGGATATGTAGGAGGCAGCGACCAAAGAGAAGAAAGCAGAGTCATTGTGTGCTATTGTACTTGTGCATACTTGTGGCTGTGGGGGGAAATGCTTGAGGGAAAAGTTTCTCATAATAAGACACTTTGTGTTTTAAACTTGTGCCCCGTGTCTGTCCATGTAGGGAGCTGGAGCACCCCCCGGTGTCCAAAGAGACCACTTCAGAATAGCCTGGCGAAGAGTGAGTGTTTGGCTGTGTATAAATATGTGCTGCAACTGAAGGTTCGAAAACCTAGTGATATACAGAAACTATTTAAGAGAGTGGGTTGTGGGAGATAGGAGGGGGGTTGTTATTTGTTGGTTCTTCTTTGGAAGTGTAAAAGCTTATCTGAAGGGCAGAGTTTGCAAACATCAACTGATGGCCCTCAAAATGCCAGCAAGGTGAAAATTCTGGTACAGAGTTAATACTGGCTCACTTCAAGCACTGAACGCCACTGGGAGCAAGCCAGAAAGTTCTTGCACATGTAGAATAACTTTTTGTAAATGAAAATCAGAGTCAATCCATTGAGTGGTCAAGCTCACAAATGACACGGGGTTCAATTAAGAGCTCCAGATATCAATTCTTAAGCTTATTCAGGTTGTATTATTGTCTTTCAATGAAGCTAATATATGAAGTGACATGGAAGTGTACATCTCATGTAATGCTATGTCTGAAAAGAATGATCTGCTTGGGAGAGAATATTTTGCATCCAGGTGATGAAGTAAATTACAGAATCCTAGACATTCTACAATGGAAATACTTGGTTAACTAAAACAATAAATCTCGTTATTTTGTTAGTAATACATTTGGATTTTTCACTGTCCTGGTCATATTTCTGCTATTTTCAAGCAGTGCTGTTACTGATGGCTGAGACAGATTTGGTTCCTTATAGTGAAAGGTGTAAAACTGCTGTTTTTGAAAGCTGGCATCCTCAGATGAATAATCAGAATGAGAATATCTTTACTATCATTGTAACAAATACAACGAAATTAGGTGCAGTCCCTGCAGTGTCAAAACAAAAATGTACCCACTTGCAAGTCTCTAATCAAATCAGTTGTGCCAGACGTTTTTGCTTAAGTACACCACAAGTAACCTTTTCATTACAAACTTTACCAATGTTAATCCCGTCACTTTTAAACAATTTTAAATACTTCCAAACAGCAGTTTCCATGTATTGCACTCTGCAGGTACTGCACATGCTCTCAGCTTAATATACTTTACATCATAAAACTGGCAGCCTGATCAGCTAATTACCAGGCAATTGCCAATTTCACAATAACAAACATAAAGTAGCCAGTGGTATAAACATGTTTTAACCATGTAACATGGAACATCGTATGGATTCTAAAATATTTGAATAAGACAAATTTATAAAAACTGAACCAACAAGGTCAAATGTATGTAGGGGCTAGTTTATGACACAGAATTTTCAGGAGAGTGTCTGCCCAACCCTAAACTCTGGAGCTAAACAGTGTTTTTTCACAAATCACCTGGCCGAGGTTCCCACCCTTATAGCAGTATATCTATGAGGAAACGTCCCCCCAAGATTGAGTAGCTGGTGCATTAGGAAAGAAAATGCTCAGAGGACTTCCTGCTCTAACTTTGGCCTAGTTGCATATGTCACATGGCTGAACATAAGATTTAATATCTTATCTGAAAGTAAGTTTTTCTCATTCTCTGGAATAAAATCTAAAACTTGAATCCTATATCTAGGAATGATTTGGCCTAATTGAGTATCCTTAACAATCTTTTGTAAGTCAGTTAGCCCCCCAATAAATACTGTATCTTAGCAATAATTTTTTTCTTTAGGACATATGTTCTTGCATTCCAGAAATTGTTCATTATCATCAACAATTTTTGATAAAGTATCATCTTTCAAATTTTGATCCCTTGCCCTCTATGAAATGGCTAAAATAAAATAGATAAACAAATAATGCCCATCTGGCCTGATAAACATTTAACTTCTTGCCAATCTTTAAATAAACTTAACATTTTTGTCATCTGTAAAAATAATGAATTTGTGTTTGGCTCCCTCCAACAAAGCACTGTTCATCAAGCACTAAATTAATGGTGAATATATTTTTGTTCCCCATGTCATGATTTTGTTCTTTTTGAGAGATTTGTTTAGAAAAATAAGCACAGGGAATTGCTCAGAAAGCATTCAAAAGGCTGTGAAACATCAGGATGTCAGTGTATAGGAGTGGATGTAAATAATATATTAAGTTCTTCAAAAGACGTTTGTGTTCCAGGACTCCAACAAAATTTCTTCTTTGACTTCTTTGTAAGTGAGGTAATTGGAACTATTACATCACTACAGTGTTTAATAAATAGACTATTGTAATTAGCTAAGCCAACAAATCTCTGTACCTGTTTAAATGATCTTAGCTTAATTTAGAATTACCTGACACATGTTAAGATCCATACTTAAACCAGTGCAAGTAATTAGGTTGCCCAAAATTACCATGACTCATGATATATGCAGTTCTCAAATTTTTCAAACAATTAGCATGTAGAAGAGTAGGAGCCTCTTAAACATAATGGATGTGTTCATCCATGTAAACTAGCACATGATTACTTAATACATCTCTAAAAATATAATATACATATGGCGTTTACCTGTCACTGGAAACATGCCCCAGTGTTAGCTAAACAATAGGGCATAGTTAAATTTCCACTCCTTACTCTCTGATTCCAAGTTACTAAGATCTAATTTCATAAAGATGTTAGAGCCACTGATTTGGCGTAATAAAGCCAAAATGAGAAGAAGGGAGTAGCTTTCGTTTATGATAATTTTGTTAAGTTCCTGAAAATATATACAGGGACAGAAAGAGACATCTTTTTTCCAACTATGAGACAGGCGGCACCTATAGGATTACTGGAAGGGCAAATATAACTTTTTTCCAGATTCGCCTTAATATAGTCACTCATTGCATTAGATTTTGATTGAGATAGACCATTCTTTTTTTCTTGGGCAAAGGAACGTCTGGCAGAAGATCAGTGATACAATTGTAAGGACTATAAGGTGGAAGTTCCAAAGCCTTTTGTTATGCTTTTATTTCTGCAAAAAGTCACTAACCAGCAGTGATGGAACACAGTCTGCAATAGATCACATCCCCTCTATATTATCTTGGAAAGAAGCCAGACACAGCAATAGGATGAACACAACATTGTTGGCCAGGGAGCCCAATTAGTCTCAGTGTCAGTAAATTTGGAACCTGGATACTGAGTTTAATTCAGTTTCTGGAATTATATAATTTGGAAATACAGCATTCAATACTACAATATTGGCAATTATGAATACATTTGTACTGTCAGCCCAAGTAGACATGCTGCTGAGTGTTGAGTAACAGTTCTAGGCCTGAATTTGCTACCATGTGAGAAAATCTGTGCTACTGATTTTGGCTAGCCTCTGACTCAAATGGGACCTGAAGAGAGGAAAGCAGAATCAAAAATGCCTGAAGTAAAAACTAAGCTAATCCAATGTTTACTTTTCCCACCAACTCTATGTTAAATACTTTATATTTTTTTCACATGTAAAACTTCAGTTGTAGACATTGCAGTACACATCTATATATACTGTATATATAAAATCCAACATCTGTCTGTCTGCCTGTATGTCTGTCCGCTTTTCACAAGCGAACTACTTAACAGATTTAGATCAGGTTTTTTTCTATAATTTGCTTGAACATTCCGGTTGATTTTGCGACATCTGTCATTGTGCTAAGTATCATAGTTCGCTTGCAGGAGCAATATATTCGTGCTAATCCGAGACAGAGGCTGTGGGCCGAAGGGGAGGGGGAAGCGTAGCGTCAGGAGTGGAGAGCTGGGCAGGGCTCTCCTCACACACACACCAGCCTCCGTTTGAATCGGTCTGCCTCTCGCAATATGTTGGTACGTAACTTCCCTCTGCTTAGCTAGCAATACCTGTTTGTTTATTGATTTTTAAAGTTTGTCCTGTTTCACTACTACACAGGTGGAGCCGCAGGGGACGTCTAGTAACATATAAGATTGTCCTCAACAGGTAAAGAATATGTAGAACTTAATGTTTAGCACATCTGCAGCTCCTTGGCCATGTTGTTAACCAAGTTCAAAGATGGAATGTCTTGAAAAAGAGAGCTGTTCGGCACTTGTGTAATGCTCACATTCACACTTCTGGATTTGTGCAACCAACTTCATTCTGCTTGTTTCTTACACGTAGTTAGATGTTTGCTTAACTAAATTTTTTGTTCCCATGAGTTTTTAATTCTGCTTGAATATCTGGTCCTGGTTATCAATTATCTTTGTTGTTTTGGTAAGATGGCTGTTTATTTACTGACCAGTTACTAAATGTTATACTGTGCATCTTAAAACATACATGCTTTTCTTAAACCCGCTTAATTGAGTTCAAAGTAACAGGGTCTTGAGCCTATTTTGAAAGCACTGGGTGTAAGGCATAAAACAGCCTTGGAAAGACAGAAGAATGTACGGACTCAACATTGATAACAACTGGGTATGGGATTTGAACCCAGGTTTCTGAATATATCAGGTGGCAGTGCAACCCACTGTGCCCCAGTCAGAGTTGGGTTAGTTGCTCAAATAAAGTAATCCATTGCAAATTACTATTTCTTCCAAATTGTAACATGATTATTTTATTTATTACTTCTTTGTCAAAGTAATCACATTACTCATTACTTTACTTTCATGTTAAATGTTTACATTGGTTTAGAAAGATTCATTTGGAAAGTACAAGTTTGAGACCCAAATGTTTCTTCAGTATTTTAATAAAGAGGATACAACTAATAACAGTGAAAATGAATTCAACAGTTAACAAGTAAACTACATGACTTAAATGAGAATTTTGTCATTTCAAACATATGAACCAGCATGTAGCTGCAGGAGTATAAGGTGTTATCAGGCACGGGTAAAACGCATGTCAAAAGAATTCTCAAAGTCCAAGTGTTCGTTTTAAAGTGAAAGTTAAAGGCAAATAATCCATACAAGAATAAAAGGAGAAATAGTTACATATAGAAGTCAAAAAAAGGTAAAATGTATCTTCTATAAACTTAGCTTTTCTTGAAAGAACTTTAGTTATTTCACTACTTAAAGATTCTTAATTTCTTCTTCTGTATGCCTTAACGTACGGTACGGTACTTAAGTAAACAAGTTTTCTTTACGTGTTATTTCTCACATTCAAAAAGGCCGTAGGCCATCAAGCACGGTCACGTACACGGGCGCGAGTACGGTTACGATTAAAAACCGTATGCCTATACACCTTATACAAGGCAAGGCTGTCACTAACTGAAGAATAATATTTACTTGAAGCCGTTAGATTTCTATTGGTACGTTCTTGTCTTTTCTATTTACGGGGGTTATAGGAACCTCCCATAGATTATGCATTGCCATCTAATAAATATTCATGATTTTTATAGAACTAGGAAAATGGCTCTTACACAGCAAAAACAGGCCTTTTGTCACAAAAATAACTGTTAATAAAAATAAGTTTAATTAATAATTAAATTAATTAAAAAAACCCTAACACTTGTAAACATTGAATCAGTAAATAGTAAACTTATTACTTTTTTTTTTTTTTTATTAATTTTATTGTAATCATTCCATACAAATAGATCAATTTATACAAAAAAGAATTGAAGACAAATCAAACCCCACCCTTGAGAAGGAGAGCATGGCCAAAGGAGAATTGCTTAGGGCTTTTTAGTAGGGCAAAAATAAACAAAAGAAAGGAAAAAATATATATAGGTAAATAAAAAAATGGAGAAGGGAAAGAAATGCACAAATAATTATTTCTTCTTATTCTAAAATATTATTGATTAGATCCTGCCAGGTTTTGAAAAAATTCTGTACAGATCCTCTAACTGAGAATTTGATTTTTTACAATTTCAAATAATATAAAACATTGGTTTCCCACTGACTTATCAGAGGAGAGTTAGGATTCTTCCAATTTAACAAAATAAGTCTGCGTGCCAAAAGTGTAGTGAATGCAGTCACCGTTTGTTTGTCTTTCTCCACTTCAAGTCCGTCTGGAAGAACACCAAACACAGCTGTTAATGGGTTAGGAGGGATTGTGACACCAAGGCTGTCTGAAAGGCACTTAAAAATTATGGTCCAAAATGATGTTAATTTGGTGCAGGCCCAAAACATGTGACCCAGTGAGGCAGGAGCTTGGTTGCAGCATTCGCAGGTTGGATCTTGCCCTGGACACCTTTTGGACAGTTTTAAGCGAGACAGATGAGCTCGATATATAATTTTTAGTTGAATAATTCTATGCTTTGCGCATATGGAGCTCGAGTGAATTCTCTGCAATGCTACCTTCCACTCCTTTTCTGATATATTGATTAAGAGATCTTTTTCCCAATGTCCTCTTGGATCTTTGAAAGGAAGGGAAGATGTTATATAATGCGGAAATGGTGTCTAATTCCTCGAAATTGAGCAGTATTTTTTCCAGCATGGTGGAGGGTACGAGATGAGGAAAATTGGGCAGTTTCTGTTTAACAAAGTTTCTAATTTGAAGATAGTGAAAGAAATGTGTAGCTGGGAGGTTGAATTTGGAACGTAATTGTTAAAAGGATGCAAAGAGATTGTCTATATAAAGATCTCTGAGCAATTTAATCCCAGATCTTTTCCAGGTATTAAAAATTGGATATGTTTGCGAGGGTTGAAAGAGGTGGTTCTCTTGCAGAGGTGCCACAGATAAAAGATTTTCCATCTTAAAATGCTTTCTAAGTTGGTTCCATATTCTGAGTGAGTAAAGCACAATTGGGTTATTAGTATATTTGCGATAACTTACATTTATTGGAGTGCAGAGCAGGGAGTATAAAGAAGTACTACAGGATTGTATTTCTATTGCGGGCCAAGCCTGTGTGTGTTCATTTTTTTGTGTCCAGGTTTTTATGGTTTGTATGTTTGCTGCCCAGTAATAAAACTGAAAATTAGGTAAAGCCATGCCACCTTCTGCCTGAGGTCTTTGTAGGGTCGCTCTTCGGATACGTGAGTGTTTTGAGTTCCAAATAAATGAGGTTATAGTTGAATCTAATTGCTTAAAAAATGATTTATTGATATATATTGGAATGTTTTGAAATTAAATAAAGAAGTTTAGGAAGGATATTCATCTTAACAACGTTAATTCTTCCGGCTAGAGTGAGATGAAGGGTTGACAATCTGTGCAAGTCTTGCTTAATTTTTTCCATACAGACGGCAAAATTTTGTTGATAAAGAGCTTTATGTTTACTTGTGATATTTACCCCAAGGTATTTAAACTGATCTGCTATGGTAAAAGGTAGGGTGTCCAATCTAATATTATATGCTTGGGAATTCACTGGAAAGAGTATACTTTTATTCAGATTAATTCTGAGATCAGATATCTTTTGAAATTCTGTAAGTGCTGTTAAAACTGCAGGCACAGTGTTTTCTGGGTCTGATATATATAAAACCATATCATCTGCATATAAAGACATTTTCTGTTCCAGTCCTTCTCTGATAATCCCCTTTATCTGATAAGAATTTCGATAGTGAGCCGCCAGTGGTTCAATGGCGATTGCAAACAGCAGTAGTGACAAGGGGCATCCTTGTCTGGTGCCACATTCTAGCTTGAAGTAGTCTGAACAAATGTTGTTAATACAAACTGAAGCTTCTGGATTGGTATACAGTAGTTTGATCCAGGCACAAATATTCGGGCCAAACCCAAATTTCTCCAATGCAGTGAAAAGGTAGTTCGATTCAATCATATCAAATGCTTTTTCTGCGTCTAATGATAGTAATATCTCTGGGGTGTTTGACTTTGCTGGTGAATATATTACATTAAACAGGCGTCGGAGATTGGAAGATAAGTGTCGGCCTTCAATAAATACAGTTTGATCCTGTGATATTACCGAGGGCAGCACTTTCTCCATCCTTCTAGCTATGTTTTTTGAGAGTATCTTAACATCATTATTCAGGAGTGAAATTGGTCTGCATGATGCACATTGTAATAAGTCCTTATTTTGTTTTGGAAAGACAGTGATTAATGCTTGACGAAAAGTTTGAGGTAGAATTTGATTCTCTCTAGCTTCTTTAAGTGTTGCCAATAAGAGAGGAGCTAGCTGAGTGGAGAATTTCTTATAAAATTCTACGGGGTAACCATCAGGGCCTGCTGATTTCCCGCTTTGAAGTGACTTTATAGCTTCTAGTAATTCTGATAGGGTCAGAGGTTTATCCAGTTCCTCAGCACTTAAAGCATCTATTTGTGGTGTCTGTAATGCATCCAGAAATGCATTAGATTGTGTGTTGTCTTCTTTGAACTCAGTGGAATATATGGATTTATAATAATCTCTAAATGTGTGCATTATATTTTTATGGTCAATGATTTCTTCTCCATTCGTGTTGGTGATTACTGGGATTGCATTGCGAACTTCTTGTTTGTGATTTTGTTGAGCTAAAAGCTTATTAGCATTTTCTCCGTGTTCATAGTAATGATGTCTTGACTTATAAATAAGTTGTTCAGTTTCTTTAGTTGTCAAGATGTTGAGTTCTGTATGCAGAGCCTGCCTTTTCCTATGAAGAGCTTCACTTGGACGCCTGGCTTGTTCTTCATCTATTCTAGTAATTTTGCTTCTTAGCTCTGACGCTTTCTTGGTTTCTAATTTATTTCTGTGGGAAAGAGATGAGATAATCTGTCCTCTTAAGAAGGCCTTTAGAGTTTCCCAGAGTGTTCCTGCAGAAACCTCTGAGGGCGTGTTTGTCTCTAGGAATAAGCTGATCTGTTTGGATATAAATTCTGTGCAGTTCTCGCCTGCCAATAGAAGAGGGTTAAGATGCCATCCGCGAGGTGAGTGTGAGGGGCTTAATGATTTTAGCTCCAAGACTAGAGGGGCATGGTCGGAGATAACAATTGTGTCATATTTGCACGATTTAATCGTAGGCAAGAAGTTATTATCTATAAAAAAATAATCAATTCTTGAGCAGCTATGATGCACTGGTGAGTAGAACAATTATGTTCTTGAGTTTGGGTTAAGAAACCTTCAGGGGTCTGATAAGTTGTGGTCAGTTACAAACTGTGTAATTGTCTTTACAGTGTTAGACGTCGTCCCCCCTGTCACAGGAGTCCTATCTAAGAGTGGATTTAAAACACATTGACATTGGGTGCATAAACATTTATCAAAATCATTTTACTGTTAAATACGTTGCCCATGACAATCACATATCTCCCTTCAGGGTCCGATACTACATCTGATGCTACAAATGGGACTGTTCTGTGTATGAGAATTCCCACACCTCTAGTTTTCTTTGTAAAGGCAGAATGGAACATTTGGCCAGTGCAGACTTTTTGTAGTCTGGACTGATCCTTGCTTAGTAAGTGGGTCTCCTGTAAAAATACTATTTTAGCGTTTAAGCCTGTTGGGTGAGAGCATACTTTCTTTCTCTTTAATTCGTGATTCAGGCCTTTAACATTCCAGCTCACAAAGTTAACTGTCCCATCATGGAGACATTGATTCTGAGTTTTTAATGTCATTTTATAGTCTTAACTGGTAGTGAGGCAGTTTTAATCTTAATTTCAAATTTCCCCATGAGTTAATGCCATATAACCTATTGTTACGTTGATATTTATAGTTATAAGGATTAGAAGAATAGATTAGATATAGCCTGCTCTCCTTCTCTCCCCCCTTTATCCCCCCCACCCCCCCATTTTTCCTCCCCGCATGAGGCTTGATCCCACTTAGCAGTGTCCCAGTCCTGTGACATACAAAGAGACAGAGCACGTCCAAAACAAGCCCCAACCCCCCTCCCCACCCCCCCACCCCCGCAGCGACATTTGAAAATTAAAACAAAGTAGAGATATGTATTGCAGCTGAAGTCTAAATACTATCTGCCAAAAATATAATCATTAACAGTCTTTAAGCTTAAAATAATCTTCAGCAATTTTAAGATATTAAGATAATAAAATAATTAACCCTGGGAATGATTTTAAAAAGTGGTCTATGTTAAACATAGTAGATCCTAATGCAATAGTAGAAATAGCAATAAACCAAGGGTATGATATTAAACAATCTACTTTAAGGTAGTAAAAAAAAAAAAAATCAAACCCTATTTTAATTACTTCCAAACTTCCACACACTCACGTCTATAACTGTAATTAAGACATAAACATATAGTGTCCAAGTAAAGAAAAGGATGTATAATTACTTCCTCCTTGCTTGAAAATACATAATATTTGTCTTGAACTTACATTTTCAGTTTGGCGGGATACAAGAGGCTGTATTTGATATCGGCTTTCCGTAGCAGCTTTTTAATGTTAAAGTAGGCTGCGCGTTTTGCAGCTGTTAATGGTGAGAAGTCGGGGAATATACGAATGAGATTATTTTCAAATATGATCTCTTGCTTGTGTCTGAGAAGTATCATCACATCGAGCTTACATTGTAGTCGCTCGAAGTGGACAATAAAAGACCTAGGTTTAAAGGTGCTTGATCTGAGTATGCGATAAGCTGCTGCTATCTCGGTATCTAATTTAAAGTCATCTCCAATTATTTTAGAGAGTAATTCTACTGCAAATTTCACTGGGTTTGAGCTTTCTCGTTTCTCAGGTATACCTTCAATTTTATATTATTTTTTCTGTACCCATCTTCTAGGGCCGCAAGTCTGTCTCCGAGTTTTTTGCATTCGGAATTCGCAGCTGTAGCTTTTTCATCAGCGTTAGACACCAATTGTTCCGCGGTTTCAACTCGAGCCGTGAATGCCTGCTTAACGTCTTCCAGCTGATCTGTAACGTCATTGATCTGATCGGCAAGTTTTTTCAGTTTGGATCTATTTTCTTCAATGTGTTCCTCTAATTTCTCCAAGATGCCTTTAAAGGTCGCGTCAAAATGTTTAAATAGACGCATTTCCCGGTTTTTGTTATCCTTCTTAAGCTCACTTATGGCCGTAGCCAGTGTAGCGATCATCTCTTTCATTTCGGACAGTTCGCTTCGGCTTTTGTGCTCCGCGAGTGGAATTGCAGCTCCTGTTACAGCAGATGCTGCGGGCTCGCGATGAGTAGATAAGAGCACGTACTGCAGGGCCTTTTCTAGTCTTGAATGATCCTCAGAAATTGGCGATCCATCGTGGCCTGTATCACTTGCACCCTCGCTCCCATTTTCACTCTCGACAGGAGATGACGCCGTGGAGTGGGGTCCTAGGAAGTCTGCGCATTCGTCTGCCTGTTCCAGGTCAATCTCCGGGAGGCCATACCTCGTACTCGGGCCGGATGTCTGTCCAGACTTTGATGCAGTTTTAAGTTTCTTTTCCGGTTCTTTCTGACTTCTCTATTGTTACTCATGTTTATATATTGTAGTGGAAGTTCCTTGGGTTGGGTAAATACAGGATACCTCTAAATAATAAGAAATACGCGGAAAAATAACGCCACTGCAAATGGAGCTCCGCTTCAGACATCCATCTCCTGCAACGGATGAAACCACCCTATCAGTAAACTTATTACTATCGTATTATCCAGCAAGTAAGAGGTCCAGGTTGGGTGGTCATCTACTGTATCAGCAGTGTTTATTGTTTAAATAAAAAAATTAATATTTCCGTGTCTCATTGGCGCTGCTCTTTACACTATCTACAGTTAGGTCCATAAATATTTGGACAGAGACAACTTTTTGCTAATTTTGGTTCTGTACATTACCACAATGAATTTTAAATGAAACAACTCAGATGCAGTTGAAGTGCAGACTTTTCAACTTTAATTCAGTGGGGTGAACAAAACGATTGCATAAAATGTGAGGCAACTAAAGCATTTTTTAACACAATCCCTTCATTTCAGGGGATCAACAGTAATTGGACAGTTGACTCAAAGGCTATTTCATGGGCAGGTGTGGGCAAGTCCGTCATTATGTCATTATCAATTAAGCAGATAAAAGGCCTGGAGTTGATTTGAGGTGTAGTGCTTGCATATGGAAGATTTTGCTGTGAACAGACAACATGCAGTCAAAGGAGCTCTCCATGCAGGTGAAAGAAGCCATCCTTAAGCTGCGAAAACAGAAAAAACCCATCCGAGAAATTGCTACAATATTACGAGTGGCAAAATCTACAGTTTGGTACATCCTGAGAAAGAAAGCAAGCACTGGTGAACTCAGCAACGCAAAAAGATCTGGACGTCCACGGAAGACAACAGTGGTGGATGATCACAGAATCATTTCCATGGTGAAGAGAAACCCCTTCACAACAGCCAATCAAGTGAACAACACTCTCCAGGGGGTAGGCGTATCAATATCCAAGTCTACCATAAAGAGAAGACTGCATGAAAGTAAATACAGAGGGTGCACTGCAAGGTGCAAGCCACTCATAAGCCTCAAGAATAGAAAGGCTAGATTGGAGTTTGCTAAAGAACATCTAAAAAAGCCAGCACAGTTCTGGAAAAATATTCTTTGGACAGATGAAACCAAGATCAACCTCTACCAGAATGATGGCAAGAAAAAAGTATGGAGAAGGTGTGGAACAGCTCATTATCCAAAGCATACCACATCATCTGTAAAATAAAGTGGAGGCAGTGTGATGGCTTGGGCGTCCATGGCTGCCAGTGGCACTGGGACACTAGTGTTTATTGATGATGTGACACAGGACAGAAGCAGCCGAATGAATTCTGAGGTGTTCAGAGACGTACTGTCTGCTCAAATCCAGCTAAATGCAGTCAAATTCATTGGGCGGCGTTTCATGATACAGATGGACAAAGACCCAAAACATACAGCCAAAGCAACCCAGGAGTTTATTAAAGCAAAGAAGTGGAAAATTCTTGAATGGCCAAGTCAGTCACCTGATCTTAACCCAATTGAGCATGCATTTCACTTGTTGAAGACTGAACTTCAGACAGAAAGGCCCACAAACAAACAGCAACTGAAAGTCGCTGCAGTAAAGGCCTGGCAGAGCATTAAAAAGGAGGAACCCCAGCATCTGGTGATGTCCATGAGTTCAAGACTTGAGGCTGTCATTGCCAGCAAAGGGTTTTCAACCAAGTATTAGAAATGAACATTTTATTTCTAGTTATTTAATTTGTCCAATTACTTTTGAGCCCCTGAAATGAAGGGATTGTGTTAAAAAAATGCTTTAGTTGCCTCACATTTTTATGCAATTGTTTTGTTCACCCCACTGAATTAAAGCTGAAAGTCTGCACTTCAACTGCATCTGAGTTGTTTCATTTAAAATTCATTGTGGTAATGTACAGAACCAAAATTAGAAAAAAGTTGTCTCTGTCCAAATATTTATGGACCTAACTGTAACCAGCATTTAAGGTGAAAATTCAGTTACTTTACTTGGGGGCACCTACTTGCAGGCCTAGGGGTGAATTAGATCTTAGGATGTTATGTTCGCACATTCATTGTTTTTGTAATGACACCATCAGCAACAATGTCTGATGATGTTTGATATCAAATTAAGCACCACAAGAGATAAAATGTGCCATTTTAAAGGAGAGCTAACGTCTCTTGAATTGCTTAGTGCCATACATGGAATGAAGCTTCAGAGCCACAGGTATGCAGAGTGCTGTATTCCATACATCCTGGAAATATTCATGATACACCTTTCAAGCCTGGGATTGTTCAAGAATGCAGGTAGAGATTCTTGGAACACAGGATAAATAGAAACCCTCTCAGAAGATAAAAGTCTTTAGTGGATCGTGGAGTGAGACAGTGAGAGACAGTGGAAGTTGATCAGGCATACTGGATGAGTTAAAGCAGTGTAAGGCAACAGCACAAGAATAGCCATAACTAGTTTCGAGTTGGTGTCTGCTATTTTATGAAATGTTTTCTGTAGCCATAAGAGCTGGATTGTGCTGCTTCTGAGAGTACAGTGTGTGATCTTTCATTGATAAATAAACATGCTCATTTTTGGACTTAGCTGTCATTTGGTAAATTGTTTTTTCTAACTCTGTTTTTTTCTGCAATATTAATAACTTCACAACTAAACTGGGATATACAGAAATTAGTACAGTAATACAGGACCTGTTATTTACTATTTTTGATTTATATAATGTTAAAAGGAATATTATTGCATTTACACACTGATAATCTTTTGTATTTGGCTTGAAATGTAAAAAATGTGCATTGCTAATGTCATGCATTTGGTTTGTAATGTTACAAAATACACATTGATACGTTCTAATAGCAACAGTTTGGTTTAATGGTCATTATGTTTTGAGACAGGTTGAGAAGGGGCCCATTATGACAGATATGTCCCACGCCCTTATGTGTGTAATGATCCTCAGATCTTATCTAAAACACAGATTTCCCTTCCATTTTCATGGGAATGTTAAAGAGGCGTGATGGAAAAAATCAAAATGCCTGTTGGGATATGCCTTTTAAGCATTTTCATTTCAATGGATTTTTAAGACTTTTTTTTTCTGTAAAATTCCTTATAATCACTTTGATGAAGAAGCTGTACATCATAATGAATAAAAATATTGACGCAGCTAATGTTTTATTATAAATGTTCCTGGCTATGCGCTGGGGTTCACTTCACTCCCTCTCCCTTAAACTAGAATTAACTTTTCTCAATTAATCATATTCTTTCAATGTGTTATAAAACTGAAAAGTGTTATCTTTCACAGTTAAACTCAAAATCTTTATTTCTTAATAATGACAAAGTTGACCTCAGTACAATATTGAAGTAAAATGAACTGTCACGTAATGTAGTGAAATAACACTCATCTCTGGAACAGATCTGACAGCATCATAAAATTCAGTGCAGGGGATGCAGGTTGAGTGGCCACACTTGCCTGCTGGAACATTGCGTGAAATGGAATGGTTGGGTTTCAAGACATATACTATACTTGTTACCTACTTAGAAACATATGCATAATGCAAGTAATTAAATTCTAGTGAAGTCAGTAACTCTAATGTAATTATAAAAATTTAAGTTGTCATGTATTACACTGCTTTGTTACTGGAAAATGTCATTAGATTACAGTTACCCCAAACTTTAGCCACAGTGCAGCGCATAGAGAGTCCAGCAATATAAAAATTAAAAATAAGCCTATGAGACCTACTGTCTTGATATAATGAATCTTACACTTGTGTGGAGCTATTGTTTATGCTGGTGGAGTGGTATTCACAATTAATCTTTAAACAAGATGAAGTTAGATCATCCTTTTGCCCACTGGATTTGCACAAGCAGTTTACTTGCTTACTAAACTTTGAGAAGTTCAAGAGATGAAGAAAGAGATGTCCTTAAGGGGCAATGCAGTGATTGAATATCTGTCCATCACTGCTAGGTGTAGGGTGAAAGCAAAGACTGTACTTTGTTTGACTATTTGCTTTAGCAAAGAGACATTAGATGTGCATATATATATTTTTTTATTTCTTACTATATTGAGAAATTGTTCTGTGTACTGTACTGTATTGTATTGACCCCCTTCTTTTGACACCCACTGCACGCCCAATCTACCTGGAAAGGGGTCTCTCTCTGAACTGCCTTTCCCAAGGTTTCTTCCATTTTTCCCTACTAGGTTTTTTGGGAGTTTTTCCTTGTCTTCTTAGAGAGTCAAGGCTGGGGGGCTGTCAAGAGGCAGGGCCTGTTAAAGCCCATTGCGGCACTTCCTGTGTGATTTTGGGCTATACAAAAATAAACTGTATTGTATTGTATTGTATTGTATGTGCAAGCAAAGAAAATTAAATTAACCAAGATTTTATTTCAAATAACTGAAAGACAGTCTGTGAAAGGCATATAAGCATTCAGGCACCGGTGAAAAGCCACCAGCTGTGTTACACCCTGAATAAAGGTGATTCTAAAGACTCTGTGGATCCCAGGCAAATATCTCCATGGGCCCCTCCATGTCACTCTCCCTCGTGTCTCAAAATAGTAAATGTAGTACCATTATTTTAGCACAAAGTCTAAATAAGATAAAGATCATTTAATAAACCCATCCTGTATTTAATTTTGTGAAAAACAGATTAAATAAATAAAACATCACAAGAAATGCATTTTTTGTAGAAAATAAAAAAAAACAATAATAATAGAGTGATGTAAATCTTAAAAATCTAAATAAATAAAATAAAAACATGCAAATAAATATGTGGTACTCTTGGTAATAAAAATAAAAGCACATCATAATTTAAACATAACAGAAATTTAAAATGACAAAAAATGTTTTAAAGATGTTCCTGTAACTTTCAAAATCACTGTTTCCAGGCTTTGACTCCAGCAAATTCTTCCACTGTGTCCTCCAGGTCAAAAGACCTTCAAACACTAAGCTCTATTAAAATTACAAATAGGGCTGAAAAAGCCTTACCTGGCTTATGAGAGATTTCAAGTAGGATTTATTCAGCTTTAAAGATGAAAAACTTCTGTCATCAGAGGCAACAGTGATAATGAAGAGTCAGTACTGCTGAGGAACAAAATTTTGACTTTTTGGACACTGTCTCACCGTTACCAACTCACCCTGTGACTGGATTGGTGATGACATGTAAAATATTTTTTGTGATTTATTAAATCAGCTCTGATTACATTTAATGTTACTTCATTACAAACACTTTCGCAATCAAAATTGGTGCCCCCCTTACAGGGGTTTCCCGATTGTGTTGTCATAGTGTGTTGATACTATGCTACCAGGGGACTTCTGCAGATTTGTCATTGAAATTAATACTTATGTTAATGGACACCATCTTGGGTCCCCTCTCATGTTTGGGGCCCCAGGCAATTGCTTACCTTGCCTGTCTTATTGCTACACCTCTGATCCTGAATAATGAAATATAGTATCAACTGATACAAGTAAATTAAGCCTGTTTCACAACTAACATATGTGTTGTGCAACAAAATCAACCCTATTAACAATTTCTGTCACTTTTATTACAAAATATAGCGTTAAAATGCAATATACCTCAGTGTTTACTTTTTCTGTATGATAAACTTGAAGAGGGGAAAAAAGATTTTGTTTTTACAATTGGTTGACAGGTTTTAGGGCCTTTTTTCTCCTTTTAGCCTCATTATATTATGTTATGATTCTGTATAGTTAACCAATTTTTAAAGCATTAACACAGGAAATCTAATTATTTACTTTTTTGTTTTGGTAACTGGTGTGGCTTTAAAATGTAAAAGGCTATTTTAGATACTGTATAAAAAAATGATGACTAAAATGGTAAAATCAATGAAGAGCAATAGTGGTCTTACACTGTCTACTTTAAAAACCTAATGAATACAGAAAATAGCCATCCAACTATGAAATCTTACTCTAAAGGAAAGACACAAGGGAAGCTAATGATTTGCCTTTAAATAACCACCATCTATTCATTGACTGAACCTGCATTTTTCAATTCAAGTTTTTGCAGGAAGTCAAAGCCTAACTTGCATAAATGTACCATCTCTAGATAGGACACCAGTCCCTTGCATGGCTCACTCATATACAGAGCCACTTTCACTCTTTTACCTCACAAATTTAGAGTCACTGATTGAAATAACATAAACATTTTTGTGGAGTACAAAGGAATTGAGAGAATTTAGGAATAACTTACATGACCATGAGGGAATTGCAAACTCTTTGCAGTTTGTAAACATTTACTTAATCAGACATTGATTCACATATTCCTTTAAATACACTAGTGTGTCACATTTCTTGTTTAAGGCTTCCTTCACTGCAAAGGAGTGTACGTTCTACTTTTCCAACACATTTTGACAATATGAGTCCTGCTCAAAATTTATTTTTCATAGGCGTCTGTTCATTGTTCTTTTTCTGTTTAAGTAGTTTCTACAAAGTTGCAATTTCTGTAAAATATACGTGAATGAAAATGATAATTTAGCTTGTTAAGGATTATACATGTCATCCTCAGCAGTCATATCTATTCTCCATTTAGGGAAAATAATAAATAAATGGGCTCTGGGGAGCTATTTCACCATTGCAAACGTGAAAATGTCCAGTCCACAACATTATATTTCGTATATACTGTATTCAGATATCACCAGAGTTACTGGCACAACACAAAGTATGGTTCCATTTTCACTGTTGAATGTTTTTTTGAAGAGAAATCATTGATGTTGTTATTTAAAATAACAGTTTGCTTCTTGCTATCTCACATTTCAGTATTTGCATGGCGTTAAAAAAATCATGGTGACTTTAGAAAAAGAAAAGAAACAGTCAGGCATACACAAAGGTCCAGCAATTAAATGACTAATTCATAATATGAATTCTTTTGTGGAAATTTTGATTATTAGCTAGAAATGTATAGAGCTTCTAATGTTTGGTTTGCTATTTGACATGCTTTTTAACCCAAAGTAGGAGGTGTAAACAGAGATTCTTCTAATAACTTGCTGCACGGAATATGCAAAGATGTGAGAATCATAGAACTGATATTTTCTTTTTATTTGTAAAGAATATTTTTGTAACAATTAAGTTCTCAAATATGATAAACCCAACTTCAAGCAACAAATAAACAAACAAAGAAAAAAAAAAAGTCAACAATATGGAAACCATGTGAGAAAATGTAAGTATACTCAAACGGATTCCTTATCAGTTAGGAATATTACTGAAGACAGGTGTTTCAAATTATGACCACTTGATTAGTTAATGCTAAGGAAATGCTTGCACTTCAGTATAAAACATGAAACCTTGACAGTTTGGTATGAAGGTGAATTCCAGTATAGAATTAAAAGAGGGTGTACTCTCTTTTTCAGATCACTGTATCAGAAAAAATGTAGAGCCAAGCCTGAATTATACAGACCATGGTTTCCCCATAAAGTAAAGGAAGAATTTAAATATAATTGAAAGTTCATATCACCTAGGGTAGCAATCAGGGCACCATCTGTATTGTTTTGTAAATAAGATGTGGAGAAGACAAAGGACAGCTGAAGGTTGTTGTGAGAGACTGAGCTTGTTGCTTTAATGGAAATTTCAAGAAGAAATCGCTAATCTATCCAGGAAATGTGTCAGAAATGTTAGTGCATGATTATTTTAACAACAATTTGTCTTCATAATACCTGTTAATCTAGAGCCACACTATCCACATAAGTACATAATGGTATTAGGAACTTGATGCCAAGACCATGTCAATGGCAGTAACATTCTTTGAAACAAGGTAACCTTCCCCAGCCCATGTCAAAATAATTGTCAAGTGTAATGCAAACCTATGGTACTCTTTTTAAACATTTCATGATATCGGGCTGAAAAAATTGCAGAGCGTTCAGAAAAAAAAATCCATGCAGACACAAGAAGAGCATGGACATCGTATTTGACAAACATACTTATATACTTATATACTGAAGATGTAATTCTAATAATTCACCAAATATTACTGAGTACACTGTTCCTTTCAGTATGTTAATAAATGATTTTCATTATTAATAAAAAAAATTATATCAACACTCATACCACTGCAGTACCAAACAGGGCTCCATTTTTTCAGCACAAACATCAAGAAGTAATTTGACTATACTGTCCGTGAGGCTTGCAATCTTAATACTCCACTAACATATATTTTTATGTCTAAAATGTTTGATCATTTTTTATTCCAACTTGCTCAAAAAGTAAAGATTTTCATGATATGTAATATGTTCTTATTTCTTGCAAAATAATTATGCATTTTACAACATGCAGGTAAATGCACATCAGACAGAATTAAAATGTTGTTTCTTTAAAAAACCTAAGCAGTGATGTTTTTCTTAAAACTGTTTGTGAAAATTGCATGCTCCGTTTCAGCTTCTTCAGCCTACAATAACAACTAACAGTATTTAACCCATTTGTATCAAGATCTCATTCATCCAAGAATTTAGAGAAGGACTGACAGACAAAGAGCTCGTAATCAATGAGCGGGGATCTGATGCTATTAAGAAGTATTCATTTTCAGATGAATTTATGAATGAGAATGTATCTCACTCATTATCAAGCTCTTCTGATGTATACACACATGGCTGTACAACAACTGTCTTTTATAACCAACATTAAAAAAGTGTATCACTTATTTATAAAGTATTTTTAAAAAACTCGGCAGAATTTAACAACAAGATTTGGAGCTGAAATGTGCCAATAGAGTTATTGCATTTGATCTATAGGAAGACAGAGGCAAATGGAGTCGCCTTAATAACTTATTACAGTAGACAGCCTATCACGTCTTTTTTCTTCTCCCAAATTTCAGACATCACTGTTCCTACACTTTGACAGAGTCACAGTTTATACCAGTGTTTTGATTTTGGTACCTGTTAACAGAAATCTAAAGTAAGGACATTCAGAGGTTTAGATGGTCTATGAAGAATGATGAAACAGCCCTTGGAATTTCAGTAAATAGAATTTCAGGTTCAATTTCAATTCGTTAACCATTTATTATGCAAAAATTAATAAAGCTAATGTCAATAAAATATTTAAAGATCTTTTACAAATAGAATTAGTGATTGATGTTTCTATGTTGTCCTGCTATAAATAACATTTGCAAAGATAATAAACTTTACAATCCTGGAAACATAGAAGCCTATAAGGTATTTTTCAAAGATGGAATATTTTAATTTTAGTTTATTTTATTATTGTGTTGAATGTGAAGGACATCAAACTAGCTAACATGATTTCTTTTGAGTACACTGTGAACTATAAAGTCATTATTATAAGTCAAAATAGAATTTTAGTAATATAACACATTCCAAATGGTTTACAGTTATGAAAATCACAGTGTTTTTAAAAAGGAGTTATTGGTGAATTCAATTTTTCTGAAATACCTGCCTACACAAGAAACACAAAATAATCAAAAGATGATAATCATTTTTTCCTTGTCATAACATAATCAGAAGAATTCAGAGATAAAGCCGGTGACCAAACTTGGAAACAGTCCCAGTCTCCTGGAACAACGAGGCAGAAGTGCTAACTATTGCTCCGCCATATCACCATATATGTTTCAATACTTTTTGTCATGTTTATTCATAATAAAAGATGCTGGATTTTTGCATTCTGCATTAAATGCTTATTTTACAAAAGTTATGAAATAGATGCAGATCTTGTGATTAGATAAATATCTGATTGCACTTGTTGCTTGTTATAACCTACACCTCTTGTATTAATATGCTCTGCCTTTCTGGTGCCACTCTTATAAGATTAAAAATAATTTCAACATAGTGTGGTACAGGAGAAATAATAAGGGGTGAATTTAGTGCTATGCACTGCCATGGCAAAAGCCCAGTTTACATAACATAAAGCATCGTTCAAATAAACAAGGTTATGAGTAAACAAGAGACCATAATTGATTGCTATTTTCATCTTGCTTTTTACTAAAAATAACAATTTGATAAGTGTTCCATCATTTGTCCAGATTAAAATGAAAGAAGTGTAAAACATTCAGACTGAAATATACCGTATCTAGGATTGTAATGAGTTAAACTTAAGTATAAGTAGTGGCCTTGGTTTAAAAGGCAGTTGGGCTGTGGTTTGAGGTTTGCATAGAATAGTGCATTCATTGTATGTTCGGTGATTGGTGTGGCAGCTGATTAGTGGATGAGATCAAATGACAAGGTGACAGTAAAGCTTTGATTGGTTCATACAATATTTATAACAAAAAAAAAGATCCTTTTTCTTGACCTTAATGGTCAGGCAATTAACAGAAAAACTTTTCTTTTTTTATAGCTAGATTTGGTTGGTAAGAGTGATAAAAAGGGTTTTGCATTTCCCAGTTAAACACTTTTTTATTACCTTCACTTACTTTGTTTTCATGTAGTTACAAAAGTCATGTACATGCATGTGGCTTTAAGGGTAGAGATTTTGTATGTAAGTAGAGTTAGGACATTTCTGATGCTATAAATATATGCTCCAGTATCATAGCTCCAGGGGCCTAGATTCAGTTCCTGACAGAGGAGTAAGAGTGACATTATTTGAAATTAAGCAGAGAAGTTCAGAGAATGCCATTTATTGCCGTAAAAGAAGTTTTTAACAATGATGGTGGCCCAACCCAAAACCAGTTAAGAGTACATTTTAGGAAATGCTAGAAAATCCGAAAAAAAGTCTTTTGTATTTAAACCATGTAAAGGATATGCCATATTTGTAGTTTCTCTTGTAAATTTTGCTTTGATCTGACTATAGGAATGTAATGTAATGTAATTAGTGCTGCACCCTGAATCCTGCTTTATGTTTTGTAAGTAAGAGAACAGAAGCACATAAAGAGTTGGGGGTACCACACATAACCCCATTTAATGTCCATTGGTGAAACAAAATCAAGAAAATGGGGCAAGCACTCATATATTGTTCCTTGGCTGCAAAAATGTTTTAAATTGAACAGAGGTGTTCACAGATACGAGTCCAAAACAGAACTGAGCTATGTAGTTAAGATGGTGGCTTTATATGCCAAGAAAAGGAAGTGACGTCATCCGTGGTGGCCAGAACCAGAAGTGACATCATCAGTTGTGCCAGACCTGGCGGTGACGTCATGGGTGGCGCTGGAACCCTGCGGGATTTTCTGTAGATGGTCTGCAAGGGATTGAGAGAGACAGTCGGTGCACCCTGCTGCCCCCTGGTCTGGCGTGGAATTACTATCATTCAGGCCCTTTAGCTGTCTCCCAATCGCATGTGTGTGATAGTGGACATGATTATTCTGATTACTCAGTCACTCCAGAAAGAAAAAAAAACCATCAGGTATATACTGTAGATATGACACTTCTAATTACAGAAGTGCTGTTATTCATTTTTGTTTCTGGGTCAGTGTCACTAATACAGCTGTGACATTCAGAGTTTTTTTTCTTTTTTTTTCTTTTCCAAAAATACCTGAGCCAACTTTGTACTATTCTTTAGTTGTACGGATGGAAAATCCTGTCATTTTGGCAACACAATGAACGAAAAACATGAATACACAGCAGATTCAACTGTTTCTATCATGCATTACTAAGATTTCATAATCCTGTTAGTAGTATGTAATTCTTTACAAGCATTTTTGTGTTTGAGTACAGCAGTAAAGAACCACTGTAGCTGTTGTTTCTATTAATATAGCTGCAAAATTGTGTGGGAATATACTTTTAAAAGAAAAATATTTAAAATGGATCAGTGTTCACTAAATTATTGTTTAAAGTTTATTTTTTGCACTACACTTTGGTAAGTTAAAAAAACAGTATTTATTATAAATGCAGAATAGCGCAAAGTGAATTAAGCCAGGTGTTTTTTTGGTTCTGTCTATGTTAATTATAAGCACTATTTTATACGTAACGGTTAATTAATTGCTGTGTCATATCCTTGAGACAAACCTAGTATTTTTAAACTTGTTTTTCAGGTTAGAATTTATAAAGTGGAATGTTGTGTGTCTTTATGACACTGTTGAATAAGATTTTTGATACCTCTTAGTTCCAAATACTTGAGCCTGTAATACTGATAAATGATGACAATTTTTTTATTTAATCAGTATGAAATTTGATTAATGTCTGTTAAAAGCACAAATTGTAGTGGAGATGAAGAAAGGTAGAATCATGAAACTCACTGCATTTGCTTTTCATATTAAAATGTTTCTTGTTTGGAAAATAAAATGCAATGTTACATGTGCCAAAATATATATTCTCATAATTATTATGGTATTTGCATCCTTGAACTTACTATATAATGCCTTGCATGTAAATTAATACATTTAAGAAATAAAAAAAATAATACCACAAAGCAAAAAACAAAATGAATCCTGAAATAATGATGCATAATCAGCCTAATTGATAAAGAGCTGGAAAACTGATTTAATTTATGGCTGCTGCTAAAATACATTTTTCATTGAATGATGCACCTTTCGTTTATGTTTGTTTAGAACCACAGTTTATGTGAGGCCCTCCGTAAATGCTAAAATAGTCAGAATTGCCTTTAACCTTGAATTGAGTTGGAAAGTCTTAATGCAGATGCATGTTTTAGAATGTCTGTTTTTTTGGTTTGTGTTTAAGTATGCACTATGATGGAAAGGCACACTTTACAAGGTTGTTGCCTGATTTTCACTTAAGGTTGCTGGGATAGCCTCACAAAAGTGAAATAGATTAAATGGGCTAGAAAATGGATGATGGAATGGTTTTCACTTTTCTAAGTTTACCATGCAAAATTAATCAAGCATGCCATATTGACTTTTATCACTTTTCTAATTCTAACATTGTTTACATTTTTCAAGTAAAATTAACTTTCAGTTTTAAATAATAAAATTCTAGCCTCAATTCTTGCAGTCTTATTTTTGTTTTCATATTTTTCATTTTCTGCTCAGCATGTTGATTACTGTAAGGGACTGATGTGCTTTTTTTGAAGGTTTCAGTTTTAACGCTAAAATCAAAGTATTTACAGTGATTAGAATGGTTATCTACTGAAGATCTGTTTAATTGCATTTCTGATTTTATTTCCAATTAGAATTGGGAAAGGAGGGCAGACAAATGACTATGGTATTTAGTGCTTTAAGAGGTCATTGAGACATTTAATGCATTTTTGACATGCTATAAAGCAGTAATTCTGGATAAACTGAAAAATAGATGGTTACTACTACTACTATGGTAACATAAATACTGGAATTTCTTTAAAAAAATAACGCTTTATTCTAGATTTTCTTAATTTATTATAGTTCTGAATTAGAAGGAAAGTTTTCAGGCCCTGTATGTATGTATTTCTTTGTCTATAAAGCACGGTCTTTGTTTGTTCTGTATGTGCAGCTTTGTTTCTCAAACCATAGACTAGAACTTTGACATACTGGTACTTCTCACCGCAAGTTAGTTAACCTTTGGCCTTGCATTCCAGGCTGCCTTGAGCCATATTGCCATATTGTCTCTGAATTTATATGTTACAGTTTACAGTGTAATCTCTCACCATTAAACCACCATCATCATAAACCTGCCTGATGCTGGGGCAGCTGGAGATTGTAATGACTGGTTGTAACTCTATGGATGACTCAGTTGGGATCACTATCACTTTTAGTCTAAACACATTTTCATATTTTAAATGTACAGCAAAGTTTTATCTGGGCAAACCTGGAAAACAGAGTCCAAAATAGCTAGTAATATGAAATACTACAAATATGTCAACAGAGAAACAGCACCTCACAGGTTGTAATGGTGATGTGATAGTTAGTGTACTTGTCTTTCAAGCAAGAAATCTATGTTTGATTCCTGTCCAATAAATTTACATTTTTTCTTTAAAGTGTTTGTTTAATCTGGCATTTCCCTCACTATTGCTCTAAGCATAATGTCTCTGAAATTAATTGTTGTAATTTAGGATTTTATGGACAATTAGGGGAAAAAGGATATTGTATACAAAGAAGCTTACCATCATTAGCTGTAGTTAATGTGTTTAATGCAGCAAGTTTAAGATTAATAAAGTATGGTAGTGTATCATTTGTAATTAACTTTCCATTGTCTCACCAATGCAATTGCAGAACTGTTATATACATAATTTTATATTCTACTCCTTATGTGTCCTTGAGAATAAGTTTTTTTCAAAAAGACTTCCTTTTAGAGTCTTCAGGACAAAACTGCAGACAGTGAACTGTTTACAGGTCAAGTCAAGTTTATTGTCAAATGTACAATGAATTTTTTACTTGCATATCTCCTAAGAACAGCTGACAAAAATACGATAATAAACTAATACATACATACATACATGGTATACATAGCATTCAGCATATACAATGTGAGTGTCAAGGGCTGTGTACTGTTTGGCAGAAAGTAGGGGTAAGAAAAGTGGCTATGCAGGATGGCTGAGGTCTCAAATTTTGCTATTTACCTTTCTTAGATAAAGAGGGTTCTATGTCTGGCACAGAAGCTAGCTGGATGCCAGTTATGGTCTGTGGTGCCTTTACCACTCATTTTGCTTTATGTTCTTAAGCAAGAGAGGTGCCATCCCAGGGTATGATGCTGCCAGTGATAATGGATTCCACAGTACTCCTGTTGAAGTTTGTGAAAAATGTGTGGTTGCCCTCAGATATCTCAAGAAGTAGAAGTGCTAGTGATCCTTCTTCGCAAGTGTTGAAATGTTATTGCCAACATAATTACTGGACTCAAGCAATCCAGGGCTCTGGTGCTAGAAGAGGAGGTGGACAAAACTAACACACTGAACCAATTTTTATAGATTTTCCATGCCATTGCCACCTTCTTCTAATAACCACTGCACTACAAAGTTTTTGCTTCTTGAACACTGTTGGGTGTTTCTTATAGATTTTTGGGTACTGACCACGAATATCACATCAAAATTTACCCATCATGTACCGTTTCAGTTTTGTCATGATTTTTTCTTATATTTGTATCTAAACATTTTCACTCCCGTAAGTGACTTATCAACAACGATTTGTGCAGCCTGGGCATGTCCAGGCATGGAAACAGGCCAGGTTGGAAGCTGTTCTTTGGAAGTTGACATCCTGGGCAGGTCTGAAGCTTGACGCTGCCTCAGCATGCTATAAAGGTGGCTTGCATACACTGATCCTGCTCATTTGGTTAAGAGATAGTCAGTGTGTATGTATAGTATCAGTATAGTAAAGTATATATCTGTAGCAATATAACACTAAAGTAAGCTTGATGCTATAGACGTTTTGGTGTTGGGCGATATGTCTCGTCAATGTCATAACAGCCACGATACATTCTGCTATATCTGCGGCGAATATTCACTTGCGCCTCAGAGATGTTGGATAACTGCTCATGTGAAGAAAGCTTATCATCTGTATTTCGGCTGCAAAATTGGTGATCAAGACAAGGAATGGGCGCCTCACATTTGCTGTGGGACATGTGCTATCAGTCTAAGAGCCTGGCTCAGAGGCATTCAAAAGACGATGCTGTTTGCTGTTCCGATGATATGGCGATAACAGAAAGACCATGTGACAGACTGTTACTTCTTTTTGACTAATGTGTCTGGTTTCTCTGCCAAAAACAAGAAGTCAATTGAATAACCTAATCTGCCTTCAGCAGTGAGACCCGTGCCACATAATCTTCCATAGTCTTCCAATTCCAAAACCACCAGAGGATAGGACCTTAGACGAACCATATGAAGAAACTGCAATGCAGGGTACTGACAGTAACATTGACCAGGATTTTGAACCGTGCTTATCAGGCGATCCACATCTGATAACACAGTCCGAATTGAACGATTTGGTCAGAGATTTAGGTCTGTCAAAAGCAAAAGCCGAGCTGCTGGGTTCGAGACTGCAGGAATGGTGTTTGCTGTCAACAGGTACGAAAATTTGTGTTTTTTGAAGCCGACATCATGGTATAACCAAATTTTTTGCACAATTTCGACAGTCTCTGTTTCTGTTGTGACATTGAAGGATTGTTCTCGGCCTTGGGTTGTAATCACAACCCGGAAGAGTGGCATCTCTTCATTGATTCGTCAATGTTAAGCCTGAAAGCTGTTCTGCTACACAATGGAAGTGTTTATCCTTCAGTAGCTGTTGGCTATGCAGCACACATGAAAGAAATGTATGAGATATGGAACTGTTGCTGAAGCACGTCCAGTATAGCAGGTACAACTGGAATATCTGTGGAGATCTTAAAATCGTTGCTCTGTTACTAGGGCTGCAGCTCGGCTATACAAAGTACTGTTGTTTCATCTGTGAATGGGACAGCCGTGCCAAAGAGTCGCACTATTCTCGACAGAATTGGATACTCCGTAAAAAGTTAGTTCCAGGACAGAAAAGTGTGGCACATGAATCACTTGTCGACCCGGCAAAGATATTTTTGCCTCCTCTTCACATAAAACTGGGACTCATGAAGAATTTCGTGAAAGCACTGAACAGGGAAGGCGAAAGTTTTTGTTATTTAAGACAGATATTCCCAAGAATAACTGACACCAAGATCAAAGAGGGCATTTTTGTTGGCCCTCAGATCAGACATGTTATGAGGGACAAGCGGTTTGAAGATCTGTTAGTTGGGCTGGAAAAAATTGCCTGGAAAGCCTTCAAAGAAGTTGCTGACAATTTTCTGGGCAATTACAGAGCCCCAAACTACATTCAGCTGGTAGAAAACTTCTCAAAGCATACAAGACAATGAAGTGCAACATGTCACTCAAGATTCATTGGAATCCGTCAATGCTTGCTGACTACTGTTGGACACTGCAACATGATGCACCAGACATTGAATACAAAAGAAAATCAGGAGCAAAACACTTTTAATTCTGTTGAATTTAATAGCTTATGCGTAACATAAATGTGACTAAATACGTTATTATCAGTAAACATATAAATACCTATTTCTCAGAGTTCCTACGTAATGCAGTAAAACCAAAACTATATTTATGCATACCCAGTAGATACCTGTCACAATCCGCAAAAACTTTTCAGGAAGCAAGACTTTTCAAAAATATTGTTGTGCAGTGTAACCAGTCTCCCCACAGCATTCCTACTACATCAATAACTCCTACTACATCAACTGAAAATCCCAGTGACGAGTCCACTTCTGACATTTAGTATGGGCTGTCCATAACTGAAGGCCAAGTAAGGAGACAGCTGCGAAAGCTACACACAGGAAAAGCTGTGGGACCAGATGGAGTCATTCCTTGAGTTCTTTAGCCAGTGGTGACCAACTTTGTGGTATCCTCTGTCACCTGTTCAGTCTTGTCCCACAGGCTCCAAATAGATGCCGCTGCTATACAAAACCTCCTGCACTGAAGAGGGAGGCGCTTCTTCACCTAACGAGTACAGACAAGTGGCACTTATGCCTCACATCATGAAGATCTTAGTAACACTGCTCCTTGACTGTATGTCCTGTTGTGGTAGAAGACCTGGACCCACTGCCTATCAGGCAAAGATTGAATTGGAGGATGCAGTTATCTATCCACATGGCTTATTCTCACTTGGATAAAGCTGCCATCAGTCGGAGGATTATATTTTCACTTGTAAGGGGTAAGCTCAAAGATAGGGAGGTGGATGAACCTATGGTGTCCTGCATAATAGATTATCTGTTGGGCAGACTGCAGTTTGTGAGACTCAAGGACTCAAAGTGTTTTTGATATGGAAATGAGCAATACTACACCACAAGGAACAGTGCTGTCTCATTTTCTCTTCACTCTGCACAGCTCAAACTATAAATATAACACCAGGTTATGTCATTTGCTTAAATTCTCAGATGATTTTTGCACTTATGGGGTGTATCGATAAGGGGGATGAGACAGTGTATAAGAGTCAGGAGGAGAGCTTTGTATGTTGGTGCTGAAAGAATTGTCTGCAACTTAACATTGGCAAAATCAAGGAACTGGTTATTGACTTTCATCACACTCTTGGTTTCATTCATGCCTGGTCACTATTTTTGGGAGTGGATGTAGAGGTAGTACACTCCTACAAGTACTTGGGGGTCCACATTGGACTGGTCTTGTAACACAGAGAAGCTATATAGAAAAGGGGCAGAGCATGCTCTTTTTTTAGGAGACTGCATTCCTTTAATGTGGGCACTAACATACTTCACATCTACAACTTTGTGATGGCCTGTGCGATTTTCTATACTGTGGTGTACTGGGCTGGCATCATCACTTAAAGAGAGGTCCAATGCATCACCAAGGTAATTAAAAGGGCAAGCTCAGTTATGGGAAATACTTTTGGCCTCTTAGAGGTAGTAGCAAAGGAGAGAAGTGCGATTATGAACAATGCTGCACATCTTCTTCATGACACATTATCATTGAGTATTTTCACCCAACGAATTATTCAACAGTAGCATGTCGAGAATTATTACTGAGGCTTCTTTATACCAGCTGCAATACCCTTGCATAATGCCTCACTGTGACTTTCAAGATTTTCTTCCTTTTTGTCATTCTGTTGTGTATTCAGACCATATTGTGTGTGTTTATTTATTTATGTACTTATTTATGTATTTATTTAAAGAGCTTCTGTAAAAAGAGGTAGGTGGGAGGTAAGGGAAATTGGGTAAAGTTTCTAATTTGGAGGTGGTGAAAGAAATGTGTTGCTGGAAAGGTAAATTTGGAGTGTAATTGTTTGTAGGATGTGAAGACGTTGTCTATGTACAGATCTCTAAATGATTTAATCCCCTGCATACGTTTGAGAGGGTGGAATAAGGTGGTGATTGTGCAGAGGTCCCACAGATAAAAGCTTCTTTGTCTTGAAGTACTTCCTACATTGGATCCATATTCTGAGTGAATGAAGCACAACTGAGTTGTTAGTACATCGGCAATGACTTGTATTTATTGGGGAACAAAGCAAGGAATATAAAGAACTATTGCAGGATTTTATTTCTATTGCGGTCCAAGCCGGTGTATTTTCATCTATTTGTGTCAATGTCCATGTTTTTTTAGCTGATGTTTCATTTTAACCTGAAGTAAACTGAATCTTGCCTAACTTGGTTTTAAGGTTATAGTGATCAAACTGCTTTTTTAAATTTGCGCATAGAAAAACATGTTATATAGTGCTTCCCCTAGTGACACACAGAAGCCTTTAAAGAATCAGATTTGCACCTGTGCCACAATAATAGTTACTGGGCTTTACCCTATGAGATCTTATTTTCCTTCTAACTTGGTATTTATCAATGGACATTTAAGTCACACATATACTGTATTAAGTGTCAGTACATTTATAGGTATGTTCCTTATCCTCTTAGCCAGGAATATTGGGTTTTTACTAATAATTGCAATTTAGATGTATAAAAGTATATTTTTATATGTTTGTAAAGGTGTTAGTGATCAATTCAAACCGTGCACTATTTATAATAAAAGAAAAATTATGAAAAAATTTTTTATTCAGCAACACGATAATAAAATAGATTTCATCTTTCCCTGTGCCTCACAAAATTGTTTTCTCTTAAAAATAAAAAAGCAATCTGTACATATTATGTTAAATAATGCTACAGTCCAAAGTAAATAATTTCCATAGGGCACAATATGTAGTGAAATATAGTAAGCGTAATTAATTTTAAAGTTGAATCTGAAGAGTTTTTTTTTTTTTTGGTCCTTATTAACTTACAGTAGAGAGAATAACAGCTTGGGTACACCAAATATGACTGTTAGTAAAGAGAAAACATAAAATGCTCATTCATAAATATACTTTTGTTCTGTAATTAAAAGTGAATGATTAAGTACTCAACATAAGGCAAAGTGCACAATGCTCATTCACATAAAAAAATTCCTTTAGTCTGAATGTTAGTAATCTTTTTGCGCTTCCCTTACTTTCAGCTAGTGCTTTTAGTAATTTCATAGACTCATCTCTTTGAAGCCACTGTTAATTAACCCGTACATGAATCTCTTCTCCACTGTATATAGGTTGGGTAGGTTACGGTCATAGCACAGGTTGATAACGCTTTATTATGTTTTTGTGGCTACCTAAGGGAAAAAAATGCATGAAGGTTAAAGGGTTAAAAGAGCAGCAACCAGATCTTAGGTTAAGTCTTTTGCTGTTTTGCAGGCAGAGGTGGAATTGAGTGTAAGGCCCTAATCTCTTAACCGCACAGTCTATGTCACTGCTGCTGCTCTGAAAGCAGCTTAATAAAACTCAGGGTTTTGTATTGTCGACTGGTGGTAATAGAATCAACCTGCTTTATTTCTCTTCTCTTAGGCTGCCAGGACAATGCCAGCACTTAGGACTGTGTGTTCCTGATTACTTCAAGCAGTGGATTAATCTCAAAAAGGTACTTTTGTTAGCAACAACAAAAAGAGGAGCAGTGTTTTTCAAGATGCCTTAATAGCTCTGCCCTATTTGCATTGAAATTACTTATTATTTTCTTTCTCTCTGTCCTCATAGCAAGACCCATACCCCCCACCCTTGCTGTAAATCTCTTTTTATCAAGCTTTGCTTTCTTGTGCTATGGCAAGATAGAATACATTGCCATGAATGATGGGATACATGTCAGTTTCTTATCTGGGAAAAAAGCAGAAACAAACAGGTGCAATGGCCACACATTCATACTGCTTTTGGCATCATTTTGGTCACATTGAACCAGTGTTGCTGTAGTAGGGTAAATGATAAGATATATGTGTTATGTACTCTATGGCACAGAAAGCACTAAGTAGATATATTTTCACATGGATCAATCCTCTTTTGAACGTTGTGCTTTATCTTAGTATTTTCTGATTTGTTAAATGCTGTCAGTGCTATAAATCTATGTTGTAAAAGGGTAGCTTAAAAATGAACCCCATGCTAATTGCACTTATTTGTATGTAATAACAAGATGCTATTTGTTAGTTGATACTTTTGATTTCATTGCTCCCTTTTTATTATTTATCTCTGTCTTGCCTCTTTACAGTCTATCCCATCTTGAAACCTCACCTACATCCAACCTTTTTTTATATCCTCGTCACCGTTTTTTTTTTTTTTTTTTTTTTTTTTTTTTGATGTCTCTGAATTTTTCACTCATTCCTTACTGACTGAATGACCACCAGATGTGCACCTGTCCCTCTGCTTACATCTTATTATGTTTAAGTTTGGCAACTAATGCAGTCTGGTTTTGGTTCCTTTTTTCACCGTCAACCCTGCAGATGCTACCACTGGACTGTAGTAATCACTGCTGAATGTACATTAACCATGGAAAACACACTGAGTCTATCAATAATATCATTACATAGCTGTCTACCATATCCCAACAGATTTATAATAATGAAAATGGTAGTGTTTTATAGGAATTCCTTCTCAAATCATGAAGTTGACTCATTAAAATATCAATTTCTTCAAAATTACCCTTGGATTCATACTTGGTAGTGCTATAAACTTGGAATGTCACATTTCAGCTGCAGTCAAAAATGGTATCACTTATGACACATTTCCAAAGTCCGACTTTGCCATTTCTCTGTGTGCTGTCGCACTATGTTCCCTCCTAGTTAAATTGTTTGAGAGCTTGTGTCCAATATGCAGGGGGATGGTAAAAAAAAAAAAAAAACACTTTTCCTTAACCGACTCAGTTGTCTATTATAATAAGTCATCAGCAAAATCAGGTAAAAAGCTGTGAATCCCAATACCTTAAACTTCCTGTCATCTTCTTACATTAACTTTGTCACAATCTTAAAGCTCCATTACATAACTTGCATTTAGCACTGTTTTGTGTTTGTACCACCTGCTCTTTGGAACTTTCCATAGGCGTTCAATTTTTTCTTGAAAGAACACCTTTTTTTCTTACATTCTAAACAGGTGTTATCTGTCTTTGTTTTATTTTCTAAACTATTCTACTATTCCTACTATACTGATATTTACTTTTCTTTACTGGATGTTGTGTTAGATTGTATTGTAACAACACCTGTTTAGTGTTGTTTCAGGTTTACTTTTCCTGTGTTTTCCTTGTGCTTTTATTGTGCATCTGAGTTACCTTTTATTAAACTTTGTTATTTTGTTCATAAGAGCAACGTAAAATGGTATTCTCTTTTAAAGGCAAAAAAATAGAATCAAGATGTATTATTTCATTCGATCAAATATTCATTTATTAATAAGACGGTCATTATACTTTCTGTATGTACATATGGGCACTGCAGTACTGGATTGTGAGAGACGTGTTGCCTATTTAATATTGTATGTCAGAGGTCCAAGGTTACCGTCAACTTGACAACTTGAGTGTTAGGGTGTTTAAGATTTCAGGGCTATTCCAACTGACAGTTTAAAATTGTGGAAGGAACAAGTTATGCTCTGTTGTTTTGGCTGTTAACTTTGGAAGTATTTGGTGATTGCTAATATAGAGAAACCGTATATATATCGTATACATGAAAAAAAATGTGGTTTTGAAAATAGGAGATATATAAAACAAAAGTAGCATCTTGTTCTGAAAATTAAATCCTTATGTATCTGTAGATATTACCTGAAATCACTTTAGTGTGTTACTTACCATGCAATATTTGGTTTTCCTATAAATTTAATGTAAATATTCTCAAGTTTCAAAGTGGTCAAACAAAATACAGTGGTGTGGTTTGCATGAATAATGTGCACATCTTGCATTAAAACATATTCATTAAATATATTGGCAGATTAATTTTGTGCAAAATTATTATTTTTTAAAACATTATTAGTTATTATTTTGGTATTATTATTTTGTATTACAGTGTGATTATTACAGTGTGATTACTGATTTATTTATACAGTCTTTATTTTTGTTTGATTTACTTGACTAATAATATAACTGTACCAGGAAATGAATGTATTTTTTGTTTATTTTCTTTGTGCCATCATATCTTAATTTAAACTGAATACAATTGTCTGTTTACTGTACCTTATGCAACCAACAAAACAAAGGTATTTTTGCAGATTGGGTACTACCATACTAATCCAATATTACTTATATTCTTTTTACTTATATTCTTAAAATCAATGATACTGAAGTCCTGTTGAATTCTTTTAATTTTCCATTGTTGAGTGGTGCAGTCTAATTATGATCATGTTTAGATAAGCAGTTATGCAAATAATGTTTTAAGTATTGGCAATGCATATTCATTTCTAAATTTAATGTAATTCAGTGTTATATGTTGTATATGTTCCGCCTTCTTAATTTATTTTAATAGCATGTTTTTGCACTGATCATTTGTTTGAATTTAAATCACCCCTTAACTTATGCTTTCAGGTTTCTGTAGTGTGTATTGTGCTGCATCACAGTACATCAGTATTTTGTAAGCCAATTAATATTTTTTAGTATTTTGAATGTATGTCTTATGTCCTTTTTTTTTAGATATAAAATCTGAAATTAATCATCATTGGTCAGTAATTATTATCAATATTTTAAATATTTGTAAAAGATCTACATTAAGTCTGTAAGTTGATTTGCATTCAAATCAATAATATATGGATATTGTTTGCATATATTTAGTTTTCTTTAAATAATATTTTAAATGTCATTTGAATTCAGTCTGAAATGAAAGTAACAAGGTTCTTTGTGTGTAAAGACACAGCATTAGGTCTGATGTCTAATAACATGTTAGACAACAATTTCACATGTGATGATTTCATGGCTCTGACATTGTAAAATGTTACCCCATTAAATAAATGCACAAAACAGTTTCAGTGAATGGAAAAGGCTTTAATTTGAACTGTGATGATTTCATGGCTGTATTATTGTAAAAATGTTACCTTGTTAAATAATGGCAGAAAACAGAAGATATATATAGAATAATATATATATAATATATATAATTCTTAGGTTTTCTTTTGTTTAGTGTAAGAAGCAATGGACACAAGACATTAAGTAATTCTGGACAGAATGCCAGTCCATACCAGAGCATATTATTACTCCAAACACATTTGCAGTTATCTATTAAGCTAACATCCATGTCTTGGGACTATTTGAAGAAATTGGAGTCCTGGGACGAATTCCACTTTATCAGTTCTCCTACAGGGAATCTTGAACAGAAATGGAACGAGTTTGTAAGTGTAAATAGTTATCTCTTCGTTCCTCACCCCCAATATGCCACCATTACAATGTGTCAGAAATATAAATATAATTCCTATCTGCTATATCACATGTGTGATTTTTACAACCTGTGCATTTTAACTTGATGACCACATCATTTGTTGTCTGTCTATTAATAAAAACTAAATTGTTTCCAATAACCTTCTTACTAGAGAATAGCTTTTTTTTTTTATTAATTTTTATTGTAATCATTCCATACAAATAGATCAATTTATAACCAAACAAAATTGAAGACAAATCAAACCCCACCCCTGAGAAGGAGTAGAGAATAGCTTTTTAAGCTGTTTTTGCTTTAGTGTGTTTATTCAAAAATATACTGTGCCATTCAAAATCATGTATATATTTCTATTTTCCTTTCAAGTGTATTTCAGGTACTCTTTTTTCTATTTCCCTTACTTCTTGGAAAAAGCTGTTCCATCCTTTTATCAAAGCTGCTTAATCCCATTCTAGATCACTGGAGTGTCAGAGCCATTCCTAGTAGCATCAGGTTCTATGCAGGAATGTAATTCATCTCAAAGCACACTCCACACTCAAACACGCACTCATTCGGGGCAAAGTGTTTGTAAATCTTACCTTTATATCAAAAGTTAATGTGAAGACGATGACTCAAAATTTGCGATCAATTTAAAAGATCTCTTAGTGTTTAGATGTTCTTGTAAAGTGTACTTCTACACGCTGAACTTTTTTATAAAGATTCATGATTATATTTCATGTTATAGTTTTAAGTCAACTGTTAAAAGCTTGTAGTAGCAACAGGTGCAACAGATGAATGTGTAATATGCATATGAAAAAAGATCAAGTGAAAGAAAGAATCTGTCAATGTAATGAATATCAACAGATGTGTATCCCTGTAGATTAAAAGCAGGAACATACCTGTAGTACTCTATATACTTTAATATGAATCCAGGGGTACAATGTTGGTACATTGGGTTTTGGTATATCTATCTATCTATCTATCTATCTATCTATCTATCTATCTATCTATCTATCTATCTATCTATCTATCTGTCTGTCTGTCTGTCTGTCTGTCTGTCTGTCTGTCTGTCTGTCTGTCTGTCTGTCTGTCTGTCTGTCTGTCTGTCATTGTTAAAACGTTTCTGTTGTATTTCTTAAATCTTTAAAAAAAAATTAACCTTTTTCTGTTAAATTGAGATGCCCACAGTAGAGCCGTAACATCTGAACCTTACTGCCTGCCTTCTTTTTTGCCTGCTGTGTTAACATGTGTTGCCTTTGGGGTAATCAGTGGAAAAAAAAATATATTACGTCCTTTTACAATTACCAGCTTTTGGAATATTAAAATGTCTCGCTGCATCGCCAGGGTTATTTTGATTGGTATTTTAACCTTTGACTACCCTATAAAGCAGGCGGCTCTCTGAGCCAATATTAGAGGGCTGAAATTTAATTCCGAAATGATTCCAGATAATAAGGGAGATGGATAATGTATGCATGAAGGATATTATGTTTGGGCTAAATGCAGTTGGGGCCAGGGCTTTGGAGTTGAATAATCACAGCGAGTGAGTTATAATCTGTGGGATAGAAATACCTTACTGTCAGAGTCAGGAGAAGAACTCTTAAATCAAGCCAGAATAAAAAGGGGAAGGAGGGAATTGAGAGCATAGAGGGCCAAAGGCGCCAAGTGATATTCTTTAACGAACTTTCATTAGTTACTCATGTCCTTTTGTTCTCCAGTCTACCTTGTCCTGCTTTTCCAGTTTTCAGAAAAAAAGACTGGTTACATGCAATGTGTCTTGAAAGATTCATACAAATTATGTTGTTGATGTTGTTCTTATTTTTTAAAAATTTAACCTTAAAACAGGTAATATGGCACAAGTATCTCTAAATAACAAATTCCTACACTATTTAATATTTAGGTGTTTTTCTATATGGAAAAAAGGAAGTCACAGCATATGTCTCTTATTGCACATACATTGTCATTACTCATTTGAAGCAGACTTTTTCCTGCATATATATATGGTTGTGCTTAAGAGCATTTACCTAATATAAACTAATCTAATCTTGCTTAGGTTTGTAGAGGATCAGGGCCTATTTTGGCAGTATTGGACTCAAGACTAGGATGAGCCCTGTATGTTAATCACAGGGCCTACTCACACACACCCAGACTCACACTAAGCTAATTTAGAATTGCTAGTTATCTTAACATAAATATCTTTGGAATTAAACAGCCAGTGTTCATTTGACATGATTCCATTATAAGATTATAAAACAGTATCAGATATACAACTCCTCAGTTCAATAAATCAGAATGGTCTTAATAAAAATATAAATGGTGCATCACCAAAAGATACCACAGTGTTTAAATGATAACAGGAAATGTCAAATGGGTTTTTCAAATATAACATAATTACAATGTAATCCAAAAAGTAGGGTACATGGGAACAGTATGGGATAAACTTTTAGCACATGTACAGACAGTGGTCCAAAATGATATTTTTGTTAAGGTAATCAATAAATGCATCAAACATTTCTCTCTATTATAAAAAAAAATCCTGCAGAGAAACAGTAGGGCATCGAGACATGATCTTCACGTTAAGATCACGGAAGACACTTAAAAGACCCGCGAGACTAAAGAGATTGGCCATGGAGCGTCTCGCGGGGACCTTAAACATGAAACTTTGTGTCAAGAGATTGACCCAGGACTGTCTCGCGATGACGTAGAACATGAGATTCTTGCAAGACACGCCCTACTTACAACCAAATAAGACCATGGTCATCAAAACCATGTTTTGGCTTTGGTCACACACAAATGCAGGGCTTTGAGCGCATATAAAGCGTATAAGGACAATATGTTATAGATGAAACGTAGACGACTAAATGAAGAAGAAAGCAGCGCGGAGAAAAGAGACTCAAAAGCATTGGAGAGACAAAAAAGAAAAAGAATAATCTAGGTGCAAATTCAGAAAATAAGGAAAGTAATTATCAGCCCGGAACAAGTGGAATTGAAAAAAAGCACGTCCAATCCGGACGTTGGCACTATACATATGCAGAGCAGGTTAGAGATTATGAAAGCAATGGAATTCGAAAGGCTCAAAAAAAAAAAAAATGTTGGCGCGATACACATGTGGAGACGTTAAAGAATATGAAAGTAGGAAAATTAGAAAGTATAAAAAAAAGAAAGTAAAGATTGCAGTAGCGCAAACAAACAGAAATTATTACTCGAAAAAGGTAAAATAATCACCACGGACCAGGTGTCATTGAAACAAAAGCAGTATAAAGTGAGGTCTGAAATTAAAGACAGAGTAGAAAACAAAGTAAAACGTCATAAAGAGGTTAAAAAAAGGGGGCCAAACACATGCAGAGCAAGTTAGAGATAATGACTACTGGAATACAAAAGCCTCAAAAAAAACGTAGGCGCGAAACACATACAGAGCAAGATGTAGAATATGAAAGCAGAAAAAAACGACAGTGTCAAAACAAAGAAAGTAAACATTGCATTAGTGCAAAGAAAGAAATTATTACTCGGAGAAATAGCTAAAAGGCGAATAGAGATCGAATATATGGACACAGGTGATATGTCAGAAGTATGTAAATATTGTAAGGCTTTGAAGTTTAAGTCAAGAGAATTTCAAAAACGTGTTTTACCTCACATGCATTTATTGGTTTCTTTGCAAAAAAAAAATTATTAACTGCTGATGATGTGGATCGTTTTGTCTGTGCTGAAATTCCAAACAGAGAAACCTATCCTGAATTATGGTACAAAGTCATTAAACACATCTCACGGACCTCATTAAAAAGATTCAGCACATTGGGACTCGAAAGATTCCAAATATTGTTTTTACAGAAGTTCAGAAATAAAAGTGAAACGAATGAAATAGCAACAATTCAAAGAAAAAAAAAATCTTAAAAGTGTATATCCAGAAAAACAAAAATGGCGGTTGGCAAGCGAAGTGAGCAGGGGTAGAAGCCCCCTAGTATATTTAAAATAAATCTATATTGACTGTCTTCTGCAAGAAATTCTGTGTTTAAGAGATTGGAAAAGTAGGATAATAAAAAAAGCCAAAGCCAGTTACAGTATTAGATGAACTGTTTTATTTTTGTTAGTATTTATAACAGTTATCAGTTCCTTAGAAAGACTGGCATCCATGCCAGGACTAATCTTTGTCTAATACCCAGAGGTGCCAGGATGGGCTACGGATACTAGAATTCATATAATAAAAATGGTTGGTTTAGTAAAGATTTTGATGTTTGTTATTGATTCTCACAATTTATTTTTCTAAAGATTTAAGGTCAGTCTTGAAACAGACAATATTATAAATCTTTCACTTGCATCATGGACTAAATACTCACTGTGTTATGAAAGATAAGCTATTTTAAATTATTGATGAATTCTCCTAAGAAAACCAGTCATGAGTAATGATAATATTATTTTCCTTTTTTAGAAATTACCTTTATATCATGCTTCATTATTTTGTTCAAATAATATATCCTCTATCTCTTGACAGCAGTCACATTCTAATAAATTACTTTCTATTTTAAAGTCTTAATAATCCTTGATTTTCACACAAGTCATACTATATAGCCTGTTGTTCCTGTAAGAGCCCATTTTGAAGTTTAGTTAGACATCTTGCCTTACACACATCATGTGGAGAGATAACATTTTTATCTGAAAAATCACCTACATCTTTAACAGGTAAAGATGCAGAAATTTTTCAAGAACAAAAGTTCAATCCAAAGACTGTTGATGAAATAACTATTTCTTGATTAGGGTAACATGATATCAGAAATTAATAAATCTGATGATGTATTTCTCTTATACATTTTTCACGTCATAGAAAAAGGTGCATCTTTATCTTTTGGAATGCACTTTTGTTTTGTTCATTGCCTTTGATATAATATTTGATCCTTATTATAATTTAAAATATGTGAATTCTGAGTATTTGTTTTTAATGTAAATTTTAGTATGAGAGTCTGGATGAACTAAACAGCTCACATTGCACTTCATTTCTTTTTGAAGTCTGGAGTGTGTTTGGGTGTTTGTGTGTGTGTGTGTGTGTATATATATATATATATATATATATATATATATATATATATATATATATATATATATATAATGTATGCATGTATAGAAATACTAGTCATGGCTTCTCCCACTTAAATTTCTGCAGTCATATCTCTATGTATCTCTCAGTTTGCCCATTCTGTTCCTCCCTCTCTCTCTTCTTTTGTTCTCCCCTTGCCTATTTATCACTGTGTGAAGGTTGAAAGAGATATTATTAATCCTGGCGAATGAAGGCAGGGTTAGTGGTATGGATCGCATTGTGAGAGGTGTAATGATAGGAGGCCTCGCTTGGCCGGTGGCCTGCGCCGCCTTGATGAATGGGGAGCAGGGCGAAGTGACTGGCGCTAGCTGGCAGGCTGCTGGGGCGTGCATTCCCCTACCTGATGCCGTTCTCAGATCTTCTCACTGTAGGTGATTTGGTCTTAAAACCAAGGGGAAAGCGAGCATTAGAAGACCTTTAAACCCCCCTGAGAATAGTGTTTGTTGAGATTGTTGATTTTTTTCAAATTTACTACATGTAGCTCTCTTTTTTCCTCTTTAAGTTTATAATATTTATAGAATGCACTAATTTCTTTATTCCAAAACTTTTAAACTTATCAAAAAAGGAAGGAGAAGGAAATTAAGTTGTGTTACCATATAATTAATCAAAAAAATCTGAAGTAATTTTTATCTAAAATAAATGTAAGTATAGTGTATATTCTTTTGCCTGTCACTATATGTCTTATAGATAACTTTCTATCAGTAACTTTAATCTAGATTTTAAGTATGGGATGAATGGTATATTTTTGTTTGTTCTTTTATATTTATTCAACTTTCCAGCCTTGTCAGCCTTTTCACTTGTTTTTATTCATGTCACATTTTCACCTTTCTTTCTGTGATCGTAGTTATTTTACCCTGGATAGTGTATTTGTTGAAAAAAAACTTATAAAAGAATGATTCTCAGCAAAAATGCTTTATAACAAGAAAAAAAAAAATACACTTTCTTCACAACCTTGCTTAATTTTCAATGTAACATTAATGAATTATGAGTTACTTCCATAATGCAAGAATACTGAGTTTTCTTATCAGCTCATCACCACAATCACGATACACTATATACTATATGATAAAAATTTTATGTGGCACGTGGTACTGTTGTCTTATGCTTTTAACTTTACCCACTTAAAAATCTCTGCAGACAAATACTATACTGAAGAATAAGGGGACAAATATGGTTTTACTATTTTGGGTAAACGTTGGAATGATTTTACATTAAACTTTGCATATATCTTTTTTAACATTCAGTAGAATCCAAGTCACCTTGATAATATATGTGTCAGCTTTTGGAATGAATATCTTTAAGAGAACTTGCACATAATTTATACTGTATCCTTTTAATTTAATGCAGTCAAAGGACCTGGTATTATATCAGAGAACATGGTCTGTTACTTATGAAATAGATGCACCATATAAAAACAATTTAGATAACATTACACACTAAACAAACTGCATTGTATACATATTGACATGCATTTAAATATAAATTATACAAAAATAAAAAGGCATAGCTGTTTGTTCCTCAAAGTTGCATACCTCTCATGTAAGCACTTTAAAAGTAATAATAAAATACACGATTCCTTCATTTTAATTATATTCTTTTTATGTACTGATTTTCTTTTTCTTAAGTTTTTATAAACAGTAAAGATGTGCACAGGAACTGTATCTTATGATTATAAAGTTATATTTCAGAGTAGCTCTAGTGATAAGACATTTATTTGCAATGACATTTTTTATTGTGCCATTAATCAGTCATTCAATCTATTTATCTGCCTATGTGTGGAATCCATCTTGGCTTAAAGCACCTTGTTGAAGTTCATACTGACACAATACTCTTTTCACCAACCAGTTTTCTTGTGAACATTACAAATCTGATCAGATTGCTGAGCCTGTAACAGTAAATCACCAATATTAGCAGCAATGAAGACTGTAATTGTGTGAGTCATGTCTAAATTTTTTTCTTTCAAAAAGTGTAATTTTCATGTGATTTAAAGGCCTGTCTGTTTTATTGGTATTTTGTTGTGCTGCACCAACCATGAATGAAATGTGCCATGCTGCCAAGTCCCTAAGAGGTGAATTTTAAGCGTTTTATAGGAAAGCAATTGTTATTTTTGTTGTTTATTTGTGACAAGCTAAGACAAAATATACATTTTTACTTAGAAGTGCATCATGCATAAAAAATAACACATTTAAGTATTGTGATTTTTACAATTGGTTTCCTCCCACATTTCAAAAGACAAGCTTTTCACAGCTCAAAAATGAACTTATGTGGCTATGCATCTGACTGTGCACTGCAGTTGACTTCCATCTTGTTTATCATATTAAATATTATAATTGTTTCATAATTATTGTGCTATATTTATGATTATAATGTAAAAATATATTTATTTGCATATGTAATGATTTCTAATTAATTTATTGACTATCATCCTGCAAAAACACTGATTTACAAGTAATAATTTAATTTGAATAGTAAAATTTGACTATATTTACTAGTATTGTAAGGTTTATTTGACTTTGTTGTACTGACTTTGAAATTTTGAATTATGAGTACATTGTCATTAATTTTTTCTGGATACCTGGACAAACTTGATTTATTAAACAAATGGCATCAGAAAAACTTGTTCTATCATTTATATCAACAGCAATACGCCTACATAATTCCTCACTGTGACTGCCAAGTCAGAAGTTTTCTTTCTTTTGAAGTTTTCTTGCTTTATAGTAATTTCAGTATGTGTTCAGTTCAGAGTGTGTGTGTATTTATTTACTTACTTATTTATCTACCTGTTAATGTATTTATTTATTTAAAGAGCTTCTGTAAAAAGCCAAATTTCCCTCTGGGAACAAATACATTATCTATCTATCTATCTATCTATCTATCTATCTATCTATCTATCTATCTATCTATCTATCTATCTATCTATCTATCTATCTATCTATCTATCTGTCTGTCTGTCTGTCTGTCTGTCTGTCTGTCTGTCTGTCTGTCTGTCTGTCTGTCTGTCTGTCTAGGAATTCCTAATTACAGTGTACTATTTTTCTACATAGTATAAGTATGTTGTACTACATGTACTTGTTATAATGTACTTGCTCTGTACCCAGAGATAACATCATGGGTAAATGCACAAGAGATTGTGGAAGAATGCATATGCCCTCATTCCATTTCAATAACAACTGAATTATCAAACTTATGTAAAAAGGGTACGGATTCATATGAAGTATGCACACATATTTAAAGATGTCTAGACTTAAGTTTATTCTCTACTTTTTATTCAATCAGATTGGATGTTTCATTTGTATCTGATCAAATTTATAGAAGAGTATATTTAACAATTGCAAAAATTATTGCACGTTCTGTTTTTACCAATAGTAAAATATCAATCATTTGGAGAATAGTGTGTTAGAAATTGTGTTTAAAATTAAATGCCAGTGGTGTTATTTACACTGATATTAGGTGCTTATATTCAAAAGATTTCTAAAATCTGCTCTTTACAATCTAGAAGTCATGTAAAATTTATGTGGTGTTTTAATGTGCTAGGTATAGAAAAACTGTTTCATTCATTTATTCATGTTTCTGTACCAGGCATAATTGGCTTTTGTGATACTACACTGTTAGTTTCTTCAATCTGTTCTGTTGACAGTATACTGACCATACTAAAAATGATACAACAGTTAATTAAAACGCTAATGTAAGTATTATAACTAAAACCAGAAAGGGTGACTGTTTGTGGACTGTTTAACTACACTTTTTAAATCCCTGAATTGCGTTCTAGTTAGATTTAGGACCCAATTTAAAGTTTTACTTTTGGAATGTAAAGTTGTGAATGGCTGTGGTGGGTTGGCACCCTGCCTGGGATTGGTTCCTGCCTTGTGCCCTGTGTTGGCTGGGATTGGCTCCAGCAGACCCCCGTGACCCTGTGTTCGGATTCAGCGGGTTGGAAAATGGATGGATGGATGGATGGATGAAGTTGTGAATGGCCCCATCTTATGTTGATTGATGCTTATACTCCAAAAGATTCACTGAGTTCACAAGATCTACTGTAGGAGACAGAGTCTTTAGCTGGTAGGTCATTCGAACGTCTACAATGATCTAACAACTGTATAACAAATTCCCCTTCAATCTTTGATTTAAATAAAGATAAAAGTCCTATTTTTAAACATTGTACTACTGATTGTTACTGTATAATGTTGAGATTGCATTTTTAATATTTTTTTTAATAATTACTTCATTTAATTTATTTTTATTTGTGCAAAGTCTTCCAAAACTCTTCTCTGTGTCTGGTGGTACTACTTGGCAGTGCTATGGCTTAAATCAAAATAGCCCACTTGACTTTTGAACAACTGGGATTTATGTACATTACCACTATTATGATTGCAAAGCAACATTTTATAAAAACATCTATAGATACAGTATAAATGTGTTTTGTGTGTTTTTCTGTGTTCAATGGTGTAATAGTTAGTGCTACTTGCTCACTGATCCACAATCCCAGCTAAGGCCCTGTTTGTGTTGCATTTGTATATTGTTCCTCTGTCGACATGAGCTCTTCCCTATGTATTCAGACTTTTTGCACATTCAAAAATATTTAGCTAGCAGGTATTGGTGATTCTAAACTGGCTCTTGATGAGTGAATATTAGTGGGCTTGTGCCAAAATGCTTCCAGGATTTGTTCTAGAACTTACAGTTCTGAACTAGGATAAATGATTTAATAATGGATAGCTAGATATAAGGTGTTTTTCTGCTGAGTATGGTGTTCTATACTTCATTGTGTTGTCTTTGTGTTTGTGTGTTTTCAGTGAAGTTATATTTCAAATATAGTGTAACTGTATTATATTTTCAAATGTGTATAGCACTTAATATAAATTTAACAGGATTAAGCAAGTTTAATAATGATGTACAAGATAAGAACAAGCTGTTTATAGGACTCAAGTCCTTTGCAGAGCATACTGATGCTCCCTTACATGGAGCCAGCTTAGTGTCTCAGATCAACCTTATGGCATGTCTTTGAATTCAAAAGAAAAAATGGATACCTAGAAGAACACTCCTGCAAGCACAGAGAAAATACACCAGTCAAGACTTGAACCAGTTTAATTCAAATTAGCCCATTGCGTTTTTTCTGAAAAACATGAAATAATGCAGCATGATTAGCATAGATATAATATCAGTAAATATTATTATCTGATGGAAAATGCAATTCAGATAAACTTATTAGAGCTCATGGTCATGTTTCATTCAATCAAAAGCACCCTGGGGGATGAACATGTGTTTAAAATAAGCATGGATACAGGAAATCACACAGAATACAAAGAAACTGTTTGACTAACAAATATCTAAAGAAACATACAGTAGAGAGGTGAGCTCTGATTTTTGGTTAACAGAAATCTAGTCACTTTAAATGGCTAGATATTATAATGTAAGGGTAAATATAACTGTAGACAAACGTGCTCATAATGATGTTTTCACATATTTGAACACTTTTACTTGTACAGTATATCTTTTATAGTAGGTATCAGTGCACCAAGCTCTTGAACAGGTTTTATTGATATGTTCATTGATGTTTTCTTGGGCTGCTATATATTAGGATGCTGTCAAGAGTCTGAAAATGTAGCATGCATATAAAAATAACCAGCAGCATTTTCATGATTCAGTAAATGTGAAATTAACAGTCATAGTAGTGCTGGTCATATTTTCTACTTTGATTTCAGGCTGTAATGTTTAACAGAAATAAAAATCGTCTCCAAAAATAGTTAACATTTTCATTTTTTATGGACTCAGACAATTATTATAAGTTATTCCTTGGAAACCAGACTACACCAGCCAATTAATTTTATTTTATCAAAATTTTCAAGCTCAATCAGGAGTCCTTTCCTTGTTTTAATGCTTATGCCACACCTGATCTGCAAATGGTACTCTAGCATGATAATTGTAGCTACATGCAAAGACATTTTTATTTTGTTTTGTTGCTTGCAGAGGCATATACTTTAATTATTACTGGCTGATTTTATACTGCAAATTAAACTGCACTTTTTGAGCATTATACTGGGTATTATGGTGTATATACAGTATATCTATAGTCAGAAAGTGTTATTAGTGTAATTATTTTTACAAAGATGTAAGATCACTGTTATGTTTCTTTATACCAGGTTTATTTTTGTTACAATAAAAGTACATATTCAAAATTTTATAAACAGTTTTTTTTAGCAAATAGGTTATTACTTAAGTGTGTTACAGTTCATACAATGATTACCTATAGAAACTAGGTTAGAATCCCAGCCCAAATAAAGCAATAAGGACATCATGGCAGCAAAGTGTCTAGTGCTGCTTCCTCACAGATCCAACTTCCTGGGTTTGAATCCCACGCCTAGCTGCTCTCTGTGTAAACCTTGCACATTTCAGATTACGTAGGGTTTTCACTGATACTTTTGATTTTCTCCAACATTCCAAAGACACATACTCTAAGTTAATTGACAGGTTTATGTTGGGCAGTTTTAAATTAGTTTGGATTAATGTGTGCTCTTGACCAAATTTGTTTCCTGTCTGGCACCTTATTCTGCTGACATAAGCCTTGCTCTTTACTACTTTAAAAAAATAAAAATTAAGTCCATTATTAGAGTGATACATTCAAGCTTAACTGTTGAAGAGTATAAAATCCACAGTGGAACAAAATGTTCTGTTAAAGGAGTTAATTAACTTGGAACCACTAAAATCTTGCTTAATTTTTATGGAACCGTAAATAAAAAATAAAATCTTATATCAAAATTATAGACTAGTTAGTTTCAGTTCATGCATTGAAGAAAAAAAAAATCAGAAAACAAAATTTGCATTGTGTTAAATTATCTTTATTATCCAGGGAGTAGAATCTCAGGTGAAGAGGAAATATTATACTAAAGTCAGTCCTTTGCTTGCCTGCTACTTTTAAGATAGTATTGCTACCTAGGTAATAAAGGTGGGAAGACATTCTGAAAAGTACTGTGTAGGTCAAAGTTGAAACCTGAAAAGATGAAAGGAAATGCCGAATGACAAAGGAATCAATGCAAAAATCACTGCAATATGAACAATAACTCCATAACAGAAAGACTTCTTGTTTCAGACAAAATGAAAAATGAACTGTAATACTGGAGAAACAATATTAATTATTCCACCTATCTTTAATTTAAATAATTTCCCATATGAGCCTCTTCTGACTTGGGAGAGTAAATTCCACCCTTCTGCCCAGCTACTTTCAATTTGTGCTTAATCCATTTCATGGTCATGAATGTGCCGAACCTATCACAGCTTCATTGGCACAAGGCATAAACCATCCCTGGGCAGGGTGCCAGTCCATTTCATTCTCACACCCACACTTACTCTTATGTGGCCAATTTAAAATTGCCTATTTAACATACATACATTGTTGGGATGAGTAAGGAAAGATAGCACATACAAAAACCCAACCTGAATAACTTCTTTCATTGTAGAGATATTACACTTATAAATTTCAACTATACATTGAAACCAGTTAGACGCCTTCTTGGGAGTACATAACATGAATTTGGGCAAATAATCAAAGAATATTCTTGAGTCTGTGTTGTCTCTGCTGTATAAATGGCAGAGGGATGTATGTGAGTTCAGTATTTGACCTTAGGTATTTATGTGTGTGAAAATGAGAGGTGACTGCAATAGAATTCAGTATTAGAGTCTAATAGATACTACCTAAAATACAGAATATGATCTCTATATTTGAAATGAATGGCGTCTACTAAAATTACTTTAAGGAGGCCAGCTGAGGAAAACAAGCAAGATGACAGAAAAAGTAGGATGCAAGTATCTGTATTTTCACTACCCTAGTGGTCACATGATTTTACAATGTAGTTCCCACTTTGTGTCTAAAGTAATTAGCTCATATGATGTAGAAGCAGAAAATCAGAAAAAATAAATCATGGATGGATAGATGGATTTACTGTATGTATACTAGTGTTAGCCAGAATGTAAATTGTATGTATCCTTGAAGCTTAAAAAGATTTCAGAAAACCAACAAATGAATGTATTTTAGTAGAAAGTCACAGATTAAAAGCAGAGTCTGACAAAAGCAAAATATTCAGTACTGTTTCAGATGGTGAAGTCGATCACTGTGTATATGGTAGGTTCTACTCAATAAATGCTGCCTCAATCACTGAGCAATCAGGCAAAAAGAAAATCAATTAGACATTTTATTATGAAACCAATAGAATTGCAATATTTCAATAAAAGCATAAAGCTTATATTTGAGTTCAAACAACTTTGTGGCAATTGTAACAAACCATTGAAATTATTGGGTAAACATTTGACAAATAACTTTATATAGAGGCAAAATAATAATTGTGCTCTTAATATGCAAGTTAAGGTCAAACCAATATCTGTTAATCAGCATTGTCAGTACTGTCACGCCTAGTGGTATGGTAATAGCTATGATATGGGCTGCCATTCATCACCAGCGAGTAGGAATTTTTCTTGGATTGGGAAATAAATTAGAAAAAAGTACATTAAAATTTAAGAAGATGTCATAGTAAAGTATAATGTATATATAGAATAGGTTCATGTCGTGTGTGCTCCGTGTCTATGTGGGTTTCCCCCGGGTGCTTCAGTTTTCTCCCATAGTCCAAAGACATGCAGGTTAGGTGAATTTGCACGGTTAGATTAGCTCTAGTGTGTGAGTCTAAAGTAAAGCAATGGACTGGTTCTCTGGGTATTGGTCCTGACCTGAATGAGCAGATTTGGATGGATGTATATAGCACTGTATATTTTTTGTTTCATTTTATTAAATATATTTATACTGTGTATAGGGTTTCATTTAATTTACTTAGATATTCAACTGAAATTCAAAAGCTGCTACAATGTGTAAAATGTTGATAAAAATATATCCAGTAAGACTTAGCTATAATTATTACTGTTAATAACTGATTAGCAGATTTTGTTTTTGGAAGGTGGTCAGTATATAAGAAATCAACATATTTTAAGTTTTGTTTTTTGTTTACAGCACCTGTAATAAAGGTCTATTTAACCTTTTAAAATTTTCCTTTCTTGTTGATGTTAAGGCTGAAATGAAGACAAACTGTATGACCTTTCTTCATATTTCTTAAGATCTTAAAATAAATTTCATTAAGGGTGCATGAATGTATGATTTTTCACTGTACATCTACCCTCTTCCAAGTTGTCCCTTTCAACAATTGAACATTTTTGAGTACAAAAAAAATACTATTTATAATTCAGTGACATTAAAACTTTTGAAAGGAAGGAAATAAGCAGTTCTCTGTAAATAGATCAGATATAAATCATATATAGAAATTGTACAATTGTTTGTATTTTTATTATAAAGAAATTGTGCAATTATTTGTATTTTAATCTAATTTTTGTTACTTTCCTGTTATGGACTCTCATGCAGGGTTGCTGTCTTCCTTCTGCCAAATTATAGTAAGTTCTAGGTGACAAGATACCTACATAAATCTAGGCTGGCAATGGATATACTAATATATTTTCATCACTGATGTTATTGCAGAATGATACTGAATGATATTGCAGATCTTTTTATTATTAAACATATTATAATTTGAGTAGTTTTGGTCCTCTGTATTTTATATAGAGGTGTTCTGTTTACTGTATTGATACAAAAAATAAAATCTGCATTTCCAAGTTTAGGGGTTAGGTATGCATACAGTTATGTGCTAGAGGATTAACTTATATATTGTCTGAATGTAAATGCACCGTACAAGCTAGTATAAATTATGCCGCAGCACCTGCACAGCTCATACTTTATTTGTGCAGCATTAGCATTTCTTGATAAATCAAGACACTTTATCTTCTTTAGGACAGAGTAAAGAAGGATTTAGCATCTTTATTATTTTCATTATTATCAAATATGTTGCATTATAATATTATCACAGTGAAAAAGATGTTTTCCTTGTGTAGCCTAGTAATGAAAATGCTTTCTCTTATGTTTTGGTTGAATCTCTAATACTAAAATATACTTTAGTGAGAATATCTTACTTTTTAGAAATTTTTTTAAAAATATGCTCATTTTAAAATTTATTTTAGTTTATTGGAATATCCTGAAAAATACACTGATTTCTGTATACTGAAAAAAGTGTCATATTTTAATTCTAAACACTAACGGTGGATCAAGTCTACTGTTTATTTTTTTTTGTTTATTTCTAAATGTCAAAAAAGTTATTTTTGTGTCTGTATAGTTAACTTCCAAAAGTAAGTCTGAAATTCACAAGAGTCTTTTAAAAGGGAAAAACATAAAGCTACTTTAATGGATGCGATGGATTTACTGAAAGCATTAGGACTGTTTCTTTTTAAAAATTTCCATGGGAGGCAGAGAATGCATTATAAAAGAAACTCTAAATAATACCAGCATTGATCTTTTTAAGGATGTGCTTGTTTTTTGCTTTGGCATTTCAGTCATCTTTTTTGACAAGGCAAAGATCTATATATATAATTCACTCTATATATATAATTCACTAAGCAGCCGCCAGCGCAAGCAAGACACCCATGAAGCACGCAGGACGGAGCCACGCCCACCAACTCTAAGACCATTGGATACAACAACAACTCGCAGAGCCATGCCCACCAACTCGGACGCAGCAACTCACAAAACACGGCGTCATTCGCGTTTGTCTCTGCTACACTCCACATGCACCTCACAGCCACGTTGACTTTTCATTATTCCTTTCGGTTACGACGCATGACCGCATCCTCCATCGCAAACTGTTTTACATGCTGCATACAGCGATTCGCTTCCGCGACAAATATGCTTCTTCTTAGATGGTCCTGCAGGAACACGGAAAACGTTTGTCCACATGCACCTCAGAGCCACGTTGACTTTTCATTATTCCTTTCGGTTACAACGCATGACCGTGTCCTCCATCGCAAACTGTTTTACATGCTGCATACAGCAATTCGATTCCATGTGTAGCAGTAGAGGCCCCTATCGACCTCTTGAACCCTCAGGTACCACTCCACACACCAGGTAAAAGTACAGTTATTATTTATTTTATAATAATTACGTGCACAAAGCACCCTGCACTCCACACTACTTATACAATACAATAATCAATAAATAACCACCAATTCTCCTCTCCCAGACTTGTTGCCACCCTTCCACCCAGCTCAGCTCACTTGTCTGGGGTTTCCCAGAGTCCTTTATAGTCCCTGACCCGGAAGTGGTTCCAGCCCTGCAATCCATGAGTCCTCATCACTTCCGGGTCAGATTAAAAGTCCTTTTCTTCAACCCGGAAGCACGTCGTTCCTTCCAGTCATGTGATCAGGACGCACTTCCGGGTTATAGGGTACGTAACACTCTGCAAGCCTCCCTACAACGGCTCCTTGTGGTCCCCATGGTATCCAGCAGGGTTGTTTATAAAAACTACAATGTCCATAAGGCCCTGCTGGAATTCGGGGAACTTCTATGCTGCTGGGAGGGATCCACCTGGCGGCCTGGAGGTGTGGGCCAGAATATTTGGCCGGCCATCACTCACACATGACAAACATGCTTCTTCTTAGGTGGTCCTGCAGGAACACGGAAAACTTTTGTCTACAAAATCTATATATATAATTCACTAAGCCGACAGAATAGGCAAGACAACCATGGGATACGCATGATATAGCCACGCCCGCCAACTCACAGAGACCCGTCCACCAACACTAAGACGATGGGATACATTGACAACTCATAGAGCCACACCCGCCGACAACACAGCCACGCCCACCAACTCTAAGACCATAGGATGAGAACACCTGCCCACCCGCCTGACTGTTACCAGCGTGTAAAACCATCGCAGCTTTTAACTCACAAACTGCAACAACTCACCAAACAAGGACACCGTTTCTCGAGGCATTCACACTGCCGGAAGATAACCATGGGATACGCAAAAAATAGCCATGTCAGTCAACTCACAGAGCCCAGCCCACCAACTCACGCCCACCAACTCGAGCACGTGTCCACAAACGACAGAGCACCGCCCAACAACTTGAACCGATACAGAGATATGACCACCAACTCTAAGAGCATGGGACGAGAACGTCTGAAACCTGACTGTTACCAGTGTAGAAGAAGAATGTTCTCCTCAGCACCATGTATTTTGTGTGTTTAGTAAATTAGAATCTTTATAATAACTATTTTGTAACTTGCCAGTGAGAGACGCTTTGGCTTATGAACTAACAAAAATATGTTATTCCAGGGTTCAGGAGAAATAGTGTCCAGATGAATAAAATGTAAGCTGTTTCTTGTTTTTCCCTTTCTCAGAGTGAATGTTTCAGGGACAAGGTCACAAGGCTGCAGAAAGTACATGTGGTTTATGCAAAGGCGTCTCTCCTGTGCTTAGCTTCCAAAACACAGATAATGCTTAGCTCAACAGACATATTGTTTAACTTTACTGTTTTGATAAGGATGTTCTTTCTGTCTTATTAATCATGAGATGCTGAAGTATAAAAAACCCCTCCTGGCTTTTGATCAGGGTTCAATTGAGCTTTGCGGCAATAAGATATACTTTTTTGAATCTCTACTTACTGCGACTCCAAATGAATAAATAAAGTGAATTGAGAAAATATTATCTGTCTGCTTTCCAGTGTGCCTTTTTCGTCCACACCAGCGTTTACCGCAATGTACTGGAGTGTAAAACCATCACAACTGCTAACTCACAAACTGCAACAATTCACCAAACACCGCATCAGACGCTTTCTATATCTAAGAAGATATATAGATATTCATTATTCCCCGGCACGCATCCACCCACGCTCTCAAGGCATTCACAGTGCCTGCTCATGTGCCTGGACGCAACAACTCATGACACACAAATTTTGCTTAATTTGACTCAACACGGGAAACCTCACCCGGCCTGGACACGGAGAGGATTGACAGATTGATAGCTCTTCCTCGATTCTCTGGGTGGTGGTGCATGGCCGTTCTTAGTTGGTGGAGCGATTTGTCTGGTTAATTCCGAAAACGAATGAGACTCCCTACTGCTAAATAGTTACGCGATCGCCAACCGGTCGGCATCCAACTTCTTAGAGGGTCAAATGGCTTTCAGCCACGTGAGATTGAGCATTAACAGGTCTGTGATGCCCTTGCATGTCCGGTACTGCACGCGCGCTACACTGAATGGATCAACGTGTGTCTACCCGGCGCCGACAGGCGTGGGTAAGCCGTTGAACCCCATTCGTGATGGAGACTGGGACTTGCAATTGTTCTCCACAAACGAGGAATTCCCAGTAAGTGCAGGTCATACGCTCGCACTGATTACGTCCTTGCCCTTTGTACACACCGCCCCCCCCATCCCAAACCCCGAACGAACTACTACCATGGTCGGGTGACTTGGTGGATTATATATAGAAAAGCAGCCGGAACCGCAAAGAACAATGAAAAGACAACGTGGCTTAGAGGTGCATGTGGATTGTAGCAGAGACAAAAGCGTTGGGGGCGGGCACATGAGCAGGCAGTGTGTACTGAACGATGATTGTATGTTGGTTCGTAGCGTACATTGTTGCAATGCTACTTTTTCTTGGTGGTTTATTAAATTACGGATTTTTCAAATGTTCATTTTTTTCCCTGTGCTTAAAAATCATTAAAAAAGCGACGTGATTATGCCGCGGATTGGCTAGTAGTTTTATAAAACAGCAAAATTACACTAATATTTTTTCATATATGACAACAGTTGAATTGAAATGATATAAAAAAAATGACTAATCCCTTATATTTGTTGAATGTTTGAAGGTAGAATATTTGAATGTTATAATTAATGTGAAATATAGCACAGACTATTCAAGCTGCATAGGTTTTTTATTCTACACGTGGTGTAAAAGGAAGCACAAGAGACAAAACAAGCAGTGCTCTCTGAAAAAATTATCAGTGCACTAAAATAGCAACTATTCTTAAAAAACTGAGTCCAGGACGGGACTGACTGGGAAAGGAAAGTGGCTAGCTTTATAGATGGTGGGAAGGATGAGGAGGGACACAGGCAGAAGTGAGGTCGGGAGGAGTGTGTGGAACCTAGTTTGGGTTTAGGTAGTCTTTCCTTCGGATGATCTGCAGAGGCGGGAGAAAAGACATTTGTGCACTTTGTCAACCCCTTACCTGTTGTTTTATATTTAGTCAAGTCCATTGGCTGCCATCCACTTGCTTGTGTGATATTGGGTATGTTTGGTTATAGACAGTTGTGACAAGCACTAGAGTGAAGTAAGTAATAAATTTGAATATTTGGCAAAGCCTATGAGCAGCTTTATTCTCTTCTCCCATAGCCTCTACCAGTTCTCTCCAACTGCTTTCTTTAGGACCACAGCAGATATTGCAAAAACAAAAAACCTGCAGAATCTTTGCAATCTGCTGTTACCCTCATCTTAGTGACTGCTAGTCTACTTTATTACTACTTTCCCTCTTTCCATTTCACTTGGTATTTGTCTCTGATCTTGGATTTCTCTTCTCAGTTCTGCAGCCACAGCTGCAGTATGCCTACATTAATTAATTGAATCACAATAATGAAAACTTTTTTTGCCTTATTTCATAAAAGTGAAACCGAAACCCTCTGTCATTCAATCTACATTGAATTGGGTGCTTCAAAGAGTACATCTAAAGGTGCTTTATTAGTAAAACAAGAATATGTTTTAGAGTAACAAGATAAAGTAGAAGATCATTCAAATGCAAACAAACATACTTAGAGGATTCAAATCATTATACTTCTTACAGAAAATTCAAATTAAAGAGTACTGTCACTATAAACATTATTAACCCTCTTGGAAAGTTTCACATATTTAATGTATAGCATTGATTCACAAAGGATTTCATTTTTCCTTTTTAACACTAATCAACAGAAAAAGGCTGTTTAATGTGAACATAGCAATAGTTTCTAGTAAGCCTTTTGAATAGAGTGATGTCCAGCATTAAATGAAACCATCGTAACATATACAGTAGAACTATTTTAAAAAGAACAGGCCATGCAATCCAGCAATCTGACCAATTCTATTCTCCTAGATTCTCCAAAATAACTTCGAATTGAGATTTTAAGTTGCCTAAAATCCTACTCTCTACCACTCTACTTGTTAATTTATTCCTATGTATATGGTTCTTTGTGTCTTTCAAATGTAAAATTTGTACTTTCTTTATATTTACCTAAATTAAATTTCATCTGCACCAATCTGCCCAAGCCTCTATGCCAGTAGTTCCCAAAATAAGTCCTAGATACCCAGTTGGGCTGCAGGCTTTTACTCCAACAAAATTCACAATCAATAATAATAATTGATAGAATTTAATCAGCTAACTCAGCCACAGGAGATGCACAAATCGATGTGTTTGTTTGCGCCGGTCCCAAGCCCGGGTAAATAGGGAGGGTTACATCAGGAAGGGCATCAGATGTAAAATTTTGCCAGATCAATATGCAGACAACAATACAGATTTGCATACTGGATCGGTCGAGGCATGAGATAACAACAGCTGCCAACAGGGATCTAACGGAAATTGGGTTACTGTTGGCTGAAGAAGGAGAAGAAGAGGTGGAAGGTAAAGAAAGTGGAAGTGAGGGTAGGAACTTTGAATGTTGGCAGTATGACTGATAAGGTGAGGGAGTTAGCTGATATGATGAAGAGTAGGTAGGCTGATATATTGTGCATGCAAGAGACCAGATGGAAGTAGAGTAAGGCAAGGTGTATTGGGGGTGGGTTCAAAATATTCTGCCATGGTGTGGATAGAAGAAGAAATGGGGAAGGGATTATACTGAAGGAACGGTACGTCAAGAGTGTTTTGGAGGTGAAAAGAGTGTCAGACAGAGTGGTGATTATGAAGCTGGAAATTGATGCTGTAATGATGAATGTTGTTAGTCCATATGCCCCGCAAGTTGGGTGTACAAAGGAACAGAAAGAAGATTTCTGGAGTGAGTTGGATGACGTAGTGGAGAATGTACCTAAGGGAGCGGGAGTGGAAATTGGAGTGGATTTTAATGGACACTTTGGTGAAGGGAACATAGGAGAGTAATCCAGAAGGTCAGATGGTAGTGGATTTTGCGAAAAGATGGACATGGCTGTGGTGAATACTTATGTTAAGAAGAGTGAGGAGCACAGGATGATGTACAATAGTGGAGGAAGATGCACACAGATAGATATATATCCTATGCAGGAGGATCAGTCTGAAGAAGATTAGAGACTGTAGTATGATGTTGGATATTAGGAAGAGGAGGAGAGTGAGGACAGAGCCAAGGATCAAATGGTGGAAGTTGTAAAAGGAAGACTGTAAGGTTGAGTTCAGGGAGGAGAAACGACAGGCATTGGGTGGTAGTGAAGAGTTACCAGATAGCTGGACAACTTATGCAGACGTAGTAAAGGTGACAGCTAGAAGAGTGCTTGGTGTGACATCTGGACATTGGAAGGAGGATAAGGAAAACTGGTGGTGGAATGGGGAAGTACAACAGGGCATACAGAGAAAGAGGTTGTCAAAGAAGAAGTGGGATAATCAGAGAGATGCAGAAAGTAGACAGTACAAGGAGATATGGCGTAAAGTGAAGAGAGAGGTGATAAAGGCTAAGGATAAGGTGTATGATGCATTGTATGAGAGGTTGGACACCAAGGAGGGAGAAAAGAACCTGTACCCATTGGCTAGACAGAGGAACCGAGCTGGGAATGTTGTGCAGCAGGTTAGGATGATAATGGATAAAGGTGGAAACATATTTACAAGCGAGGAGAGCATGTTGAGCAGATGGAAAAAGTATTTTGAGAGTCTGATGAATGAAGAGAATGAGAGATGGTTGGACGATGGGGAAATAGTGAATCAGGAAATGCAACGGATTAGCAAGGAAGAAGTAATGACAACTATGAAGAGGATGAAGAATGGAAAAGCTGTTGGCCAAGATGATATACCTGTGGAAGCACGGAGGTGTTTAGGAGAGAGGGCAGTGGAGTTTTTAACCTGCTTGTTTAATGCAACCTTGGAAAGTGAGAGGATGCCTGAGGAGTGGAGAAGAACTGTACTAGTACTGATTTTTAAGAATAAAGGAGATGTGCAGAACTGTAGTAATTACAGAGAGATAACATTGATGTGCCACAGAATGAAGTTATGGGAAAGATTAGTGGAAGCTAGGTTAAGAAGTGGGGGGGAGGGGGGGATGATTACTGAGGAGCATGCCGGGAAAAAGCACTACAGGTGCGATGTTTGCTCAGAGGATGTTGATGGATAAGTATAGAGAAGGGGAGAAGAGGTTGCATTGTGTCTTTGAGGACTTAGAGAAAGCATATGGCAGGGTGCCTAGGTAGGAGTTGTAGTACTGTATGTGGAAGTCGGGAGTGGCAGAGAAGTATTAGAGAGTGGTACAGGATATGTACGAGAGAAGTGTGACAGTGGAGAAGTCTGCGGCAGAAATGACAGATGCATTCAAAGTAGAGGTGGGATTACATCAAGGGTCAGCTCTGAGCCCTTTCTTATTTGCAATGGTGATGGACAGGTTGATAGACGAGATTAGACCGGAGTCCCCATGGACTATGATGTCTGCGGATGACATTGTGATCTGTAGCAAGAGTAGGGAGCCGGTCGAGGAGACCCTGGAGAGGTGGAAATATACTCTAGAGAGGAGAGGAATAGGTCAGTAGGATCATGACAGAATACATGTGTGTGAATGAGAAGGAGATCAGAGGAATGATGAGGATGCAGGGAGTAGAGTTGGCAAAGTTGGGTGAATTTAAATACTTGGGATCAACAGTACAGAGTAATGGGGATTGTGAAAGAGAGGTGAAGAAAAGAGTGCAGGCAGGGTGGAGTTGCGGGGGAAGAGTGTCAGGAGTGATTTGTTACAGATGGGTACCATCAAGAGTGAAAGAGAAGGTCTACAAGAGACAATAGTGACACCAGCTGTGTTATATGGGTTGGAGACAGTGGCACTGGCCAAAAACAGGTGACAGAGCTGGAGGAGGTAGAGATAAATATGTTAAGATTTGTACTGGTGTGATGAGGATTGACAGGATTAGAAATGAGTACATTAGAGTGTCAGCTCAGCTTGGACGGTTGGGAGACAAAGTCAGAGAGACAAGATTGCATTGGTTTCAACATGTACAGAAGACAGATGCTAGGTATATTGGGAAAGGATGTTAAGGATAGAGCTGCCAGGTAAGAGGAAAAGAGGAAGGCCTAAGAGAAGGTTTATGGATGTGGTGAGAGAGGACATGAAGGAGGTGGGTGCAACAGAGCAAGATACAGAGGAATAGGAAGATATGGAAGAAGATGGTCCGCTGTGGCGACCCCTAACGGGATCAGCTGAAAGAGAAAGAAGAAGAGCATTTAATTAGCTGTTCTTTTTTTTTTTTTCTGTTATTCTGCATTCAGAAAGGGACAGCAGTATGATTTTTACATTTATAAGACATTTAGAAATATTTCTGTTTTTACCATAGATTTAAATGCTTAGTTTTCTTTTAATGTTTTCTTGTTATCTTCTACTAATGTAAATTAACAGCAAGCAGAGCGCAGAGCAGACACCCAGGCAAACAACACTTAATAATGAAAGGCTGCAACTACTTCAGCGTCTGACCCACTAATTAGTAAATAATGCATCTAAATAACCAGAACACCTGGAAAAGCAGAATGAAAATCAGGATAAAAAAGTGAAAAAGCATTATCCCCATTTAATTGTTTAGTGTATTTTAAGAAAAATTTACCAAACCTAGTTTTGCAGTTTCTGCACTGACCCCAAAACACAAAAACTGGGAAACAACAGCTAACTTATTTAGGCTAGAAGTTCAAATAAAAACAGAAGCTGGTTGGAACAAAAACCTGCAAACCGAGTTTGGGAACCACTGTTATATGCTGTACATGTGCTTCTATAATAATTCAGTTATTTATCTTATTCTGTATTATCTGCCAAAAATCCTAGCTTATGTATCTGCATACTTGCTATTTATTTATTTTTTTAAGTTTATGTATATTAAAAAGAGCAGGGTCCTTAGGACTGACTCCTGTAGGACACCGTTTTAACATTATCTGAAAAAATTCTTCTTACCATAGCCCTTTGTCCCCAGTATCTAAACCAATATATGTTACTATAGTGTCATGTGCACCTCTCTGACTAACTGCTAATACACCTATTTTTGACCTGTGATACTAGCAGGTTTGTATGATATTAGCAAGAATGTTAGGCCATTTTAAACAATGATTTTCAGACTGTGGGCCATGAGATGGCACTTTGGGGAAAGGCAGTACTGGTGAGGCTGATGTTTCTAAAAAAAACAAATTATTACAATTTAAACAGTTTTTCAATAAACATTGTTAAAAATGTTCTTCTAATTGTTGCAATAAAGTACACCTATATCAGTGTAGTTAGAAATGTCAATGTAGTTATGAAATTGCACATGACATTTGATAATATATGTGTCAACAGTCTGCTGTACTTAAGCATTTGCTTTGTTTAATAGGTTTTAGTATTATCTAAAATCATGTGGTGTGATTACTATTGGCAGTAATCAAGATCCAACATCACACTCTTCTTCATCAAGTTGGGTTCATGTAAGTGTTTATGACCTTTTAAAATGACCTGTCATTTTGGATGTCTTTGGCTTATGAAAGTGTTGGATCCCTTGATCCAAAATATTAAAATGAATGTTCTTGTAAGCCTGTAGGAGAGTGTTAGACATAAGGAACAAAAGATCCTTATAGTTATGCCAGAGGAAAGATAGTGTGCTTTTAAAACTCGATTTATGTCAGAACTCTGACCAATTTTGCTCTTGTTGCATTTTATTCATATGCTGAGCAAGAAGACCATTTAAACGTCTACTGTACTAATACATTGAGGACTTAAAGAAATGGATCAGTCTGTATTGATGTTTTGTAGGTGGTTTCTTTATTTGTAGGGTCATGAGTATTTTAATTCAGTTTATTTTTGTATTGTTCTCTTTAATAAGTATGGGAGCAGAGAGCTGTAACAAAATTATAAATGTTACAAATTACTAATTACATAATGCATTCAAATAAAGGCACAGATTTTTTTTCAACTAACAGTAAAATAAAGTAGTTCT